>NC_092334.1:686015000-686371666 GCF_046630445.1 Rutidosis leptorrhynchoides
TATATATATATATAAATGTATATATATATATATATATACAAAAAATTGTTCGTGAATTGAAGGGTAAGATCCAATGGAAATTTAGATGTATGAAATCATATTAATGTAGTACAATAATTTTGTCCATCTGATCGACATCCATTATCTAAGTTATTTATACTACATGTTTTCACTTTTTCATTAAATATTATGGAAGTTAAATAATTTACTTATCAAGAATCACGAGAAAATTATTGTAAAGCATGAACTGGAAATCAAATAGAAATCTCCACTAACCCTGGTCTATTTTCCATTAGTTGACACATTTGTTCTTACTTGTAAATCACTTTACCATTTTCTGAATATTATTAAAAGAACAGATTTCTTAAATCAACGTGGACCTCACAACCGAGACCCCTAATCATATCACAATATATCTGATAATTCAATCATTTGATATTATCTTTTAATTCCGTCAATAAATATATTAAACATATATCAAAACAAATACGTTCATGTTAAGTATTATACATCTAAAACTTTGTTAACGTCTTTAATTAATACTTATATATAATTATATATATGCACATCAAGTTAAATATAATTGTTCGTGAATCGTCGGGAATAGTCGAAGGGTAATTGAATATATGAACACAGTTCAAAAATTTTGAGACTTCAACATTACAGACTTTGCCTATCGTGTCAAAAACATATAAAGATTAAGTTTAAATTTGTTTGAAAATTTACGGGTTGTCACACACATATGCCCAAAATACCCTTAAGTTCAAAAATAAAAGTTTCGACCACAAAAGTTTAATTTCCAAACGTCACTTAGAGCATGGTGTTTGGGGTTAAACTACTCAATCTTGGTCGAACTTCCAAAAGCTAAAACCCCCCGAGAGCCACTAATCCAAGCGAATACCTTTGCCCTTATCCAAGCCGGAGCCTAAAAAGGTAAACAACGAGAGGGTAAGCTAAAGCTTAGTGAGTAGAATAAATATATACATGCATATACAATTTACCTACTCGCATCCACAACATCACATACCACATAATATCGTATGTCATCTCGTAACAAAAGCTAGTATCATCAAAACGTACAACTAGCAACCTCATTAGCATCATAATCATAATAATAATGAAATGCGAAACATCAACAAATATACAAACCATGGTTAACCAATATCGCAAGGGAATGCCCAAGGTTGGAGAATTTGGATCTCGGGGAGATCTCGTTTGGACTTTTTAGGGAGATCTCGGCATCTAGGAATAATCTCGGGGAGATCTCAAACGTTGACTTACGTTGACTTTATAGTTTTTTTAATAAAAATATACATAAAAACATAAATATATGTATATTTATATACGTTTTTACGATATTTTACGAAAATATCCGAGAAATGAGTGAGAAAATCTTAGAAATTACGATTTGACAAGAAAATTTTATAAATTAGCCAGAAAATCTAAGAAATCGTGGCTTTGACTAAGTTTGACCCCGTTGACCTAGAAATCTCGGGAGATGAACATCTCGTCTCGGTTGCCTTCTAAAAACGAGATCTCGGGGGAGATCTCGGGGAGATCTCGGGAGATTTACAACACTGGGAATGCCTCGCAAACGAGTCATCGGTGTTCATAACAACCGTTAACGCCCAAATCGGCTATGGTATGCTAACCCCGAGGTGTCCCCAAAACGGCTATGGTATCACCCCCAATTTGTACGAAAAACGGCTATCGTAATACTTAATCATCGTATGAGTATAGACGAGCCTATACTCACACATTGTACACAAAACAGCTATGTGTACAATTATTAAATGTGGACAAAATGGCTATGCCTCACATCTTACGGTCACAAAATGGACATGTGACACCGACAATATGAGAAAATAAACCATATATATACATACATAGATATTCCACTCACCTTATCGTCTTGGCGAGATTTCCAACACTTGTAACTTCAAATCAAGTCACCTAATACAATTTATGCCCAATTAAATCACATAAGAAGTTGGATTGTGCACCAACTAACCTCACTAGTGCATTTATGACCCAAGAGAGTATTTATGACTCATTTGCACTAGAATCACCCAACTGAGGTTCAAATCCCTAACTTAATCACTAAAGGCTAGTGATTAACTAACCATTTAAGACTCTTTAGAACCATTTATTACTTAAAACCCTAGGTTAGTCATTCATGAGTCCTCATGACTCAATCTTACCCAAAAACCCCACAAAAATTCACCCACAATGGGTTTTGTGTTCATCACTAACCCAAACCCTAACCCTTAATCAAATCAAACCAAGGAAATCAAGATTAGGACTTACCACCACAATCAAAACGTAGCTAGTGATGAGATGAACAACTTTATAACTCGAGCTAAGACCCGAAACTAGCTTCTTCTACCTTTGCTTGAGCTTTCTCACACTAAAAATCTCTCTCTCTCTCTCTAAAATTGATGTGAAAGAGATGTAGTTGAAAGTGGAGTAATGACACCCCAAGATCTGATCTAGTGGCCTTAAAATCGACCCCAAGTGAATTAACCAAAAAGCCCTTCAAAAATATCCAATTAAAAGAAACAGGAACTGCCAGCTGGAAAGGGTGCGCGGCGCGCTCCCTTACATGTGCGCGGCGTGCACAATGATCTGAAAGGATTCTGATCACAGTTTAATTGCACACTGTTTCCCACACTTCATGTACCTTATTTACACTTATGCACATTAAATATTAGGGTGTTACATGATATCACTGGCGTTCCTGTTAATTGTTGGGCTACAACTACGTTTGAATCAATTTGCAAATGGTGGGGTAAGGCGTTAGAGTTTAGAAACTGCAATATCATCCAGGGTCCCCAAAATCTAACAACTGGTAGGGTTTTGTTACATACATGGGATACATAATCTATTAATGGAGTTGTCAAGCTTATTGAGGGTTCAGTTCTTAAATACGTTAATATTCGCGAATCTTCTGTAGCTATCGAGTTAGATGTTAGTGATGTAATCGATTCCGATTGGGATGATTATGAGTCAGATGAATCAGGAGAAATTTCTGATACGTTTTACGGTTCTTCTGATGAGGATGATGATGAAGACGGAAAGTGGGACGGGGGTGATCGGAACCCTAATTCCACTCGTCGAAAATTTGTAGAAGACGAAGATGAAGAGTCCGTATGCATGGGAATTAAAAACCTATTTAATGATGGCAATGATGACACTTTTCTTGAGAAGGTAACTGACACTCCGTGTCAGAATTCGTGTATGGTCGGGTGATTCCGACTATTTGGGAAACGAAAAGGCTAGAGAAAATTCATCCAACCATAGAAACGAAGACTTTATTGGGCCTAATGCTGACACGGGTAAGTTCTGCGATATTGGGCCTCCTAATGGGCCTTCAGAGGAGCTAATTCATCAAGAAGTCCCCTCAAAACTTGATGAGGTAAGAGATGAGCCTTATGCCCCTCCTGTTGAGCCCAATTTTCATAAGGTGGGTAGGGTGGTAGAAGATCTGGGCCACACTGATCAATCAGATACTGATGGGCCTAGCCCAAATCGCGTTCCATCCCCTTCATATCTTGATAAAGTGATGGCGGGTAAGAATACTGGGCCTGCTTCTCCCTTGGGCCTGATTTAGCTGGGCCTGGCCAACAGGCATATGCGTTCATTCCAAACCCCATCTCTGGAACTGTTAAGGTGCGTAAATCAAAAAACTCAACTATCAATCATTCTTCAAACGGCGAGTCAAAGAAAGATAAATCCTACCGTTCGGACTCCTCAAACTGTTGTTGGAACTCGATTGGTAATTGAAAAGCTTCTTCCAAAATTCTCCATGCTAAGAAAACTGCCAGGAAGACCTAAGATCAAGATAATTATTTCGGCATTAATTGCGTTACTTGCAGAAGTAAAAGAAGTAGAAGGAAATTGGGTAAAAGTAACTGTCTTAAAGACAACTCCAGATCTAAGTCTGGAACTGCTAATGGCTCTGTTAGTCACAACTCAAAGAAGAAAGAAAACTCACTGTTAATTTCGGAAAGCAGTTTGGGTGTCGAGGAGTACGGTACGAACCTTGGTCTCAAATGGACCAAGGCGGCACTGTAAGTTATTGTTTTCGTATCTCGTATTTTCAGTTTATTAATGAAGATTATTTTATTGAATATTCGTGGGTTTGGGTCTGGTAAACATAGTAATTTTGGGGATTTTCAGAAATTATGGGGAAAGACCATCTATCCTAGCATTGCAAGGAACCAAATGTCACATTCGTAAGGATAAATGGTTCTTCTCCCTTTGGGGTAATTTGGATTGTAGGTTTCCTTAAAGGCTATGATCGGGAAATCCTGGGGGGGGGGGGGGGGGGGTTGCAAATGATTATTTCGGACACAAAGTTTTTTGAAGCAAGTAGTGAATTTATTGGTGATTTTTTTTATTACTATACGAGGTTTTGGAAAGCTACCGGGGAAGAATATATTATTGTGAATGTTTATGGGCCACACGATGAAATTAACAAGCGTAAGATGTAGGAATCACTTGATAATATTTTGATGGTGAATAATGTATCGTGGGTTTTGTGCGGGGATTTCAATGAGGTTCGTGATGATTCCGAAAGATTAAATTGTCAATTCATTGAAAATAGAGCTTCGATGTTCAATGACTTTATTGATAGGAATGGGCTTATTGATCTACCACTTAATGGGAGAAAATTCACACGAGTAAGCGAAGACGGGATAAAAATGAGTAAGCTCGATAGGTTTCTCATCTCGGATAATTTTCTAGCTTCTTGGTCCGGATTAAAAGTGTTAGCAATCGAGAGAAAATTTTTGGATCATTGTCCAATTTTGCTTATGAACGAAGAGATTAATTTTGGGCCTAAACGTTTTAAAAATTTTAATGAATGGTTCAAGTGTGATGATATTGAGAATGTTATTGCTAATTCTTGGGCCGAACCTATGGTGGGTAACCGAAAAGATTGTGTGTTTCGAAATAAACTAAAAAGACTCAAGTTGGCTCTTAAAGATTGGAGCAAATGGAAGTTTGGGGGATTAGACATCGAGATTGATCAACTCAAGAAAGATTGTCTAGAGTGAGAATTAAAAGCCAAGTCGGGACTTCTAAACAACGATGAGCGTTTATCGTGGCTTGATTTAATGAAAAAATGGTTGGATAAAGAAATTAAAAAGCAAAGCTAACATGTTAAAGCAAAAAGCGCGGGTTAAATGGGTGGTGGACGGAGTCAAAAATTCAAAATATTTTCATAACTCATCGAGGAGAAAGTTTAATAAAAATAACATCCGGGGTATAAATGTCAACGGCTTTTGGTGTGAAGATCACAAAATTATCAAAGAATCGGCCTTGTATCACTTCAAAAAAAAAAAATTCAACTTCTGATCAAAGGCGGCCTTCGTTTGCTGACCTCTCTTACATTACAGTTTCGGAGTCAGCTGCTCTTGAACTCAAACTGATGGTTTCGGGGGACGAAATCTGGAAAGCGGTGAAAGGGTGTGGAAATACTAAGGCCCCGGGGCCCGACGGGTTTAATATGGGATTTTTTAAAAGGTTTTGGCACATAATTAAGGATGATTTAGTGGGCGCGATTAGATGGTTTTAAGTGTATGGGGAATTCTCAAAGGGGAGTAATGCTTCTTTCGTCTCGCTAATTCCCAAAAAGTCTAATCCGGTTGGTTTTGGCGAATATCGACCCATTAGTCTTATTGGGAGTTACTACAAAATAATAGCAAAAATTCTTTCTAATAAACATATGAAAGTGGTTCCTAACCTTATCGGAAACGAAAAAAGTGCCTTTCTTAGCGGACGATATATCCTCGATGGTGTTCTAATGGCCAATGAAATTGTTGAAGACTTAAAAAGAAACAAGAAACATGGGTGTATCTTCAAAGTCGACTTCGAAAAGGCTTTTGACTTTATTAATTGGGATTATCTTCTTGAAATAATGAAGTGTATGGGATTTGGGTCTAAGTGGTGCAAGTGGATTCATTCGTGTTTAAAGTCGGCTTCCATCTCTATTCTTATTAATGGCTCGCCAAGTAATGAGTTTAATTTATCAAGAGGGGTAAGGCAAGGCGACCCGCTCTCGTCGTTTTTCTTTATTATTGCGGCGGAAGGGCTTAATATTCTTACTAAGGTGGCGGTAGAAAAAATATGTTAAGGGGATTGAGGTGGGTAATGATAGAGTATTAATTTCGCACCTTCAATACGCTGATGATACGGTTTTTTCGGGGAATGGAGTAAGCGCAACTTGAGAAGTCTTATGTACTTATTAGAGTGTTTTGAGAAAGCTTCGGGTCTTAAAGTTAATTACAATAAAAGTAAACTATATGGAGTTTGGGTTAGTAAAACCGAGGTGGAAGCTTTGGCTACTTGGTGTTCGTATCAACTCGGGTCACTTCCTTTTATGTATCTTGGCCTCCCGGTTGGTAGCAAAATAAATAAATTACAAAATTGGGACCCGGTGATTGAAAAATTTAGCAAAAGATTAGCGGATTGGAGAGCAAAATCGGTGTCTTTTGGTGGTCGTCTAACTCTTGTTAATTCGGTTCTTTGGAGTCTTCCTCTCTACTACTTCTCGCTTTTTCATGCCCCACCTTGTGTGATAAAAAAGTTGGAAACTGTGAGACGTTCTTTTTTTTTGGGGCGGGACGGGTGAAAACACAAAATTACCGTGGGTTAAATGGGAAAAACTCCTTATTCCTCACGAAAGAAGGAGGTCTAAATGTTAAATCTCTCAATAGCAAAACCTTGCCTTACTTTGCAAGTGGTGGTGGAGGTTCTTAACCGAAACCGACACTTTGTGGAGTAAGGTTGTTCGTAGCATTTATGACACTAATGGGGGATTGGATATGAATGATGGGCTTGCCCGGATTTCATCATCTAGTCCTTGGTCTATTATTATTGATGCAGGTCTACATCTCGATAGTCTCGGGTTACCCTTTTCTAACTCGTTTGAAAGGGTAATCGGGGATGGAAGAAGCATTTCGTTTTGGGATGATATTTGGGTGGGTAACGAAAAGCTCAAAGTCAAGTTCCGTAGGCTTTATATGCTCGAAAACAACAAAGCAGCAATAGTATGGGATCGATTGCAGATTGGGATTAATAACTCTTCGATCAACAGGCGGGATTTGGGACTAGATTCGAGACCCTCGCAGCAGAACAAGTGATGAATTTTCAGCTTTGATCGAGGCGGTTAAACCAACTTCGGTGATCGACGGTTCACGAGACACTTGGCGGTGGAAGCTCCATTCGAGTAGCAAGTTAACAGTTAGTACCCTCACGTTTTTAATTGATCAAAAAGTTCTTCATTCTTGGTCTTCAAATACGGAAACTTTGCGAAATAATCTAGTACCAAAAAAGATTGAAATATCCATTTGGCGTGCGAGATTGGGAAGATTGCCGGTTAGGATCGAGTTAGACAAAAGGGGAATTGACCTTCATAGCCCAAGATGTCCGGTTTGTGATGGTGATTTGCAAAAAGTGGATCATATTTTATTTTCGTCCTCCTTTGCAAAAGGTATTTGGATTCGGGTTTAAATTGGTGGGGTTTCAACACTAACAACTTCACTTTTGATGATTTGTTTTGTGGTAATTTTGGTACGTTCAATTCAGATACTTCTCGGAGAATTTGGCAAGCTTTATGTTGGGTTGTTTCGTATCTAATATGGAAGAATCGGATTTCTTGTGTGTTCAAGAATAACTGTGGTACCGTTCTATCGACGTTCAACGAGATTCAGCTACTTTCATTTGATTGGATCTCGAAGCGGATTAAATCACATCATTTAGATTAGCTTAAATGGATTTCTAGTCCTATTTCATGTTAACTCTTGGATTGGTAGCTCCGCAATCTTCTTGACATAGATAGGAGTGGTGTATTTTTCTTTCGTGATGTATTTGGTTATTGTACTTATAATTCTTTCGTGAGATTAATAAAATTTACTTGCTTTTCAAAAAAAAAAAAACAAAAAAAAAAAACATAGAAACCGGTTTCTAGAAGAAAAAAAAGAGATCTCTATAGTTAAGCAAAGAAACCTATTATACTAAAAAAATGGTTTCTAAAGCTAGGCAAAGGAACCTGTTTTAAATTTGGTTCTCTACTTTAGATAAGAGGTTCCAAAGGCATTTTTTGTATTAGTGACATTTTTTTCCCAGCAAAAATAACGAAAACTCATATAGAAACGAGGTCATTTTCCAAAGGAAAACGCCCTCAACAAAGAATACAAAAGAACAAGGAACGGGGAAGCTCGCACCTAGAAAGTAACCATCTAAATAAAAACTATATATAAACGAGTCTTCCCTAAAAACAAACTAACTTAATGAAAAAAAAAAAAACGGAAAATCACGAGACAAACTCAACCTATCAAACTCTACTACAATCTTGTAGTAGTGAAGTTATGAACTCGTCGATGAAATTCTTTAATATTGAGTACTATTATTGGTGCATATCATTCATACTTCTATTCAGACCTGCATACTAGTCCAAATGTACTACAGTTTGGCACCTTATATATGGTGATTATAGTACTAGAAACAGTTAAAAACTGAAAATGAAAAAACATATATGTTCAATATTTGTTTGTATTTCAAATAAAAAATTTAATTTTACAATATCTTATATAACTTACGTAGGTTTTCAGAAGCTTTTTTTTTTTTTTTTTTTTGCAAGAAACACTAGCGGTTAGCAAGGATCTGGTGTGAACAAAGGATGTGATCGAGCCGTAAACTTATACTTTAGTTAAATGTCAACTCTTCAATATATTATAAATTATGTATGTCTAAAAAAGTAAATATTGCTTGTTGGAATAAAAAGCTAAAAAAAACACACTCAAAGTATAAGCTTTTTGTTATAATTCAGTAGGCTTATAAATACCTTTAGTGACGTGTTATAATTCAGTAGGCTTATAACTACCTTTAGTGATGTAGTTTTTGACTGTGGACTATTGATAATTATTAGAAGATATAAAGAGAGAGAGAGAGAGAGAGTATATATATGAAATATATATATCATTCAAGCAAGTTACATGATTACATTTGATGGGGTATTTATAATACATGATTTACTGTGCATTATTTGACTTATAATTAGGAGTAGCTGTCATCCATATTTACTTTATCACAACACTCCCCCTTGGATGACAATTTTATTAGCTCGGATATTGACTATAAATTACTGGCTCGTTAAAAACCTTGCTAAAAAAACCCATTGGGAAAAAAATTTAGCTAAGGGAAAAAGAGTGCAGCATAGAGTTGACTCTCCCTCAAGTAGACATCGTTGATCTTTTACATCTTTTGAACATGCCTCGTGCCAATATATGTGAACATGCGTTCTAAAAATAGCAGTTGGAAGTGCTTTGGTGAAAAGATCAGCAGAGTTTTTGCTGGATTGAACATATCTCATTTCAATATGGTTGTCTTTGATGAGATTTTGAGTATATGAGAAAAATCTAGAAGGTATGTGTTTTGTTCGGTCACTTTTGATATACCCTTCTTTCATCTGTGCTATGCAAGCTGCATTATCTTCATAGATAGTTGTTGGACTTTTATCGCGTTCTAGTCCACAAGAATCAGTAATGAGTTGTGTCATTGATCTCAACCAAAAACATTCACGAGTAGCTTCATGTAATGCAATCACTTCGGCATGATTTGATGATGTTGCAACAAGTGTTTGTTTTTTAGAACGCCATGATATTGCAGTACCTTCATTTAGGAATACATATCCATTTTGAGATTTAGCTTTATGTGGATCAGATAAATAACCTGCATCTGCATAACCAACCAAATCTTGTTTTGATTCGTTAGAATAAAATAATCCTAAATCAGTAGTTCCTCGAAGGTATCTAAATATGTGTTTGATCCCATTCCAGTGTCTTTTGGTAGGAGCTGAGCTGAACCTTACCAACAAATTAACTGCAAAAGAAATGTTAGGTCTTGTACAATTTGTAAGATACATAAGAGCTCCAATTGCACTAAGATATGGTACTTCTGGTCCCAGGATATCTTCATGATCTTCACAGTGACGAAATGGATCAGTGTCAACATTAAGTGATCTAACAACCATAGGAGTACTTAATGGTTTTGTCTTGTCCATATTGAAACGTTTTAAAATCTTTTTCGTATAAGTTGTTTGATGTACAAGTAAACCATTAGGCATATGCTCAATCTGCAAACCAAGGCAATACTTGGTTTTTCCGAGATCTTTCATTTCAAATTCTTTCTTTAGAAGTTGAATGGCTTCATGGATCTCTTTATTTGTACCTATGATGTTAAGATCATCGACATAAACGGCTATGATCACATATCCGGATGTTGTTTTCTTAATAAATACACATGGGCAAATAAGATTATTGGTATACCCTTTGCATATCAAGTAATCACTTAATCGTTTATACCACATGCGACCCGATTGTTTCAACCCATATAAACACCTTTGTAACTTGATTGAGTACATTTCTTTGAATTTTGCATTGGTTGCTTCTGATACCTTAAATCCTTCAGGTATCTTCATATATATATCACTATCAAGTTATCCATATAGGTAATCAGTCACAACATCCATGAGATGCATTTCTAAATTTTTAGAAACTGCCAGACTAATTAAGTATCTAAAAGTAATTGCATCTATAACAGGGGAATAAGTTTCATCATAATCAATTCCCGGTCTTTGAGAAAAACCTTGAGCTACAAGTCTAGCTTTATACCTTGTAACTTCATTTTTCTCATTTCTTTTTCGCACAAAAACCCATCTATATCCCACTGGTTTCACATCTTTAGGTGTGAGAACGATATATCCGAAAACTTTTCTTTTATTGAGCGATTCAAATTCAGCTCGTATTGTTCCTTTTCAATGATCTCAATCATGTCTATCTTGACATTCCATGACAGATTTTGGTTCTGGATCATCATCATCATTCATGATGTCATATGCAACATTATATGAAAATATCTCATCAAGATTTTTCATTTCATTTCGGTTCCATAATATTTTTGAATGTGCATAATTAATTGAAAATTATGTATTGACATCATCAATCTCCTCTGCAGAAGGAGTATTGATTTGTGGTTCTTCTTGAACACTTTCTTTTACCTCATTATCAGCTGATTTTCTTTTTCGAGAATTTTTATCTTTGGAACCAATTGGTCTCCCACGTTTCTGGCGTGGCAAAAACTCAAGAGTGACATTATTGCCAGCTTTTGGAATTTCAATTCGAGCTGAAACATTTGCTGCTGGTATATATGATTTAGTCACTCTTTTTGTATCTGTAAATGCATCAGACAATTTATTCGCAAGTTCTTGCATATGCATTATTTTTTGAACTTCGATCTCGCATTCTTTTATGCGAGGATCAAGATACATTAATTGAGGTTCACACCATGAAACCTCATTTTCTTTATTTTTTATTTCTCCCCCTAATCTAGGGAACAATGTTTCATTAAAGTGACAATCAGCAAAACGTGTTGTAAAAACATCACCCGTCATGGGTTCAATATATCTTATGATTGAAGATGTTTCATATCCAACATATATTCCCATCATTCTTTGAGGACCCATTTTAGTGCGTTGTGGTGGCGCGATAGGAACATCAACCGCACAACCAAATATTCTAAGGTGGGAAATATTTGGCTGATGGCCAAAAGCAAGTTGCAATGGAGAATATGTATGACTTGCACTTGGTCTAATGCGAATTAATGATGCAGCATGTAAAATTGCATGACCCCATACAGATACTGGGAGTTTTGTTCTCATTATCAATGGTCTAGCTATTAATTACAATCGTTTGATTAGTGATTCGGCTAAACCATTTTGTGTATGCACATGGGCAACAGGATGTTCAACAACAATCCCAATAGACATGCAAAAATCATTAAATGCTTGAGATGTAAACTCACCAGCATTATCCAATCTCACCCTTTTAATAGTATAATCAGGAAAATGTGCTCTCAGTTTAATAATTTGAGCAAAAAATTTTGCAAATGCCACATTTCGACTTGATAATAGACAAACATGAGACCATCTACTAGATGCGTCTATTAGGACCATGAAATATCTAAATGGTCCACATGGTGGATGAATTGGTCCACATATATCACCTTGAATTCTTTCAAGAAACATTGGTGATTCTTTTTCAACCTTAAGAGGTGATGGTCTTATTATCAATTTTCCAAGTGAGCATGATGTACATGGGATAAGTGCATCATGAGGGATCTTTTGATCCGTCAATGGATGTCCATGTGTATTTTGAATTATTCTTTTCATCATTGTTGATCCTGGGTGGCCTAATCTTTCATGCCACAGATTGATCATTACATGATCACATGCCTTTTCATTAACAACCATATGTGCTTCTGGTACATTTATATATGTATAATGTAAACCAGAACTAAGTCTTGGTAGTTTCAATCACATGCTTCTTGTCAGTGATACTTAAGTATTTATCATTTTCTGTAGTCACTGACTGATAATCATATCCATTTTGGTATATGTCAGAGAAGCTTAACAATTTTCTCTTTGACATGGGAGAAAATAAGGCATTTTTTATCAGAAAATTTGTACCATTTGGTAACATGAATTTTGCCTTTCCCATTTCTTTTATTAAATCCGCAGGACCTGATATAGTATGTACCGTTCCTTCTGTTGCTTTAAAATCAGTGAAATATTTTTTAGATTTGAGTATAGTGTGTGTGGTACCACTGTCTGCAATACAAAGATCCCCACCATGTGACTGATTTTGCACTCCAGTAGTGTACATCATGAACTTCAAAATATGAGAAACAAATAATGAGTACATAATTTATCAATATATTACATTCAAAATATGTTATAAATGAAAGTACATAATAAGGAAAGATATAGTAAAGTAGATATGGTATAGATCGTAAATCTATATCCATTTATTTGATATGGACATATAATAGAAAATTTATTCATTAAAGTAGTCACTTGTTGGCTCAGTGATTTTTGTATCAAGGTCATCCACAAGGTTTGCCTCTTTTCCTTTTCCCTTTAGGGATTCTTGATATTGATTAACAGAATATTGATTTGTTCGACAGTTCTTAGACCAATGTCCAATTTTACCACATCGATAACAAGAATCTTCAATATTCTTTGAAGATCTTCTTTCAACATTATGATTTGTGGGATTGTATGGTAGTTGAAATTTATAATTTTGTGGATTATTATTTCTTTGTCCACAACCACGACCACCGTAAACATTACGACCACAACCACCACCACGACCATTACCATAAGGGTGATTTCGAACATAGTTATGATTTTTATTATTGTTATGGTAATTTCCATGATGATGGTTTTGGCCAATATGACCACGACCTCGCCCACGTCCTCGTCCAGGTGCATTTCTTTTTTTATTATTATTATTGTTAATAGCATTAGCTTCAGGGAATGCTAGCGCACCCGTAGGACGAGATTCTTGATTCTTCATCAGTAATTCTTTATTCACTTCTGCAACTAAGAGATAAGTTTGAAGTTTGAAAAAAGTTTTGTAATTCTGCAATCTTAAATTTTCTTGTATAGTTATGTTTGCAGAATGCATTGTGGAGAAAGTTTTCTCCATCATATCAGCATCATTTATTTCTTGACCACAGAATTGAAGCTTTGAACGGATCTTGAACATGGCCGAGCTGTATGTGACGACCCGGAAATTTTCGACCAAATTTAAACTTAACCTTTATATGTTTCTGACACGATAAGCAGAATTTGTAATGTTGAATCTCAAAAAGTTTAGAACTACATTCATGTAATCAATTACCCTTTGACCGTGTTCGATGATTCACGAACAATTATGTGTATATAGATATGTATATATAATATATAATATTATCTGAAAACATTAACAAAGTATTAGATATATGATACTTTACATAAATATATTTGTTTCGATATATTTATCGACAGAATTAAGAGATAATATCAAATGATTGAATTATCAGATATATTATGATATAATTACGGGCCTATGTTATGAGGTCCACTGTGATTTAAGAAATCTATTTTTTTTTTGACAACTCATTACTTAACCAGTATGATAAAGATAACGATATTTATATTTTATTTTATTAAATATATATATATATATATATAACGATTTAAATTAATATTATATATATTTTTATACGCGTATTATACATACATAGTTTTATACTTTTACTATACTTTAACTTTACCTTTACTTTACTTTACTTTTACTTTACTTTAACTTTAATAATTCATACTTTAATAATTCACTTTAATAATTCATACTTTAATAATTCACTTTAATAATTCATACTTTAATAATTCACTTTAATAATTCATACTTTAATAATTCACTTTAATAATTCATACTTTAATAATTCACTTTAATAATTCATACTTTAATAATTCACTTTAATAATTCAAAAATCTATTATAAATAGAATTCAATAGGTTTCATTATTTCATAGAAACTTGAAAATATATTTCTCTAAACTCTCTCAATCGAATTACATATATATATATATATATATATATATATATATATATATATATATATATATATATATATTTAATTAGTATTATTTCAAGATATTATTAGTGTACAAAAAATACTACGACGGAGTTATATTCAGACGATTTCAAAATAAGTTTTCAAATGGGATAGAGCTAAGGAAATTATGGGTTATAGCTATGAAGGTTATGGGTATTGATCGAGGGTATTGCTCGTGAGGTCAACCTAACGTTTATCATTTTCGTTGCGTCTACGTACTTTCCTGCAATATTGAATCACAATATTGATACGTGAGCATTCATATCTTATCTTTTATATATTAATAGTGTATCCCTGACTAGTGCTCGAGTATATATGATTATGCATGTTTGTATGCTTAGTTTCGTCGTTAAATAGTTTATGATAAATCACGAATTTGATACATATGCTACTGAGATAAGTTATATGATATGCATGTCGTTGAAAATTTGAAGAAAAAAATTAATAACTTTTCATTTAGAAATCGTGTGGTTTCGATGAACGGATTAAAAGATATGGTCAACTGAATTATCATTAATTTAAATATTATTATTAAAACGATTATTATAACTGTTATCAGTTGATGTTATTACTAAAATTATCTTTATTACTAAAAATTAATATTTTTATTGAAACTATCATTTTATTATTTTTATCATTATTATTATTATCAATATTATTTTATCAAATAAATATGCGTACAAAGATATTTTTACCACACGTAATGTAATTACATTAATAATACATACCACTATATTTTTATGATATTAAGTGAATTTTATAAATTTTATTATTTGAGATATATAAAAGTATATTTTTATCATATATGAATTTTAATATAAATTTTTATTTATTAATAAATGACTTGTATTATTTAGTATAATAAGATCTGATAAATATATTTAAATATATAAAACTACTATATATAAGTTATATAATAAACATGTATAGATTTTGGAAGTCATTTTGGGTCAAGTTGACTTTTGTTGACTTTTGCATGTCGGTCTCGAGCATTAGGATTGTGATACACTACGACTTGACCTAAATTGTTAGACAGATATTGACCAACATATCAATATATATACTTAATATAGGTTCGTGAATCCGAGACAAACACTGCACTTGTTCAGTGCCGTCATATACATAATTGCTACTAAATACAGTATTGTGAGTTTCATTTGCTCCCTTTTTATATATATTTTTGGGCTGAGAATACATGCGCTGATTTATAAATGTTTTACGAAATAGGCACAAGTACTAAAACTAATTTTATGTGGGTTTAAACCAGAAATATACCCTTAGCTTGGTAACATTAAACTACTTGTCTATGTACGGTAGGCGCGAATCCTAAAGATAGATCTATTGGGTCTGACAAACCCCATCCTGACTATGGGATGCTTTAGTACTTCGAGGTTATTTTAAACACACCTGATCTGGTGTACTTCAGAGGGTAAAACATGAACGTTAAAGCTTGTTACCGGGTGCCTACAACTTATAGAATACTTTTATACACTTGCGAGTGTACGGATATTTATAGAAACTGAAATCTTGTGGTCTATTACTATTACGGAAATGATGGATTATGATAAACTAATGAACTCACCAACCTTTTTGTTGACACTTTAAAGCATGTTTATTCTCAGGTATTAAAGAATTCTTCCGCTGTGTATTAGCTCATTTTAAGTATATTACTTGGAGTCATTCAAGACATACTTTGAAAGACGTTGCATTCGAGTCGTTGAGTTCATCAAGATTAATATTAAGTCAATTATAGTTGGATGTAATATGAAATGGTATGCATGCCGTCAATTTTTGATGTAAAGAAAGTTTGTCTTTTAAAAACGAATGCAATGTTTGTAAAATGTATCATATAGAGGTCAAATACCTCGCGATGTAATCAACTATTGTGAATCGTTTATAATGTATATGAACGGGTCCTTTCAGTTGGTATCAGAGCAGTGGTCTTAGCGAACCAGGTCTTGCATTAGTGTGTCTAACTGATAGTTGTTAAGATGCATTAGTGAGTCTGGACTTTGACCGTGTCTGCATGTCAAAAGTTTTGCTTATCATTTTTAGTCAGAAATCATCTACTTACCATCCTTAGGAAATTACCTGCTTATCATTCTTATGTCTAGACGCGTTTTCCTACATTTATTGCATAATAGTGTATAGACGAATTCTTATCTTAGCATATCTGTTACTGTGAACTTTGACTGACATCATTCAAAGATTCCTCCGTAATTTATGTGATTTTGGTATTATATATACATATGTAAATTATATATTGAAGAATACCAAATCTAAATTCTACAATCTATTTCTTACCAAAAAAATTCTTTCTCTGATCATACAAGATGGATCCCTCAACCAGTTCGAGTTCCTCGGATTCCGACAGCTATGCCGATATGGATTTCCACATGAGCTCCGAAAGCAGCGTGACCGGAATGGATCAACCAATTAGCCATCATCTATTCTGGATGAATTGGGGATGGGTTCGTAATCTACTTAACCATTGGAGACAAGAAGAAGGCGATCCCTTTCATCCACCACATTGCCCTCTTGGCAATGAACCTGAAGCACTTACCGGCGAACCTGTCCAAAACACCATTTTCTCTCTCATTTCCAGAGTATCTCGTCATGATTATATACTACACCAAATTCTAGATCTTATTTATCCGCTCGTCCGAACCGACAATCACCCCGGTGTAATAGAAGAAGTCAACGAGCTTCGCGCTCGGGTAGTGGCTTTGGAGAATATGGTGCAAAGGTTACAAACACCAGCAGTAGCACCAGCAGCATAACCAGTACCACCATCAACAACATCAACAGTACCATTACCACCACCAACAACAACCGCATCGCAAACCTCAACTTCACAATCTGTCCCACGAGCATCGACGTCATACGCCATGTAGATACCAAGGAATACCACAACGATGAAGTATTGATTCATAACTTCATTGGGGAAACATTCTACGGCGATTATGTAATTTCTAAAGTTTAGAAATTATCTATCTTAGCCTTAACCATAAATCAAATGAGTTTAATTTAATATTAACTCATTAAATCAATATTACATCTGAAGAAATATACACATATATATTTCCATAAAGACTGTAATAAAATTATTTTGTACAAAATATTAATTGTGAAATTTTTTTTTAACGGGTAGGTAATACCCGAGAGATATATAAATTCACAATTAATATGTTACATTCTTCGAATCTGATTCAGCAAATCATCCATTATACTCCCTACTTTCACAACAATATACATTCTTTTATAGAAATCAAAACAACCATACTCATTCAAAATCTAATTACATATTCTGATTTTGAAATCTCAGAATTCGATTCAAGATATAACCAAAATCATCACTCTTAGATTCCTACATCTTTCAAAACTATACTTTGACTTCAAAACTGTCCTAGAACCTCATTTCTATTCATGGAACTCACAAAAATATTTGTATCATTCAAAATCTTAGAACATCATATGCATATTAACAATTACAATATGTGTTCAAACACTTCGAAATTCCTAAAGACATGCGAGATGATGATCCAACCACATATTACCCACTGTCATGCATCTGAAAAGCTCTCGAAACCAAAGTTATAGTTTAACACGTATTCGTGTCAGATCCTTTGATATTTATTACCAAATATAATTTTTCAATCTCTTTCCAAAATAGACAGTTTTGTCACAGCTCCAGCAAATCACCTTCATTTGTTTATACGAATAAACCTTATTATAACAATTACCCCTTCATCATTGTTACCGGGGAACCTTTCATATCTCGCCACATTAGCAGTAAACTTATCAACAACTTCATTAACCTTCGACTTAAGCCTCTCCGAAAAGCCACTATACTTATTCATTAAAACCCCATCATGTACTCACCTACATCCTGTAACAATAATTGTCACACCAACTACTGGGAATTAGCAATCAGTATTTTGAATTTCGCGACAATTTTACGTCAAAAGTTATACATATAACGTCTATCTCCTAGACTTACATACTTCGAATGTGAATTTTCTAAAAAAACATCCCAAACTATGAACTAGTTCTTCGAAATTGGAAAAATGCTGATGAAGCAGCAAAAACTGTAAACGACTTTAACAGTCAAAAGTTTGATGATAAAGAATAGTATGGTGGTAAAGCTGAGAAAAAGAGAAGGTTTGAAACTGGAAAACGGATTGAGCAGACCATGAAGGAGGCTGTGGACAAATCACAAAGACTAATCCTGCCTTCAAAGGATCCAAATGATTCAGTGTCTACTGAAATCATTAGCAAACACCTTACTTCTTATTCTAAACCTTCACAGACAAATCTTCTTCATCATCCATATTATCGTATCTTTTATTATAATATCTTCGATATTCCTGAAGATATTTTCACAACTATTCTTATCCGATATCTTTTATCTCTTCGCAATATCTGCGTTACAACATAAAAAGAAACTGTGTTAGTTTCTAAATTTAAAAAAAAAATTGAATTTAAAATAGGAATGTTTTTGAAGTAGTGTTGGGAACTGAAGCATGAGTTAGTATAATATAATGACACTTGATCAACGTGATTATATTACAGTAAGTCACGCCGAGTTTCTAATGGAACGTGATGATTCACAGAACATACCGTCATCATGTACTGTTTACACGACTCTTACATTCTACCCAATTTTCAAACATATTAAGAACATATCATCTTGATAGCTCTATATTTTCGGATATTCTGGTAATTTGCCAAATCAAGATCGTGCCATTACGATTTTCTTCTTGGAACATTAACTATGTTCATCCAAAAATTCATATCTACGAATTCTGGACTATTATCCGCTTGACTTAAGATCGGGAAGAGAAAACGAAAGCATGAAGCTCTGAAATATAATGGAGAATATAAAGCCCGATAACAACCCCGAAATTACAAAACGTGTATATAAATGCGTATAGCAATATAAAGACACGGGAGAATGAAAAACACAATAACCCCAAGGTAATGGTAGAAGAAAATAACTTCCTCCGGTGGTAGATGAAAAAGAAGAATGACAGATATGAAAGTTAAAAGTATATCAAGAATCAATACTGGATGAAGCATATTAACGACTGCTTTAAAGTATGAATTGGGGAGAAAGACTAGAAGGTGTGAGCTGTGGAAATAAAGAAACGAAGGGGGTGGAATTATAGTAAAATATCAGACAGAGAAATCGAGACAGATTATCGCATTTAATCAAAGAAGATCCTGATTTCCTTAATCGCCGAAGAACCAAATCTTATTGCAAAGATTTTCTTTAAATCCCATGAATTCCGGAAATCAATCATAACTACGTCATCAGTTAAAACGAATATACGTTTACTCATTTCACTCTCTTGCGATAGCTTCACTTATACTCTTCGCGTAATCAAATTGTTTTATCTATATTACTCAATGATGATAAAACTCTATTTATCAACTCATATTCGTCATGAAAACATTTTTATAGTTAGCCATGATGACCTCGATCAAATTTCAGGACGAAATTTCTTTAACGGGTAGGTACTGTGACGACCCGGAAATTTTCAACCAAATTTAAACTTAACCTTTATATGTTTCTGACACGATAAGCAGAATTTGTAATGTTGAATCTCAAAAAGTTTAGAACTACATTCATGTAATCAATTACCCTTTGACCGTGTTCGACGATTCACGAACAATTATGTGTATATAGATATGTATATATAATATATAATATTATCTGAAAACATTAACAAAGTATTAGATATATGATACTTTACATAAACATATTTGTTTCGATATATTTATCGACAGAATTAAGAGATAATATCAAATGATTGAATTATCAGATACATTATGATATGATTACGGGCCTATGTTATGAGGTCTACTGTGATTTAAGAAATCTATTTTTTTTTTTTTTTGACAACTCATTACTTAACCAGTAAGATAAAGATAACGATATTTATATTTTATTTTATTAAATATATATATATATATATATATATATATATATATATATATATATATATATATAACGATTTAAATTAATATTATATATATTTTTATACGCGTATTATACGTACATAGTTTTATACTTTTACTATACTTTAACTTTACCTTTACTTTACTTTTACTTTACTTTAACTTTAATAATTCATACTTTAATAATTCACTTTAATAATTCATACTTTAATAATTCACTTTAATAATTCATACTTTAATAATTCACTTTAATAATTCATACTTTAATAATTTACTTTAATAATTCATACTTTAATAATTCACTTTAATAATTCATACTTTAATAATTCACTTTAATAATTCAAAAATCTATTATAAATAGAATTCAATAGGTTTCATTATTTCATAGAAACTTGAAAATATATTTCTCTAAACTCTCTCAATCGAATTACATATATATATATATATATTTACTTAGTATTATTTCAAGATATTATTAGTGTACAAAAAATACTACGACGGAGTTATATTCAGACGATTTCAAAATAAGTTTTTAAATGGGATAGAGCTAAGGAAATTATGGGTTATAGCTATGAAGGTTATGGGTATTGATCGAGGGTATTGCTCGTGAGGTCAACCTAACATTTATCATTTTCGTTGCGTCTACGTACTTTCCTGCAATATTGAATCACAATATTGATACGTGAGCATTCATATCTTATCTTTTATATATTAATAGTGTATCCCTGACTAGTGCTCGAGTATATATGATTATGCATGTTTGTATGCTTAGTTTCGTCGTTAAATAGTTTATGATAAATCACAAATTTGATACATATGCTACTGAGATAAGTTATATGATATGCATGTCGTTGAAAATCTGAAGAAAAAAATTAATAACTTTTCATTTAGAAATCGTGTGGTTTCGATGAACGGATTAAAAGATATGGTCAACTGAATTATCATTAATTTTAATATTATTATTAAAACGATTATTATAACTGTTATCAGTTGATGTTATTACTAAAATTATCTTTATTACTAAAAATTAATATTTTTATTGAAACTATCATTTTATTATTTTTATCATTATTATTATTATCAATATTATTTTATCAAATAAATATGCGTACAAAGATATTTTTACCACACGTAATATAATTACATTAATAATACATACTACTATATTTTTATGATATTAAGTGAATTTTATAAATTTTATTATTTGAGATATATAAAAGATATTTTTATCATATATGAATTTTAATATAAATTTTTATTTATTAATAAATGACTTTTATTATTTAGTATAATAAGATCTGATAAATATATTTAAATATATAAAACTACTATATATAAGTTATATAATAAACATGTATAGATTTTAGAAGTCATTTTGGGTCAAGTTGACTTTTGTTGACTTTTGCATGTCGGTCTCGAGCATTAGGATTGTGATACACTACGACTTGACCTAAATTGTTAGACAGATATTGACCAACATATAAATATATATATATACTTAATATAGGTTCGTGAATCCGAGACAAACACTGCACTTGTTCAGTGCCGTCATATACATAATTGCTACGAAATACAGTATTGTGAGTTTCATTTGCTCCCTTTTTATATATATTTTTGGGCTGAGAATACATGCGCTGATTTATAAATGTTTTACGAAATAGGCACAAGTACTAAAACTAATTCTATGTGGGTTTAAACCAGAAATATACCCTTAGCTTGGTAACATTAAACTACTTGTCTATGTACGGTAGGCGCGAATCCTAAAGATAGATCTATTGGGTCTGACAAACCCCATCCTGACTATGGGATGCTTTAGTACTTCGAGGTTATTTTAAACACACCTGATCTGGTGTACTTCAGAGGGTAAAACATGAACGTTAAAGCTTGTTACCGGGTTCCTACAACTTATAGAATACTTTTATACACTTGCGAGTGTACGGATATTTATAGAAACTGAAATCTTGTGGTCTATTACTATTACGGAAATGATGGATTATGATAAACTAATGAACTCACCAACCTTTTGGTTGACACTTTAAAGCATGTTTATTCTCAGGTATTAAAGAATTCTTCCGCTGTGCATTAGCTCATTTTAAGGATATTACTTGGAGTCATTCAAGACATACTTTGAAAGACGTTGCATTCGAGTCGTTGAGTTCATCAAGATTAATATTAAGTCAATTATAGTTGGATGTAATATGAAATGGTATGCATGCCGTCAATTTTTGATGTAAAGAAAGTTTGTCTTTTAAAAACGAATGCAATGTTTGTAAAACGTATCATATAGAGGTCAAATACCTCTCGATGTAATCAACTATTGTGAATCGTTTATAATGTATATGAACGGGTCCTTTCAGTGTATTCACTTACCTTTTTAAAATCTTGGAACCTTAGATTTCTCCATTCTTCCCTCGCAGCTGGGAGTAATATTTCCTTTTAATTATCGAATATACTATTGATACTTTCCCATAAAACATGTGGATCTTTGATAGTGAGATACATATGTTTTAAGGTGATTGATGTTATGCGAGGTGTATATAAAATAGTATTAATTTTACAAGGAAATACTATTAAATATGATACAATTTTACACAAGTGATTTATTTATTTATAGAGTGGATATACCTAAACCTTGCTACAACACTTATAGGCAGTGTATATAATCGTACAGTAGTGTAGTTTTTAGTAAGTCCGGTTCGTCCACAGGGAACTTTTTAACAAGCTTAACGCTATATTTTTAAAAACTATAATTGTAAAAATACAAAAATATATAAGAAATATTATTATTATAAAAAGGGGGTTTTTACCGTTTAATGACCGGTTTGTCGATTTTAAAACTTAGGTCGCAGTTAAACCTAATGTAAAATATTAAAAATAACTTAATTTAAAGCATAAAGTAAATAACGATAATGAAAGTGCGATAAAATAAAATTGCGATAATTAAAATGTATGATAAATGACAATAAATTAAAGTGCGATAATTAAAAGTGCAATTAAATATGAAATATATAAATTATGCTTATTTAAACTTCCGTAATCATGATGTTTGACGTGTTGATTTTAGTTTATTACCATGGGTTAATTGTCCTTTGTCCTGGATTATTCAATATGTCCGTCTAGTTTTTGTCCATAACAGTCCATCAGTCATAAATATAAAGTGCGAATGTCCTCGTCAAATTATCCTTATATCCGAAGTCAAATATTCCAACTAATTGGGGACTTAAACTATAATTATACCAAGTGTCCTTGTATATAATTCACCCCTGTTTTAATAAGTCCATTAACTATTAATTCATTCCCGTGTCCGGTTAAATGAACGATTATTAGTACTTATAAATATCCCGCCCATCGTGTCCGATCGAGTGTATATGGTTATTTATAGGTACGTCCAATTGTAAATCTTTATATTAAATTAACAAACTATCATTTAATTAAACAAATATAAAGTCCATTAATATCCCATAGTCTAATTTCCACAAGTGTCGTTCTTTTGTCCAAACCCCAATTACGGTACAAAGCCCAATTACCCAATTTTAATATTTAGCCCAACATCACGATTACTTCGGCATTAAATAAGCATAATAATAACTTAGCTACGAGACATTAAATTAAAAAGGTTGAACATAACTTACAATGATTAAAAATAGCGTAGCGTTACACGGACAGAATTTTGACTTACACTCTTACAACATTCGCTAACATACCCTTATTATTAGAATTAAAATTAAAATGAAAATTAAAATTATAATATATATATATATATATATATATATATATATATATATATATATATATATATATATATATATATTATACGAGTGAGAGATAGAGGAAAGATATATAAAACTGATCACCAAACTGCGAAATATAGGATGTGGCCAGCCACCTACTGCCATGCGATCGCATGGAATTTGTTCTTCCAGGCCATGCGATCGCATGGCCCCTTTTTCCAGCTCACAAGAGCTTGTTTCCTAGCTTGCCGACGTTTATAATATATAATATAATATATATATTAATTTTAAGAATTAATTATATATTATATTATATTCATGTGCATAGTTGACTTGTAATTTTAGGTCCGTTGCGTCGAGCGTTGAGAGTTGATTTTGGTCCCGGTTCTGGATTTTTGAACATCCTTGCGTATAATTTAATATCTTGTACTTTGCGTTTCGCGTCTTGTACTCTTGTAATTTTGAGACGTTTCTTATCAATAATTGGAACCACTTTGATTGTATTTTGTACTTTTGAGCTTTTTGGTCGTTTGCGTCTTCAATTCGTCGAATCTGTCTTTTGTCTTCACCTTTTATTATTTGAACGAATATCACTTGTAAATAGAACAATTTCAACTAAAAGCTTGTCTTTCTTGAGGGATAATGCTATGAAATATATGTTCGTTTTTAGCATTATCAAATATTCCCACACTTGAGCGTTGCTTGTCCTCAAGCAATATAGTCTTGAAATAAAAATACTAGAATCACTTCTTTATTCTTCATACTTTGTACATTAGTGATTTCTATACGGTGGTATAAACAATGGTAGTAACGATGTGGTTTACAGTCCCACATGACTATGAAAATTTATATCCTTAAGAAAATTGGATCTTTATGAAAATATTTGATCTTTTGAAAATACAATCTAGCTTTTACCCTAGATAAGTTTTCCGGAATAACCCTTCACCGGTGTTGCAAAATGTTTTTGTGGGTTTGGTGGGTTTCAGATTTGAAAATTTTAGCTCAAAACTTGCAGTTTTGTGTCACCCACTTGCTAACCTTGTATTGGGAAAGCAACACATCCAGTATACTTGCTCCGTATATTACCTTTCGGTAAACTACCATCCGGTTGTAAAGGAAAGCGTTGAACAAGCAACTGTTAAGGCAATGTCCCCTGACATGCTTTTAATTATGGTCTATAACGTGTCGGATGCAATTACTATCCTTGGTAGGAGCAATAGTAAAGCTCACCCGAATAATTTTTTGGTTTGGCACAAGGTTCTGTCTTCGACCATACTATGCAAACACCGTTCTTATGGTTGACACCCGATTTGGTTCAGGTGACCTAATGAATTCCAGGTGAATTTCTAGGATTTTACGTTCAATGGTAATGAACGCATTGAAAATAAGTTTTCAGAAAACAAATCGATTTGTAATTTGATCAAAATATTTTCTCGTTCAAGTTCGAGTTTAGATATCATCGAATTCCATGAGTTTGTAATTCTCAATCTTTAAAGTCAATCTCAAGGATTGAGTAATATCAGGCTTAAAAGCTGATTTTTAATCTTTAAGGAGATTATCCTTACTGGGGGTCTGATTCATTAGTCTTATCAAGCTAATTTGCACGACGCCCTCCCCATTTTACGAGACAGATTCTCTCATGGTTAGGATAAGTCTGACCACATGGCGACCCTGTTTGATGCTGAGGTCCGTGGATTTCCTGCTGATTTTAGAGATGACTTTTCTAGATTTTTCGTCAACCTACAGCTGGTCTGGACGACAACTTCTTGACCTAAATCAAGAAGGGCGTGTCTTTTTTGGAAGACTTTACTTCCTTATAATGATGGAATTGATTCATCATGTAGATCCATCTTTCTTTCAAATATATTACACTAAATCGGGTAAAACTGATTAGTTTAGTCCAAAATAAAAGTACCTGCAATAAGCTTGTACAGATATGTGATATATGTTTTAAAGAACTTGGTGAATTCTTCCCACACTCAACTTTTATTTATTTCTTTCTTTGCCTTTTTATTCTCCTCTATTCCATTTTAAATGAATTCAAGCGTTTTGGGTTGTTTCTCAATTTATGTCCTTTCCAAGGTAACAATAATTTCGGTAGTATCACCTAGTTTTATCGTTCATAAATATGTATAAACATAATTTTGAATTCATTTAGTTGAAAATTTTTCAAATTTTCACAAAATTTGGCAATTAAACCAAGTGTAAACTCGAGAGAATTTATAACCCTTCCCCACACTTGAGATCTTGCAATGCCCTCATTTGCAAGAAATCAGTAAAAATTTAAATTCATGAGGGTGATTAGTGTAGAAAAATGATTAAAATTACCGAGTTTGCAAGCATATTATTTTACATCACATTTGATATTTTGCGTCTTGTCGTCAAAATTAGTAGCTTTTGCTGAACTTAATGTCAGTCTTTGAAAATGCGTTGTTTTACCCTATTTTATACATAAGATAAACTACAAACATATATAATATATATATATATATATATATATATATATATATATATATATATATATATATATATATATATATATATTTATATATATATATATATATATATATATACACACATTTTTATATAAAAACCTTTATTTATTAAAACAATTTAAATGAATAATTTTTTAAAATTTTGTTTCCTTTTACTTTAGGTAGTTTCGGTATGTTATCTAGTCCGTCCCTCGACAAAATTTAAAATTTGTCATTTTTAAAGCGATTGTTTTAAAAGCAAAGATTTTTGGGTTTTTTTTATTTTTTTGGTATACTTTAGATCAATAATATTAAAAATAACGATAACAAAATTTTTCGCCCCGCCCTCGGGTAAAGCAATTTCAGTTCCATGACCTAGTCTTCAACTTACGATGAATTTTAGAAATCATTTTTTAAACTTAATGAAATAAATTAAATTTTGTTTTTAAAATCACACAAAACTTAAATTTAAAAAGCATATTAATTTCATATAAAACCTACAAAACAAAACAAAAATTCAGAATGGGGGGAGAAAACTAGTTCTTTAGTGTCTTC
This sequence comes from Rutidosis leptorrhynchoides, assembly GCF_046630445.1. Classification (NCBI taxonomy): domain Eukaryota; kingdom Viridiplantae; phylum Streptophyta; class Magnoliopsida; order Asterales; family Asteraceae; genus Rutidosis; species Rutidosis leptorrhynchoides. Next base: position 686,042,223 of record NC_092334.1, read on the forward strand.
TAGTGGAAAAGACCAATCGGATTCCATTCTCGGAACTACACGAGAACAGAACAACTAACTCTAGACAGCATTTTCTTTTTAGAACATTTTGAATCTCCCCACACTTAGGTAGCTGTGGTGTCAAAATTGTGATTAACTTCATCGTCAATTTTTCTTGGACCATAATCAACTTGCATATCTGTGACTTTTGCTTTAAGCCATTGGTCGAATTCTTGTGTAATATCCACAAATTCAACTAATTTCGCCTTTTCTTTAGGCGACAGATTGGATACTAACCGGTTACATAACTTAAAGTTCCCCTTGGTTCTAGCATCGCGAATTCGTTTAATAAGTTTCTTCATTGAACTATTAATAACGGGATCATTTAATTTCGTATCAACAACGGGGTTCTTTGTTATCAGGTCATCATTAGGTGTTACTTCATTTTCCCCACACTTAGTTTTTTTATTATTGTTGAGCACTACCATTGGAGTTGGTAAAATAACATGGTTCTTACCAATCGTTTTTGCTGGTTCAACGGTTTTGGTTGGTGGAGATTTAGACTTTCGAATAATAAAGGTGATCGATTTCTCATCATTACTAAGTGTCATTCTACCCTTTCTTACATCAAATAACGCCCCAGTGGACGCTAAGAATGGTCGACCTAAAATTATAGGAATGTTTGGGTCCTCTTCTATGTCAATGACAATGAATTCGACTAGAAAGGTTAAATTACCTACTTGAACGGGTAGGTTATCAGCAATTCCAACTGGGTGCTTAATGGTTTGATCAAGGAGTCGAACACTCATATCCGTTGGACTTAACTCACCTACTCCTAATCTCTTATATAATGAAAGAGGCATAACTCTCACACTTGCACCTAAATCTGCTAGTGCATCATACATGACACAGTTACTTAGTAGACAAGGAACAATAAATTCACCCGGATCACCTAAATCTACGGTTTTTGTTTCTTGCACTTTCTTATTCTTCTTCTTCTTCTTTTTTCCAAAGGTATCACAAACTTTATTACCTATCACTTGCTCATACTCATCTCCTTTTCTTGGAAACGGGATGGTTGTTTTGTATGGTGCCACCACTGGCTTTACATACTCGGGTGGTGGTGGTGGTGGTGTTGTAACTTCTTCATTGTTACTCACATCTAAAACTTTCCCATCTTCTGGTGTTGGTTTTTCAGAATTTGTTGATACCATGTTAACATTTTCATTCCGAGGATTTACTTCATTATTACTCGGTAGCTTTCCTTGTTCCCTTTCACTCATCAATCTAACAAGAGTACCTACTTGTTTTTCTAGATTCAAAATGGAAGCTTGTTGAGTTCTAAATGACTGATCAAACCTCTCATTCATTTGGGTTTGAGTTTCAATAAATTGTTTTTGAGATTCAACTAGCTTAAATACCACTTCTTCCAGATTTGAATTTTTCTCTTCGGTTTGTTGTGGTGGTTTATACAAACCAGGTCTTTGTTGATTGAAAGTGTTGTTTTGATTTGGTTGGTTATTCGGACCTTGTTGGTTGTATGAGTTATTATTGGGTCCATTTGGATTGTAAAGAATGTTTTGATTTTGATTAAAGTTTGGCCTTGGCGGTTGATAATTATTTTGATAATTATTTCTCGGCCTTTGGTTTATGTAGGAAACATTCTCTCGTTGTTCCATCGTTTGTTCAATGTGACAATCTTTCGTTAAGTGTGGTCCACCGCATTGATCACAACTGATTCGTATTGCGTGAATATCTTTAGTCATCTTTTCCATTCGTCTCTCGAAAGCATCTATTTTTGCGGAAACGGAATCAAAGTCATGGCTAGAATCGGCTCTAGCCGCTTTAGATGAACGAAAGATATCTTTTTCCTGGTGCCACTCATGCGAGTGGGAGGCAGTGTTATCAATAATCTTGTGAGCTTCGGTTGCGGTTTTTTTCATAATGGAACCACCAGCTGTTATGTCGACGTCTTTTCGTATAGCAATGTCGCATCCTTGGTAGAATATTTGTACTATTTGATAAGTATCTAAACCGTGTTGAGGACATCCTCTCAACAATTTTCCGAATCTTGTCCACGTCTCATATAGAGTTTCACTTGGCTTTTGCGCCAACGTAACAATTTCTCCTTGAAGTCTCACGGCTTTAGATGCCGAAAAGAATTGTTTAAGAAATTTTTCAACTAAAACATCCCATGTATCAATCGCCCCTTCAGGTAACGATTCTAACCAATCTTTGGCTTCTCCCTTTAAAGTCCAGGGAAACAACATGAGATAGATCTGTTCATCCTCAACTTCTCGGATTTTAAATAGAGTACAAATCCTATTAAAGGTTCGAAGATGTTCGTTTGGATCTTCTTTTAGCGTACCACTATATTGGCATTGATTAGTGACCATGTGTAGGATTTGTCCTTTAATTTCATAATCTGGCGCATTAATGTCTGGCTTAATAATGGCGTGTCCTTGGCCCGTACGTGTGGCTCTCATTCGGTCTTCCATACTTAGAGGTTCCAGATTTTCCATGATTCAATTTGTTGAATCTGAATCACTAGAGGATTATGACTTAATGGTTTCTTCCTCGACAATTTCTGGATGAGTAATTTGTGGTTCAGGAGGAATGATTTGTGGTTCAGGATCTCTGAATTGTCCCTGAATATCCTCCGGATTCTCAATTGTGAGGTCGGGTTCAAAAAATGGATTATCGGAAATTTGAATTGGATTACTTGTTCGACTTGATGATGATTCTAAAGAAAAATTAACGGCGACAATATTGGCTAGATGTCTTGATCGAGTTACAGGTGGTGAACGTATGAAAGGTGGTGAACGTTTTGCTCGGTGCATTCACTGAATATCCTATTAGTTATAAAAATAAAAATTATATAAGTTATCAAAATAATAGACTTTTCTGCTTTTGCCCACGTTTCGAATAGCCAATAGATGCAGCAGGGAGCCAGAACCCTTTAAATCGGAAGCTCACAACTCAGCCACTAACAAATCCAACTATTACTACGAAGCAGAAAATTTGGATGTCTATCAATTTAACCACTTAAAATAATTTTTCGTTGAAGTTTAAAGAAATTTTAGAGAAGAAATAGAAAATTCTATGTCCTAAAAACTAGAGCGTCGAAAAATAATAAGGAAAAAGAGCGCGTCGAAAAACGTCGAAAAATAAAAGGTCGAAAAATAATAGGCGTCGAAAAATAAAAATAAGAAAGTAGCGCGTCGAAACTTAAAAAAAAAACTAAAAACTAAAAAATAAAGGTTGCGTCTAAAAATATTAAAGCTTAAAAGAAATACTATGTCCCAAATGGCAATAACTTAAAAAGGTACTAAAAACTTAAAATGGCGTCGCAAAATTCTAAAGCACCTAAATCATAGTCTAAAGAAAAAGCACTTAAGGGATTTTACGGCAAAGCCTAAAAATCTAGAAATAAAAATAACTATGGCAAAAACTATAACTTAGAACTAAATACGAACGAAAAATACAAATATTACGCTAAAACAAATAAAAAGATACAAAATATAAAAATATACTTAAAGTTGTAAAAAGTACAATTTTTTATAAAAATATTATTTTTATATTATTTATTTTATAAAAGTATTAATTTATAATTTATTAAAACTAATTAATACTTAAAATACAAATTAAATAAAAAATAAACTTAATTAATTTAAAATTAAACCCTAATTAGGGTTTTAATAATAATAATATACTCTGTAATTATTGCTGTAATCAGTCAACTGTGGCGTGTCAGAACCAGTCATGCGATCGCATGGACTTTTACCTTCTGGCTCATGCGATCGCATGAGCTAGGGTTTCGGGCCAGGTTTTGGGCTGCTACAGTACCGGGCCTCGAGTGTTTTTATATATTTTTTTTCTTTCTGTTTTTTCTGTTTTTAATATAAATAAATATTTATATAAATTAAATAAAAATTTAATTCTTAAAAACTAAAAATAAAGATAAAGAAACTTTATAATTTATATATATATATATATATATATATATATATATATATATATATATATATATATATATATATATATATATGTTACAAACTCTTAAATATATATATATATATATATATATATATATATATATATATATATATATATATAAATTTTTGTTTTTATTTTTTTATATTTTAAAAAAAAAACGTATATTTTTAATAAAAACTTAATAAAACTCTAATAAAATCTTTTTTATATATATATAGCGTTGCGCTTCCGGCGTTTAAGCAAGAGTTCCCCGGCAGCGGCGCTAAAAATACTTGATGTTATGCGAGGTGTATATAAAATAGTATTAATTTTTACAAGGAAATACTATTAAATACGATACAATTTTACACAAGTGATTTATTTATTTATAGAGTGGATATACCTAAACCTTGCTACAACTCTTATAGGCAGTGTACCTAATCGTATAGTAGTGTAGTTTTTAGTAAGTCCGGTTCGTCCACAGGGAACTTTTAAACAAGCTTAACGCTATATTTTTAAAAACTATAATTGTAAAAATACAAAAATATATAAGAAATATTATTATTATAAAAAGGGGGTTTTTTACCATTTAATGACCGGTTTGTCGATTTTAAAACTTAAGTCGCAGTTAAAACCTAATGTAAAATATTAAAAATAACTTAATTTAAAGCATAAAGTAAATAACGATAATGAAAGTGCGATAAAATAAAATTGCGATAATTAAAAGGTACGATAAATGACAATAAATTAAAGTGCGATAATTAAAAGTGCAATTAAATATGAAATATATAAATTATGCTTATTTAAACTTCCGTAATCATGATGTTTGACGTGTTGATTTTAGTTTATTACCATGGGTTAATTGTCCTTTGTCCTGGATTATTCAATATGTCCGTCTGGTTTTTGTCCATAACAGTCCATCAGTCATAAATATAAAGTGCGAGTGTCCTCGTCAAATTATCCTTATATCCGAAGTCAAATATTCCAACTAATTGGGGACTTAAACTATAATTATACCAAGTGTCCTTGTATATAATTCACCCCTGTTTTAATAAGTCCATTAACTATTAATTCATTCTCGTGTCCGGTTAAATGGACGATTATTAGTACTTATAAATATCCCGTCCATCGTGTCCGATCGAGTGTATATGGTTATTTATAGGTACGTCCAATTGTAAATCTTTATATTAAATTAACAAACTATCATTTAATTAAAGAAATATAAAGCCCATTAATAGCCCATAGTCTAATTTCCACAAGTGTCGTTCTTTTGTCCAAACCACAATTATGGTACAAAGCCCAATTACCCAATTTTAATATTTAGCCCAACATCACGATTACTTCGGCATTAAATAAGCATAATAATAACTTAGCTACGAGACATTAAATTAAAAAGGTTGAACATAACTTACAATGATTAAAAATAGCGTAGCGTTACACGGACAGAATTTCGACTTACACTCCTACAACATTCGCTAACATACCCTTATTATTAGAATTAAAATTAAAATTAAAATTATAATTATAATATATATATATATATATATATATATATATATATATATATATATATATATATATATATATATATATATATATATATATATATATATATATATATATTATACGAGTGAGAGATAGAGGAAAGATATATAAAACTAATCACCAAACTGCGAAATTTATAGGATGTGGCCAGCCACCTACTGCCATGCGATCGCATGGAATTTGTTCTTCCAGGCCATGCGATCGCATGGCCCCTTTTTCCAGCTCACAAGAGCTTGTTTCCTAGCTTGCCGACGTTTATAATATATAATATAATATATGTATTAATTTTAAGAATTAATTATATGTTATATTATATTCATGTGCATAGTTGACTTGTAATTTTAGGTCCGTTGCGTCGAGCGTTGAGAGTTGACTTTGGTCCCGGTTCCGGATTTTCGAACGTCCTTGCGTATAATTTAATATCTTGTACTTTGCGTTTCGCGTCTTGTACTCTTGTAATTTTGAGACGTTTCTTATCAATAATTGGAACCACTTTGATTGTATTTTGTACTTTTGAGCTTTTTGGTCGTTTACGTCTTCAATTCGTCAAATCTGTCTTTTGTCTTCACCTTTTATTATTTGAACGAATATCACTTGTAAATAGAACAATTGCAACTAAAAGCTTGTCTTTCTTGGGGGATAATGCTATGAAATATTTGTTCGTTTTTAGCATTATCAGTGATATCAATATGTTTGCGAATAAAAACAATTGATTTTTAATTTATCTTGATCAGAACAAGTATTGTTTTCTTTTAAAGTTTCTAGAATACCCAATGATCCAAGATTTATTTCTACATCCATGACCCATGATGTGTAGTTTGTTCCCGATACGTCTAGGGCATCAAACTCAAGCTTTGATAAGTTTGACATTTTCTTGATTATACGGAGCACTTCGTGCTGATAACGTGTTATAATTCAGTAGGCTTATAACTACCTTTAGTGACGTGTTATAATTCAGTAGGCTTATAACTACCTTTAGTGACGTGTTATAATTCAGTTGACTTATAACTACCTTTAGTGATGTGATTTTTGACTGTGAACTATTGATAATTATTAGAGGATATAAAGAGAGAGAGAGAGAGAGAGAGAGAGAGAGAGAGAGAGTGTGTGTGTGTGTGTGTATATGAAATATATATATCATTCAAGCAAGTTACATGATTACATTTAATGAGGTATTTATAATACATGATTTACTGTGCATTATTTGACTTATAATTAGGAGTAGCTGTCATCCATATTTACTTTATCACAACACTTTTTAATTTTAAGTTTCTTTAAAATGTAAACTGCATAATTGTTGTCAAAGATACTCGAAATGGTGACTCTTCAAAGATTTGACTTATTAGTGTACCATTTATGATTTGTAAAAGTAAAAAAAAAAAAAATATATATATATATATATATATATATATATATATATATATATATATATATATATATATATATATATATATGTTACTCGTCTTTTAATATTACAGTCACAAGTCACACATCAAATATTCAAATTTATCCATATCACCCCCTAAAGAATTTTCTTTTAAAAAAAGAAAATTCTAAGTTCCGGTGATGGCCGTTGGCTTTGAAACTTTCAAATTAGATTGATATCTTTGAACACAGCAGATCTACTAGCCGTAGTGATTGCACGGGACGCTACTGAAATACGCGATGTAGTGAAATTTTTATTGGATTTTTAACTAGTGACACCCCACTAGATAGTATACATTTTTTTAGTGACACCATTGGAATAAGACATCTAGTAGAAATTATTTTTTAGGTTTTAACCGGTGACATCAGTGACTACCAATTCTAGATCGGCCACTGTCTTTGAATATTTCTTTTAAAAGCTAATTGCATGTTAATTTGTTTGATTTTTGATGAAATAAGTACTATGTAAGAAGCCAAAGTGGGTTTTGTTGCTTGGAAATTCAGTAGAAAGGGAAATGAGAGGTGAGAAGTGATAAAAGGACAGGGATTAGGGAATAAAACTGGTGACCACTCTACATCCTGACTACGATATATCGTACGTATAATATATATATGGTAGGTATACATATAATGTAGATGTAAAAATTTAGATTATAGATATGAAATAATGAAATAATATATACATAGCGGATCGAATACAATATCCTAAATTCACTTAAATCCATGATATGTTTGTATGGACCATGGACCAAAGTTTCGGCATTTTCCGTACGTACAGTCTCCAGTCCAAACTAGTCATTTGTTTTTTTGCAATTAATTTTCAAAAGAATGTTTTTTCTTGTTCTGATTTTTGATACGACACCGCATGTTATTTTGGCCATGTTTGTCGTTTTCATGTCATCCTCATCAACTCACTGTTTATTCATTTGTTCACAATTTTCACCTTAATAATTAATTAATTGCTATACAATTTTACATTCAGTTTTTCAGATACTACTCCTAAACATGTCCCAGAAACGGCAAAAGGACGACGATGATAATTATATCGACACCAGCTTTAAAGCATCCGAGGAACAAGAACATAGTCGCAAACGTCCTTCTTTCAGAAAGTAAGTTTAACACTCGATATGTTTCTTTTTATGAACTTTGTACTACTAGATCTATATGGATAGCACACGTTAAGCAGTATTTAATTAATTTAAAAAAAAATTATATATTATTATTTACATATAATATGCTTATTAATTCAATTAAATATATACCTATTATATATTATATATACATGTGTTAATTACAAATTATAATATTTAAGAAAATTACAGGTTTATTAAATATGTGACGGTATAGGGTGTCAAAATTTGTACCTAAATACCTAATACAAGTGTATTCAAAACAAAACGATCGTTACATATCAAGATTAGTCGTTGAGTCAGATTAATACTCGTAGTAGTTATGGTGATTGTTAAACGTTTTCTATAAGTTGTGTTTCTTTGTTTAATTTTAAAACGTCGTCGTTTTAAGAAATATATTTGTTTGGATAGGGCCTCCAAAATATGATAAACAGCCCTTGTATGATTCAATGTGTTCTTTGCTGTTGTTTTATTCATTTACATGCTTATAACAGATTAAATTCTGAATATTTACTTTAGAATAAAAAACAACGTTTAGTTGCTTATTTACCAGATTATATGGAAAGTAATTATTTGTATACATACATAAGAGTGTGGTTAACACTTTAAGGCCTGTTAATGTGTGCATTACTCAAACCATATATTAATGAGAATAAACACTTATTGAAATGTATCAAATGGTGTTGAGTTTTTTGTTTCCTTGATGTACACAGTGCAGTGATTGAGGTGATGAAGTTTTGTACCATCCACAAGTATGTCGAGCCGGTTTTGGAGCCCTTGATTCGGAGAGTAGTACGTGATAATCTTTTATATCCTTCTAATTTCATTTTTAATGTCACAATGTACATATCTTGACGAAATGAAAAGTAATATTTGTTGGAAATAGGAGGTTATGTATATTATTTGTGGGAGAGATGATTGATGATTTAGAAGTTTGATTGATCTTGAAAACTCTTCTTTTATTGCTTATTGAATTGCTTTTTTGCTTGATTACAAATGAGGGGTGAAGCCCTCTATTTATACTACTCAATGGAGTAGTCTAGATCACTCCATCATCTACTACTATCTAGATATTTCCTAGTATTTCTAGACCTAGATATTTTACAAGATTATTCTACACAGATTCTACACACTTTCACTACTACATATTACAAGAAGCTTCTACATAATGGGCTATAATCTTGATCCAAAATATTTGTATACTTGCAAGCCCAAATCCAAAACAAATAGCCCAAAATCAAGTTTATTTTCCAACAGCCCCCCTTAAACTTGATTTCGTTACTCCGAGCATATTCCGTAATCTCTGAAACGTCTCGTGTTTTAGAGGCTTTGTGAAAATATCTGCAACTTGGTCAAGTGACTTCGCGTACTTTATCTGCACCTCTTTATTTGTAACACACTCTCTGATGTAATGGTATTTCGTATCAATGTGCTTGCTTCTATCATGGAAGACTGGATTCTTCGCTAGAGCAATCGCAGACTTGTTATCCACATATATCTCTGTAGATTCCTTTTGAAAAAACTTAAGCTCATTTAGTAACTTCCTGAGCCATATTGCATGACAGGTGCACGATGTTGCTGCTACAAACTCGGCTTCACACGTTGACAGAGTCACAATGGGTTGCTTCTTCAAGCTCCATGTGAACGCCGTATCTCCCATATAGAACACGAAACCACTCGTACTCTTACGATCATCTATGTCTCCAGCCCAATCACTATCACTGTATCCAACTAGCTTGAAGTGCTCAGAAGGCGAATAAAACAGGCCATAGTCAATCGTACCTTTGATGTAGCGAAGTATCCTCTTGGCCGCCTTCAAGTGATTTATTGTAGGTGCTTCCATATATCGACTTACTAGTCCAACTCCGTAGAGAATATCTGGTCTCGTGCAGGTTAGGTACCTCAGACTTCCAACCAAACTCTTGTATTGTGCTGGGTCCACCAAGTGTCCTTCATCATCTTTTGACAATTTGAGATTGCAATCCACCGGTGTGTTCATTGACTTGCAGTCATTCATCTTAAACTTCTTGAGCACCTCATTCGCATAACCTTCTTGGGATATGAATATTCCTTCTTTCTTTTGTTTTACCTCGATCCCAAGATAGTAAGCCATAAGTCCAATGTCGGTCATCTCGAACTCCCGAACCATTGCTTTCTTGAACTCATCAAACATTTTGGGATTACTGCCAGTGAATATTAAGTCATCCACATATAGGCACACAATCATAACATCTCCTTCCTTGCTTACTTTGGTATAGAGAGCATGCTCATGTGGGCATTTTGTAAAGCCATTCTGTTGGAAATACTTGTCTATCCTGCTATTCCATGCTCGAGGCGCTTGCTTCAACCCATATAAGGCCCTTTTCAATTTCAGCACCTTATTCTCTTGGCCTTTCACGATGTATCCCAAAGGTTGTTCTATATAGACTTCTTCTTCTAAGTGGCCATTAAGGAACGCGGATTTGACATCCATTTGATAAATCTTCCAATTATGCTGAGCCGCAAGTGAGATTATTAATCTTATAGTTTCTAGACGAGCGACGGGAGCAAATACTTCTTCATAGTCTATGCCAGCTCGTTGACTATATCCCTTCGCCACCAACCTTGCCTTGTATCTTTCAACTTCACCTTTGGAATTCTTCTTGGCCTTGTACACCCACTTTACACCAATAGCCTTATGCCCTTTTGGAAGTGTAGCAAGATCCCACGTATCATTCTTCTCGATTGCTTGAATCTCCTCGTCCATGGAACGTTTCCACTTTTGGCTTTTTGCTGCATCTTCGTAACTTATTGGCTCACAATCGGCAAGAAGGCTGAACAATGTTAGATCCTCCATAGGTTGAGTTACCTCGTACAACTCCTCAATGCTCCTTGTGTGATGTTGTGGCCTACTTGATTCTCCTCCTGATGTTGGTGTCACTTCATTAGGTGTAGTGGTTGGAGTACGTGGAGAGTGCGGAGATGGTGTACTAGAAGGTTCTTGAACTTCTAGATATTCTTCGTTCCTTGCAGTACTCTCGAATGGATAAGGGAGAAAGTCGTAGTTCTCCTCTTCGGGAACATTCCAATCCCATGTTTCTTCTTCATCGAACACCACATCTCGACTTGAGATTACTTTACCGGTCTTGGGATTGTATAACTTGTAACCCTTCGAACTTGAGTCATAGCCCACGAATATGAGTTTCTCGCTTTTATCATCGAGCTTCGTCCTCTTCTGATCTGGCACATGAGCATATGCCACACTTCCGAACACTCGAAGGTGTGAGATGCCGGGCTTCCTTCCACTCCAAGCTTCAATGGGCGTTTTGTTCTTGATGCTTCTAGTGGGCGAACGATTTGCTAGATAGATCGCACAGTCCACTGCCTCAGCCCAAAACTCCTTAGGCATCCTTTTGCTCTTTAACATACTCCGAGCCATATCAAGAATGGTCCTATTTTTTCTTTCCGTAACACCATTTTGCTGAGGTGAATACGGAAGGGTTAGAGGACGTCGTAACCCATTGTTGTCGCAAAATTCCTTGAATTCCTTGGATGTGAACTCTCCTCCACGATCGGATCTCAACGCCTTTATGGTGAGACCACTTTGATTCTCCACAAATGCTTTAAACTTCTTGAACATTCCAAAAGCTTCCGACTTCTCTTTTAGAAAATAGACCCATGTCTTTCGACTAAAATCATCAATGAATAGAAGAAAATATCTATTTTTACCAAAAGACGGTGGGCTGATGGGTCCACACACATCCGTGTGAATAAGTTCTAGAGGTTTCTTCGCTCTACTAGAAGCTTCTGTTGGAAAACTGTTTCGAAAGTGCTTTCCTAGAAGGCATCCCTCACATATTTGATCCGGATGATTAATTGGAGGCAAACCCTTCACCATTCCTTTACTTGATAATAATTTTAAGCCTCCAAAATTTAAGTGCCCGTATCTCATGTGCCAAAGCCAAGAATTATCTTTGAAACATGCTTTTAAACATCTTGGAATGTCATGTTGAATATTTAGCATGAACATCCTATTCGTTGACATTGGCACCTTAGCAATCAAACCTCCTTTTTTGTCTCTTAAAGAAAGGGTACGATTTATCATGTGAATATCATAGCCTTTCTCCAAGAGTTGTCCAATACTCAGTATATTCGTCTTCATATTGGGCACATAATACACGTTAGAGATAAATTGATGCCTTCCATTTTTCAAGCGGATGAGAATCTTACATTTGCCTTTAACCGGGACTTTAGAGGAATCTCCGAAGGTGATATTTCCACTAATTACCTCGTCTAACTCCACAAACATGTTTTTGTCACCGCACATATGGTTGCTTGCACCCGTGTCGAGATACCACAAATTTGATTCTCCGTTATCTTCACCTTTGCATGCTAGTAACAAAGTGTTTTTCACGGCTTCGGTATCTTCTTGCACTAAATTTGCTCTTTCTTGCACGTAATTGTTTGACTTCTCGCATTCCGAGGCATAGTGGCCAAATTTATGACAATTATAGCATTTGGTTTGAGAATTGTCATACCTTGGCCTTCTACTTGTGTAGCCTCTCCCGCGACCTCTTGTCGGGTGAAAATCTTGACTTCTTTCTTCATTTCTGTAAGAACTATAACCTCCACGTTTGATATATCCTTGTCCTCGTCCTCGGCCACGTACTTGACCACGACCTCGTTGACTCGTTTGATGAGTCTTTTCACTGTTCTCTTCTTTGAAAGAGAGTTTTGCTTGTAAAGCTTGCTCCAAAGGCTCCTTATTTTTCTTATTGAACCTCTCTTCATGGGCTTGTAGTGAACCCATGAGTTCATCGATAGTCATTGATTCTAGATCTTTAGATTCTTCAATGGCTACGACTATATAGTCGAATTTTGAATCTAATGATCTAAGAATCTTCTCAATGACTCTTACATCACTTAGAGTTTCACCATTCCTCTTTAATTGATTGACAACCGCCAAGACTCTTGTAAAATAATCAGAAATTGATTCTGAGTCTTTCTTATTTAAGGATTCGAACTCACCTCGTAGTGTTTGTAGTCGAACCTTTTTCACCTTTTCAACTCCCTTGTGAGAATTCTCCAAGATCTCCCATGCTTTCTTGGCGGTGGTTGCACTTGCAATTTTCTCAAAAGCTCCATCATCTACACTTTGTTGGATGATGGAAAGAGCCTTTTGATCGTTCGTCTTCATTAATTTTTTCTCCTTGCCGAGAGGACCTTTTTCTGCAGGTTCCTCATAGCCTTCCTCCACAATCTCCCATAAGTCTTGTCCACCTAGGAAGGTCTTCATTTGAATGCTCCATCGATCATAATTATCCTTTGTGAGGCGAGGAAACGTGATGACATTGTTGGCCATCATCTTGTCGAACCAAGCTCTTGATACCAATTTGTTGGAAATAGGAGGTTATGTATATTATTTGTGGGAGAGATGATTGATGATTTAGAAGTTTGATTGATCTTGAAAACTCTTCTTTTATTGCTTATTGAATTGCTTTTTTGCTTGATTACAAATGAGGGGTGAAGCCCTCTATTTATACTACTCAATGGAGTAGTCTAGATCACTCCATCATCTACTACTATCTAGATATTTCCTAGTATTTCTAGACCTAGATATTTTACAAGATTATTCTACACACATTCTACACACTTTCACTACTACATATTACAAGAAGCTTCTACATAATGGGCTATAATCTTGATCCAAAATATTTGTATACTTGCAAGCTCAAATCCAAAACAAATAGCCCAAAATCAAGTTTATTTTCCAACAATATTTGCATGCTAAATTTCATATAAAACAGTAAATCTTAAATTTGCTTATTAGATGAATGTATTGGTGTGCAGGTGAAAGAAGAAGTTGAACTAGCATTGGAAAAACATATAGCTAACTTGAAGTGGTAAGGTGTATGATTCTGCATGATGAATATTAGTTAATTGACTTCTGTATTTCAGTATCTTGTTATCCACATATTCGGGTGGAATTAGTTTCTTTTATTTTAATAAAATTATATATTTACACTTTTTACTCCTGAAAAAGTGTAAATCTTACGTGCAAAGTGTGCAACCGGATATGATTCAAAATTTTGAAATGGTCCAAAACTTTGAAGACCTAATCAATAATCCATTCATTTATATCTATTTTTTTCTATTAATCAGATCACGAGAATTCATTTCTTATATAATTTAATCACCATAATTCTGTTAGCAAACAAATTAGTACTAGTATATTTTTATATTTATATGTACTCAAAAGATTAAGGTTAGAAGGGTCATTTTTTATGTCTCGAACAGTTTTTGACATATTTACTTATAAATGGGTCGATTATGATATAATCTATCTCTAATTTTATTTTTCCATAGGAATTGTGAGCATGAGACGGAATCTTTTTTACCCAGAAGTTTACAGTTACAGTTCTTAACTGCATTATCTCTTCCTGTTTTTACTGGAACCCGTATCGAAGGAGAAGACTGCAATATGCTAAAAGTCGCACTAGTTGATACTCATAGCGGGAAAACAGTCACGAGCGGGAAAGAATCATCAGCGAAGGTGGAAGTAGTGGTTCTTGAGGGGGACTTTGATAACGACGTTGGTGACAATTGGACGCTCGAAGAGTTTAACGCGAATATCGTTAAGGAGAGGCGAGGGAAGAAACCGCTTCTTAATGGGAATGCAGTTTTGAATCTTAACGAAGGCGTAGGTTTAGTGGGCGATATTTTTTTTACAGATAATTCGAGTTGGACGAGGAGTCGTAAGTTTAGATTGGGAGCACGCGTTTTGGATAATTGTGACGGGATTAGAGTGAGAGAAGCAAAGTCGGAGTCGTTTGTTGTTAGGGATCATCGTGGGGAACGTAAGTGTGTTATATATTTTAGGATGTGGTTACTTACTGACTTAAAAACGATACTATTTAAACCGTTTAATTATTTTATGCATGTTAATGACAGTTCTTAGGTCGTTGACTCGTTGTTAGCAAAATCCTATATTTTATTGGAGGTGGCGTTTATGACCCGTTTACTTAGAAATCGGTTGTTTTGACTGTATTATATCGTTGTTATGTGTGGTGATAATATTAGCTTTGTACTAGCACATGATTATCTATATATAGAATCTTAACAGTAGGCAAAAATGTGTTTAGGAGTCTACTCAAACTGGCCTTATTTAACCCGTATCAAAATGACTGTACGTTACCTGACCCGCCCATGTTGCTACCTTTAACTTTTTTTATTATCTACTCAAAGCTTTAACCTTTCATTTCCTGCACTCCTACTGATCAATCATGAGTCTGCAAAATTTCATAAAATTGTTTAGATAATTGACCACTTTAGTCTTCTGTTTTCTGCTTAGCACTTCACATTATCTAAAATTTCATAAATTTTCATTATATAATTATTTTTTAATATAATCTAAAATGTGATTCATCTGTTTTTTTCTACAGTATACAAGAAACATCACCCGCCTTATTTGTCCGATGAGGTATGGAGACTAGAAAAAATCAGCAAGGACGGAGCTTTTCACAAGCGGTTGAACAAGGAAAGGGTCAAAACAGTTAAAGACTTATTAGTTCTTTACCACCTGGACCCCACAACGCTTCGGAACGTATGATTTGTGTAAATTAGTGCATAATAATTTGTGAATCATGTGATGCTTAAACTGCTTTTAATAATACTTACTACCTTATTATACGTTTAATCATAAAGTTTTGTGCATACAGATTCTTGGCCCTGGTATGTCTGCTAAGATGTGGGAAGTTGTTGTGGAGCATGCTTCGAGATGTGTGATAGACGATAACAAATTATACTTGTATTGTCCTCAATATCAGAAACGAGACGGTGTCGTTTTTAACGTTGTAGGACAAGTCCTTGGTGTTCTTTCAGATTGCAAATATGTCGTTTCCGATGTGCTCTCCGAAACTGAAAAGGTTAGCTTCTGAAACAATTACCTGTTTTGACCCGTCACACAACACAGTTGACCCGCCCATTTTGCCACCTTAACCATCATAGAGAAAGTATTCCATTACTCATTAAGAAAAAGTTGCTAAAATCGTTCTGATAATTGTAGACAACGGGTATTCTGAGTTCATCATGTTTTGACCTATTACACACCGCCCATTTTGCCACCTTAAACATAAAATTATAAACTTAACTCTAATTTCATATATACAGGCCGAAGCCCACAAATTGGTAATATGTGCATTTCAACAAGCGGATAAGGTTGTCACATACGACGATGAAGCTTCTCTTAGAACCAGCCTTTGCTCGTTTACCGAAGATCTTTACCCGCTACCCACTCAAATGCAAACCACAAATCTTGAAAGCAATACTTATTTACAAAAAGGCCGATTCGATTACCCACAGATGAAACCTCCATCCCCGGATATCATTCCACCCACCTTGTCTGAAGCCGGCCCAAACAACGTGGGTCCCATGGATGTTGGATTTGATCACCAGCCTATGGACTTTGAGTGCCACGTGGATAACACCTTGATTTGTGACCCGAGCTCATCGATGCACCTGCAGTATCTTGGTAGCTCATCACCTAGTGATCTGCAATGTGCAGTTGATAGGTTTTTGTTTCCGTGTTCTGCTACTGGCAAAGCTCAAAGGAGATGGAAGATTGTATCGAGTGTCGTGAAATGGTTATCGCTCATGTTAGAGATACGAAAAGGAGATACATCGTCAAACGTTGAAGCATTGAATGAGACTACTTGGTTCTAAAGTAAAAGAAGTTCGAATTTATGGTTTCACTTTTATGCATAGCAGGTAAAAGTGGTGTGTGTATATTCAATGTATTATTGTTCTTTAATGTTTCATTTTACATTCTTTGTATTCATTATGTAGCTGTATTCTAAAAACATAAATTTCGAATGCATGGTTGGGTTTGAGTTCATAATAGACGAACGATGCTGTTAGTTGTCTTTTTGGGTCCATTTTTTGTATTTCATTTTAGTCATGTGAGCTAAGGTTTTGTCTAATAGAGAAACACTATAAGTGTTAGTAAGTTAGTTCCATCAGATAAACGTGTTTTGATTCCAATCTTACAAAAGTGATCATACTCATTATCCAACACTCAGCCTGTTTATTGTAGGAAATTGAGGTTGTAATTGATAACTCGATTGGTTCTTGAATCGTGAGATCACTTAAGCCTACAAGAAAAGGGTATGAGGAAATTCTAATTGAGAAAAAAAAAAAAAAAAAAAAACAAAACAAAAAAACGAGATTTGAATCCATGCAAGAAGAATTAAATCCAAAGCGTATGAGAGAATCTGTATGTATATTTTAATTCGTAATAAAAAAAAACAAATGAATGTTTTAGGGAGGAAAAACATGTTAAATTCGGTTACAACTTAAAAAGATGCAGCGAAAGGGTGTACGAAAGACTGCAACCTTTCGTTTTGGCCGGAAAAAATGTTACCTGAAAAACTGTAATAGTTGGCGAAAAAATTCATTGGGATATATGTTACGATTCGTTATACGATACTGTACCCAAAATTTTCAAGCCGGGTCGCTGCCCCCGACCCCACAGCGTCTCCTCGACCCCCGCACGCTCACTTGGGAGCGGGACCCCAACTAGGGGCGCTACCCCTTGTACCCCGCAAAGGGGCGCGCCCATGACCCTTCAATTTCTGCGACAGTGTCTAGTCACCTCTTACGGCGTGTAGTCAACACTCTCCAAAACGGGTGTCAAGTATAACTATATGAATTTGTTTTCAAATAAATCTCAATCTCAATTACCTAAAATGGCGGTTAGATAACATTAAAATCACTAACATTTATAAAAGTCATGATACGACTCAATACAAGGATCCAAGCCCAGCTGTTCAGCCCATTATAAAGATGCAGGACGGTTAATACTCTAGCCCACTTTCTAGATCTTTATAATGGGCTTCCTCAAACCATTTTAAATCATTATCGACGATAGTTAACAAAATACTAAAATATATATTTATTATTAGTGAATCATTTTATTGGTTGATAAATCTTTATCTCAATAAAATTTACCTTTTCTAAAAAATATTTGTTCAAAAAAAAATTAGTAGCCTTTCACAAAAAAATAAAAAATAATTTACCTTTATAGACAAAATGTTATTTAAAAAAAGTAAAAGTATATTACTGGTATTCTTGTTATACATGTCGATAACTTTTTAAATGTTGGTAAAGAGAAGAATGTAAGCATAAAGAAAACATATGAATGATGTTTGGTAAATTCTTTTACTTTTTGTCTACATTCTGTTTCATGTGTTACCTTTTTTGTTTAGCCTGCTCCATGTTTGGTACTTGAATACGTTTATAAGCATGCATCATGCATACTCAACAACATACAAATCCCTCAATCATTTGTTTGCATAAAAAGGTAAACTATGCCTTTTACTGATTTATGTGACATGAGTAATCATTTTCACATGTTAAACACGAGATGTCTTGATTAAGTAACATATAGTATATGTTACAAACGAATTACTCCGTAGAACAATATAAGTTAAATAAAAGGCTGAAGGTTAAAACAATTCCTTATGCATATCTAGTAATACTTCTTGTTTTATGATCCGTGAAATACTGAAATCAAAGATTTTGTTATAAGAATATTATAAACAATATAACATGAAATGAATTGCATATCTTGAACAAAATTCTCACATACTATTACTATTAGAGTACTTCTTCCCTCTCATATTAATAGTCTATCTTTATGTTTTAGTCCGTCACAAATTAATATTTCATCTTTCTTTTTTGTTTCGTCCGAAAATAATAATTTATCTTTCTTTTTTTTATCCGTCTCAAATAAATAGTCCACTAGCATAATAGATAATAATAATTGTTTTGATTACTTTTATACCCTTAATTTATTAAAGACAAAAATGTAAGTAAAAAGTAAGAGGTAATACTGGCAAGTAGACAAAAAATTACATGTGACAATCATTTTTTCTTAAATCGAGTGTTTTTTACCTTTGGATTATTAAATTGTAACCGAGGAGTATTAAACAACTTGTATGAAGTGACCAAATTCTGGACATAAGTGGCTAGAGATGGCAATGGGCGAGAAAAAACCCGTGATCCGCTGGTACTCAATCCGTGATGGGCGGGAATAATCATAAAATCTTACCCGCGGGCACGAGTACGGGTAAAAAATTATACCCGCCAACGAGTCGCGGGTACATACTACCCGTCGCGGGTAAAACCAGATCCGCTAATTCATGAGACTTTTTTTAATTTATCCGCGTGTTTATACATACAAATATCAATTTAAAATAAATTCTACTTGTAATGCAATAATGATTAAAAATATAATATTACATGTAAGTAAGATTCTTGATTTTCACGTCATTTTACACATTTTAATTGTATATATTATTTATAATTAATAAAATTTCCCAACTTTTCTAAAAAAAAATTAAGGAAGTTGTATGTTATCATTACCCGCGGGTTTACCCGTGGGTCAAGGGTTTATGCGGATCATGGGCATGGGCGAAATATTTTACCCGCGAGCGGGCAATGGGTCTCAACGAGCTAAAAAAACCCGATAGGCGGGTCGCGGGTATATAGAACCCGCGCTTGTTACCCGCGGGCGCCATCCATGGACATAACATATACTCTGTCGATGTCCTTAGCAATTCATAGACCACATTTGAGTTTCTTTGCCTTTGGATTAGTCAAGTGTATATCTCAATACGGTGAAACATAAACGTCACAAGAGTTGATATTGCAACTAAAATAATTACGCCTAGATGCATTTTCTTAGGTGGTTCATGTTATAAGACCGTTGGTGCATAATCTCAAGTTCTATTTTGTAATGAGTTCTATTCGTTTTGTATTTTCTATTTCAGTCGTGTAAGGATTACGTCATTAATACATTGTGTTTGGATTGTTTAATATGATGACGTGAAATGGTTCGAGCAGTTTGGTTGGCTGCTCAGACCATCGACCGATGGTAGAGACCATCAGTCGAGGGACTATCACCATCAGCCGTAGGTCCCAGACCACCGGCCGATGGTCACTGTGATTATATATAAATAGGGGTTTTAGGTTTCATTGTTAGGTTACACACCCAATACCCTTTATGCGTCGTAATTCTCTGTGATTACAGTCCCAGACCAAACCCCAACCGAATACAAACCTCTAGGCGTCGATTATATCAACGTAGTGTTGGTTAGATTGATCCCAAAAAGTGAAACACGTATTCGATTCACCCTAGTTATTGTTTTCCACTCTAGCAAGAAGAAATTTGTCCACTCAGGCTTATTTGACCAACAGTATAAGTGGACCATGGAGGAATTCTCAAACCTGTTAAATGTTCCTTACACTGGAGTTAAAATACTATATCCTAGCAAAGATCTTTGAAAGATTCCCAACAGATTCAAACTGTCTGACATAATTGCAAGGTTATGCAAGCCAGGGAAAGTAGTCAATACCGGTAGGGTTGAGATTAGTGATGACGAGGTGTCACAACAACATGAGATTCACTTGAGAATAATAAAAAGTAATGTGACCTTTAGAAGAGAAGAAGATAATCTATTGTCTGGTACTGAAGCTCTGCTTTTGTATTGCCTACTAGAGGGTATTCAAGTGAATATGGGCCACTTTCTCATTCATGTGATGAAAGATTTTCTTGAGATGGAAGAACCATTTTCGTATGCAGCCTTATTGCATAATGTGTTTGAGAAACTTGGTGTGGTTCAATATGAGGAAAAGCTAGTGCCAGAGAATCCCATTGTGGGATAAGTGTTTCTGAGTTTATGTTTCTGTGTTTGTCTTTGTTATTATGTATTTTCAGCTTAGTATGTAATTTGATGATGCTAGTCTGTTAGCATTGATACACTATTCTATGTCTGTAATAATCGTACTTCGAACAGGGTATTGTGACTTTGGTATCATAGATTGAATGATGTAATATATTCTGTTATGATCACCATGTGATGTCTAAATATGTCATGAATACTCTGTGCTGATTTGAATTGTATTTGCAGTTATTTTCATAATGTCAGGTGTTCAAGCTGATCCAGAAAACATTGCTCATGAATCTGATACTGAGTCTTTGGGGGGTCCGTTTTCTATTGATCTTCCAGGATTGAAAACTAACAGTGGTTCCAATCTCACTGCATGTCTAAATGAGAAAGGTCCTAATGCTGGTAAGTACAAGGGTGTAATCGAGTTTCTGAAACGTTCAAGAGTATTTGCTGCTATCTCTATGCCCTGTACTGCTTATTACTCACATCAGAGAGAGTTCTGGGAACATGCAAGGGTTGAGACCGAAGATGACAGGAAGGTTATTGTCAGTACTGTTTGTGGTCAGGAGATTAAGATATCTGAAGATACGATTCGAAACACTTTCTTATTCGAGGATGATGAGAACATGCCGAAGAAGCTGTCAAAGACAAAGATTACTGGATGTGTGCTAAGATGCAAATATGCTGGTGATATCACGAGGGCAACGATTAAAAGAAGTGGATTCACTCCACCGTATAGATATCTGTCACTTGTTGTGCTGAGGTGCTTAAGCCCATTGCAAGGAGGATTTGACGAACTGGGCGAGATCTATCAAGGAATGTTTGCTGCTTTGGTTTTGAAGGCTGATTTCAATTTCTCATGAGTTATCTTTGATCTACTGGTGGAGAATGTGACGAGCAAGTCATATCTGATTTATCCGAGGTTCTTACAAATTATGATCAATCGTCAAACTGTTGATTTGCCTAGATTGAGAAAAGACGTCATTGAGTTGAAGCATATGACAGATCTTACATTCAATCGACTGAATCAGATGAAGAGTGCTAATGATGGCAAGCTTGTGTGTCATCTTGTGAAAGAATCTTATCAGTGTCCTCCAGGGAAGAAGTGGAGAAATGAAAATAGCTTATCTGATCGAGAGCCTGATTTTGAGGTAGCGAATAGTGATGAAGAAGTAGAACAACTAGTGAATACTCAAGCGGCTGGTGGGTCAGGTGCTGGTGGATAAGTTGATGAGATTGGCGGTGTTAATCCAAATGTTGGTGTTGAAGAAGCTTCAAGGGGATCAAAAAGAAGAATGGTTGAAGATGAGAGTTTTCAGGTTTCAACAAAGATAAAGTTGAAAAGAAGGTTCAAGTTGGTTTACAAAGATGCCGGTGGATGTTCGGCTGGAACTCAACCAGTGACACCGATACCGCAGACTCGAGGACAACAAACTTCACAACAACAACAACAACAACAACAACAACAACGTCCTTCAACGCAACAGTCACCACCTGTGGTTCAACAAGTCTCCCAAGAGACTGTTTCTACGCCTACTCCGAAAGCTCCGATTCATGCTGGAACAGAAGGAGGTGTTAGTTCCTCGACTCTCCGCAATTTGAATGATTTGTATGTTCAAGCTATGGCTGATAATTTGAGAATGAGGAAGGAAATGGATGAGAAGATTGAGCAGTTGAAGGAGGAGAATCGTGTTAAGTCTATAGATGTTACAAGGCTATCGTTGCAAGTTGACCTGTTGCAAAGAAAAGTTGGTGATCAATCGTTGTTATTAACTGATGCGAAACGAGAAGCTACTCAAGCTAAGAAGTTGGCTGCATCAGCTCTGGCTAAGATGACTGCGTGGGAAGAGAAGTTTGATCTGGTTGAGATGCCTGAGGATGAGACTGATAATCGAATGGTAGAGGCTCCTGGTTCCTCCAAAGCTACAGCACTGTCAGTAATTCCTCTTAAAATTGATTATAGTTTTAGTGATTTCTTTTCTAAACAGGATGAGCTCAAGCATTCTGTTGTTTATGATGAACTAGAAGAGGGAGAGATCCCTCACAACCTCTCTAGAGAAGAGCTGGACGAACTGGTGCGTCTAGAGCAAGAGGAAGCTAAAGCTGCTGACGCACAGTCCGACGATTCTCCATCTGAGGATGATTCTTTTGGCCCTGAGATTACAGAGGATTTTAGTGATAGAGATTTAGATGATTTAGTTGAGGATGTTACTCATGAAGATTTTCCTACATATCAAAATGATAAGAATGAGGATCTTCCTGGTTTTGAGGAGTTGTTTAGAACAAATGATGAACTTTTAGATAGAAAGTGTAAAGAGAAAGAACGAACTGAAGTCTTGCCTGAAGGATTTTTGCCTGTCAAAAATCACAAGGAAAGAACTGAAAAGTTGGAAGTTGATTGGAGAGATATCTTGAGGATTAGAAAGTATTGTGAGAAACCGAAGCTTGAGCCGAAATATTTGAAGATGATTAATCTGAGAAAGAGTGCGAAAGGGAGAATTCTAGCCTGGGCTTACATTGAAGAATTCAACATGTTTGCAGTTAAGCGAGAGTCTGGCGTTGATTATTTCAAACATGGTCACGGATTCAAGTCACTACCGTACTTTGAGCTAATGCAGATTGCGAGGTTGAGAATGCTGTATTGTGGAATGAACGATCGATCTTCGTTGCTGGTGAAGAAGATTCGAATAGCTTTTAATTCAAAGAATTAGGAAGGTTTTAGGCCACAGTTTCCTAGGATCAGTTTCAAAGTTAATCCTAGAACTGGTGAATCTCGAAGAATTGTGAAGAACAAGCGGGCAAAGACTATGAAGAAGGTACCATTGAGGAAATTGCCGCAAAATTGGAGTCAGAGATTCAGATGGTGATTTTATGATGATCATTCTGAGGAAGCTGTGATTGTTTTGGATAAGGTGAATGAGAATGATATTGAATGCATTCGTGTATTGGATCCGATTTGGCTGCGAAACTGTACCGAGGCTGATATTTTTACATTGTATTATAATCGTATGCTCTATCGACACGAGAATAAGGTGCAAGCAGAACAGTATGTGAAAGTAGCTAAGCTGTGTTACTTGAACAATATGGTGATCGATCCGTATGAATGAATTGAATGACGATTGAAGATTTTTGATATAGAACTAGGTCTTAGGGGGAGTTTGTTGGTGCATAATCCCAAGTTCTATTTTGTAATGAGTTCTATTCGTTTTGTATTTTCTATTTCAGTCGTGTAAGGATTACGTCATTAATACATTGTGTTTGGATTGTTTAATATGATGACGTGAAATGGTTCGAGCAGTTTGGTTGGCTGCTCAGACCATCGACCGATGGTAGAGACCATCGGTCGAGGGACTATCACCATCGGCCGTAGGTTTCATTATATATAAATACGGGTTTTAGGTTTCATTGTTAGGTAACACACCCAATACCCTTTAGCCGTCGTAATTCTCTGTGATTACAGTCCCAGACCAAACCCCAACCGAATACAAACCTCTAGGCGTCGATTATATCAACGTAGTGTTGGTTAGATTGATCCCAAAAAGTGAAACACGTATTCGATTCACCCTAGTTATTGTTTTCCGCCTTTCATCTAGGTTCCACGTTTGATCTAAGATCCAAATATCGTCTACAAAGACAATGATATGTCACGAAGGTAAAGTCATAGTCTACTGAATTAATTTTAAGTTATGTAATATCAAGTATGTATTGTTAAAATGTTACGTGCATTGTTCTAAGAAATATTTATCTTAATGAGCGTTATCAACATTGATAGTTCATCTCAACTATTTTCGTTTTTTAGGCGAAACTTGTTAAAACACTAGCAAGAAGCTAGAGAGACAAACTAACACAATTACAATGGTTATATAAGCCAAGAGTTTTACATGGATCGTTTATGCCTCTAAATCTTAAATAAATAATCGAAAAATAAAAATAAAATTATATCGACGTGAAGCCTTCTTCACTGCAAGCGAACCAAAAGCAATATCATTTATGTGTCTCAAAAGGCTCCAAAGCAAAGCTTCAACTTCAATGATAACCATACAACAATCTTTAACTAACTTTGGAGTGATCCAATTATCGAACCAAGTCTCCCATTCAGTCCAGGACACAAAGGCATGTACATTCATATTGGCCCAAATCGAACTTTCCTTTATAATTGCTCTGCCATACCAGAAGAACGTGTGGTTGGAGCTTTCTACATTGTAACCACAAATAGGACAACAAATGTTGTCAGTCTAAACCTTCGCGAGACAAGTTTAACCGAGTTAGCAACTTGTTCATAAGAGAGTCCCCACAAATAAATATCGACTTTCCTCGAAATGAAAAAATGCCATCTAGTCACCGTATTCAACGAAGGAAGGATGTTATTGTCGATTAACACACGCATAGCTTTAACATAGAAAATATCATCGTCTTCTAAATCGCAAAGCCAAGAATAGGCTTGATATCTTACAACCATTCGATAAATCTATTTCCAGTAAACTGATCAAAGCAAGATAACGATCAGAAAGATAATATGTGACCAGATCCCAATTTCAAACACCGTTAACAAACCTACTCAGATGCTAAAATTCTGATCAGCTTCGGGATGGAACAACCTATTGTGTTTAGAAGCAAGCGTTTGGTTTTCCAACCAAATATCCTACCAAATCTTAACCATCATTACCAATTTTTCTGTGAGATACATGAAGAGGCACAATGTTCTTAACATCTTAGAAAAAATTGCGCGGATAGTCTGTGATGACCCGGAAATTTCCGACCAAATTTAAACTTTAATCTTTATATTATTCCGACACGATAAGCAAAGTTTGTTAAGTTAAATCTCAAGAATTTTAAACTGTGTTCATACATTCATTATAACCTCGACCAAATTCCGACGATTCACGAACCGTTATATATAAATAGATATGTATATGTATATATATATTATAACTTGAGAATATTAATAAAGTATTAAACGTATAATACTTTACACGAACGTATTTGTTTCAATATGATTTTCGACGAAAAAAATATATATATATTAAATGATTGAATTATCAGAAACATTGAATTATGATTACAAGTCTCTGTTGAGAGGTCCACTATGATTTGAGAAAAATCTATTCCTCTTAACGATATTCAGAATAATTTGTAAAGCTATTTATAAATAAAAACAAAAAGTGTCATTTACGAAAGTTAGACAAAAGTTAGTGGAGAATTGGTTTCCATATTATTCTATTAATCTATTTTCAAACGTACAAAGACGTTTTCAGTTTAAAAAGAACTTTATTATTAAAACGTATATAACTTTTATAAATATCTAGAATCACTTTTGACAACTCATTACTTAACCAGTATAATAAATATAACGATATTTATATTTTATTTCATTAAATATATATAACGATTTAAATTAATATTATATATATTTATACGCGTATTATACATACATAGTTTTTTTATACTTTTACTATACTTTAACTTTACCTTTACTTTACTTTTACTTTACTTTAACTTTAATAATTCACTTTAATAATTCATACTTTAATAATTCACTGTAATAATTCATACTTTAATAATTCACTTTAATAATTCATACTTTAATAATTCACTTTTATAATTCAAAAATCTATTATAAATAGAATTCAATAGGTTTTATTATTTCATAGAAACTTGAAAATATATTTCTCTAAACTCTCTCAATTGATTTATATATATATATATATATATATATATATATATATATATATATATATATATATATATATATATATATATATATATATATATATATATATTTGCTCTGTATTATTTCAAGATATTATTAGTATACATAAAATATTACGACGGAGTGCTGTCCGAGTGATTTCAAAATAGTTTTTTTGAATGAGTCGAAGCTAAGGAAATTATGGGTTATAGCTATGGAGGTGATGGGTATGGTTCATGGGTATGCTCGTGAGTTCAATCTAGTGTTTATCATCTCCGTTGCGTCTACGTACTTTCCTGCAATATTGAATGACATTATATGTATTTTTACTACGAAATACAGTATTGTGAGTTTCATTTGCTCCCTTTTATATATATTTTTGGGACTGAGAATACATGCGCTGTTTTTATAAATGTTTTACGACATAGGCACAAGTACTAAAACTAATTCTACGTGGGTTTAAACCAAAAATATACCCTTAGCTTGGTAACATTAAACTACTTGTCTATGTACGGTAGGCGCGAATCCTAAAGATAGATCTATTGGGCCTGACAAACCCCATCCTGACTATGGGATGCTTTAGTACTTCGAGGTTATTTTAAACACACCTGATCTGGTGTACTTCAGAGGGTAAAACATGAACGGTAAGGCTTGTTACCGGGTGCCTACAACTTATAGAATATTTTTATACACTTGCGAGTGTACATATATTTATAAATAGAAATCTTGTGGTCTATTAATATATTGAAATGATTGTTATGATAAACCTATGAACTCACCAACCTTTTGGTTGACACTTTAAAGCATGTTTATTCTCAGGTATTAAAGAAATCTTCCGCTGTGCATTAGCTCATTTTAAGGATATTACTTGGAGTCATTCATGGCATATTTTGAAAGACGTTGCATTCGAGTCATTGAGTTCATCAAGATTATTATTAAGCCAATTATAATTGGATGTATTATGAAATGGTGTGCATGCCGTCAACTTTCGTTGTAAAGAAAGTTTGTCTTTTAAAAATGAATGCAATGTTTGTAAAATGTTTCATATAGAGGTCAAATACCTCGCGATGTAATCAACTATTGTAAATCGTTTATAATGTATATGAACGGGTCCTTTCAGTTGGTATCGGAGCGGTGGTCTTAGCGAACCAGGTCTGCATTAGTGTGTCTAACTGATAGTCGTTAGGATGCATTAGTGAGTCTGGACTTCGACCGTGTCTGCATTTCAAAAGTTTTGCTCATCATTCTTGTCGGAAATTACCTGCTTATCATTCTTAGTCTAGACACATCTTATTGCATTGATTGCATGAATAGTGTATAGACAAAATTCATATCTTAGCGTATCTGCTAATTCATATCTTAGCGTATCTGTTACTGTAAACTTTGCCTGACATATTCCGTAAATTCCTCCGTAATCTACGAAACCTTTTGATCTATATAATTAGAATACCACCCGATAGCCGGAAAATCATTTCATATCGAAAAATTCTTTATTCAATCGTACGAAATGGAATTCGTCATTAGTTCAAGTCCCTCGGATTCCGAAATGGAATCCCACTCAAGTTCCGAAAGCAGTGTGACCGAAATGGATCAACCAATTAGTCATCATCTATTCTGCATGAATTGGGGATGGGTTCGTAGCCTCCTTAATCATTGGAGACAAGTAGAAGGTGATCCCTTTCATCCACCACATTGCCCTCTTGGCGAAGAACCTGAAGCACTTACCGGTGAACCTATCCGAAACACCATTTTCTCTCTTATTTCTAGAGTATCTCGTCACGATTACATACTACACCAAATTCTAGATTTTATTTATCCGCTCGTCCGAACCGACAATCACCCCGGTGTAATAGAAGAAGTCAACGAGCTTCGCGCTCGGGTAGTGGCTTTGGAGAATATGGTGCAAAGGTTACAAACACCAGCAGCAGCAGCAGCAGCGGCATAAACAGTACCACCATCAGCAACACCAACAGTACCATCACCACCACCAACAACAACATCCACATCCCACACCGCAACATCACAATATGTATCTCAAACATCAACGTCATACGCCCTGTAAATATCCAGGAATATCAACAACAACAAACGATGAAGTATTAATTCATAAACTTCATTGAAGAGATATCTCTGCGGCAGTTATGTAATCTCCAAAATCTTAGAGATTATTTAATTTTGACCGTAAATCGGATGAGTGAACGGAGATGGTAGAGTAGAAACTTTGATCGAAAATGGTGTACGATTTACAAGCTAGAATTGTTTTACCAACAGCATCAACAGGACCGTAGCATCATCAACACAGTCAGTGCCGTCAGTATCGTCAGAATCAACAGCACCTGAAACATCACAAACTCTGTCAGTTCAAGAATCATTGTGGACATCATTACGAATCAACAACAAATATATTGTATCAACGAGTTATGAAGTATTAACTCATTTCCAATCGAAAGATTTATATGTATATTTTATATGTATAAATTTTTAAACCATAATAAATCTTCCCGTACTAAGCTATTATGTGTGAATCTTAACTACTCAGTTAATTCATATTACAAATATGCAATGATGTACGTCCTTCGTCCGCAACTTAACCATCGTTAATTACAATCTCTGTCTCAATTCAATAAAAAATCCAATTCATAATAAATCAAGTGTATTATTCGA
The DNA here is from genome assembly GCF_046630445.1 of Rutidosis leptorrhynchoides. Classification (NCBI taxonomy): domain Eukaryota; kingdom Viridiplantae; phylum Streptophyta; class Magnoliopsida; order Asterales; family Asteraceae; genus Rutidosis; species Rutidosis leptorrhynchoides. The sequence continues at coordinate 686,071,337 of NC_092334.1, forward strand.
ATATATGTTTGATTTTACACTTTCATCATCGATGTACTCGAAACTTTTCAAATAACATCATTCGTACCTTGCGAAGTTCACAAGAATTTCACGAAAACTAACAAATAACAAAGTAATGATTCATAATTTCAATATTATTGAAGAAATACTTATGCAATTTATAAAGTTTTAGGGATTACTCAATTCTAGTTCCAACCATAAAACAAATGAGTTTAATTTAATATTAACTCATTAAATCTATGTTACATCTAAAGAAAATATACACATATATTTTCATAAAGACTGTAATAAACTTCTTTTGTACAAAATATTAATTGTGAAAAATTTTTTAACGGGTAGGTAATACCCGAGAGATATATAAATTCACAATTAATATATTACATTTTTCGAAACTGATTCAGCAATCATCAACTATACTCCCTACTTTCACAACAATATCCATTCTTTCATATAAATCAAAACAATCATACTCATTCAAATTCAATTACATATTCTGATTTTGCAATCGCATTATTCAATTCGAAATATAACCAGTATCATCACTCTTAGATTCCTATATCTTTCAAAGCTATACTTTGACTTCAAAACTGTGTTAGAACATCATATGTATTAACGATTACAATATGTGATCAAACCCTTCGAAATTCCTGAAGACACTTCAACTAAGGAACAATCGAGATGATGATCCAACCACATGTTACCCACAGTTATACACCTGAAAAACTCTCAAAACCCAAGTCATAGTTCGACACGTATCCGTGTTAGACCCTTTGGCATTTACTAGCTAAAATAACTTTTCAATTCCGTTTCAAAATAGACAGTTTTGTCACAGCTCCAGCAAGTCATCTTCGACTTCTCAATCAAAACAGTCTTATTATAACCTCGATAGATACGTTGCCCTTTCGCCAACGTTACCGGGGAATCGTTTATATTCACCACATTAGCAATAAACTTACCAACAACTTCATTGATCTTTGACTTTCCAAAAAAAAATCATTATAATTATCGAAACCCTCTCATATACTCATTCGTACCTTATAACAAGAATTGTCATACCAATTATTGAGAATCAGCAATCAGTATTTTGAAACCTCGCAGCATTTCTACATCAACAATTACATATACACACAATGTCTACCTCCAAGACTTACATTCTTTGAATGAGAAATTTCTGAAAAACACCCTAAACTGTGAACCAGTTCTCGAAATTTTGAAAAATGCTGATGAAGCAGCAAAAACTGTAAACGACCTTAACAGTAAAAAGTTGGATGATAAAGGATAGTATATTGGCAAAGCTCAGAAAAAGAGAAGCTTTGGAACTGGAAAACGGATTGAGCAAAGTATGAAGGAGGCTGTGGACAAATCACAAAGGCTGAACCTGCCTTCAAAGAATCCAAATGATTCAGTACTTGTTGAAGTTATTAACGAATACCTTGCTCCTGACTCTAAACCCCTGCGGACAATATCCTTCATCATCCTCTGATATTAGATATTCTAAGATATCATCGTATCTTTCATTATAAATATCATCCATACTTCTGAAGATATTTTTATAATTATTCTTATCTGAAATCATTTACCTCTACGCGCTATCTGTATTATATCATAAAAGAAACTATTTTAGTTTCTAAATTCTGAAACATTCGAGTTTAAAATAGGAATATTCTTGAAGAAGTGTTGGGAGCTGAAGCATGAGTTAGTATAATATAATGACACTTGATCAACGTGATTATATTATAGTAATTTATGCTGAGTTTCTAAATGGAACATGATAATTCACAGATCATAATGTCATCATGTGCTATGTTACACGACTCTTGTATTCTCTTTGATCTCTAAATATCAAGAAAATATTTCTTGATGATTCGGCCTTTTCCGAGGTATTCTGGTAATTCGACAAGTCAAGATCGTGTCATTACAATTTCCTTCCTAGAACATTAACAATGTTCATTCCGAAATTTATATCTGCGAATTCTGGACCATTACAAGCGGTGCTTAATCGCAAGAAGAAGAAACGAAAGGACAAAGCTCCGAACTAGAAATGGGAGTATAAATCATAGCAAATAGAAGAGAGCATTAACTGTGGATGACAATGATTATAGAAGAAGCAAGGACTTTGAAATATAAGGGAAGATATAAAACCCAACAACAACCCAGAAATCACAAATCGTATATATCAATGCATATAGCAATATAAAGACACGGGAGAACTAAAAACACTATAAAACCAAGAGTATAGTAGAAGTAAATAGATTCTTTCGGAGGCAGATGAAAAAGAAGAGCGACAGATATGAAAGTGAGGAGTATATCAAGAATCAGCACTGGATGAAGCATATTGACAAATACTTTAAAATATGAGTTGAGAAGGTGTGAGTTGTAAGAAAACAAATGAGGTGGATTTATAGTGAAATATCCGACAGAGAAATCAAAATGGATTATCGTATTAATTCGAAGAGGATCATAAATTCCTTAATCGCCGAATAATCAAATCCAATATAGATTACAAAGATTTTCTTTTCGGAGATCAATCGTGATGACGTCAAAAGATACGACGAATCACTATTATCTTATTTCATTCATTTACGATAACTTCACTCACACGCTTCGAGTAATCGAATTATTTTATCCATTCTTCTTGAACATGATAAAACTCTATAATCGTTATAATAACATTCTCATTGTTAGTCATGACGACCTCTATCAAATTTCGAGGACGAAATTTCTTTAACGGGTAGGTACTGTGACGACCCGGAAATTTCCGACCAAATTTAAACTTTAATCTTTATATTATTCCGACACGATAAGCAAAGTTTGTTAAGTTAAATCTCAAGAATTTTAAACTGTGTTCATACATTCATTATAACCTCGACCAAATTCCGACGATTCACGAACCGTTATATATAAATAGATATGTATATGTGTATATATATATATATATATATATATATATATATATATATATATATATATATTATAACTTGAGAATATTAATAAAGTATTAAACGTATAATACTTTACACGAACGTATTTGTTTCAATATGATTTTCGACGAAAAAAATATATATATTAAATGATTGAATTATCAGAAACATTGAATTATGATTACAAGTCTCTGTTGAGAGGTCCACTATGATATGAGAAAATCTATTCCTCTTAACGATATTCAGAATATTTTGTAAAGCTATTTATAAATAAAAACAAAAAGTGTCATTTACGAAAGTTAGACAAAAGTTAGTGGAGAATTGGTTTCCATATTATTCTATTAATCTATTTTCAAACGTACAAAGACGTTTTCAGTTTAAAAAGAACTTTATTATTAAAACGTATATAACTTTTATAAATATCTAGAATCACTTTTGACAACTCATTACTTAACCAGTATAATAAATATAACAATATTTATATTTTATTTCATTAAATATATATAACGATTTAAATCAATATTATATATATTTATACGCGTATTATACATACATAGTTTTTTTATACTTTTACTCTACTTTAACTTTACCTTTACTTTACTTTTACTTTACTTTAACTTTAATAATTCACTTTAATAATTCATACTTTAATAATTCATACTTTAATAATTCACTGTAATAATTCATACTTTAATAATTCACTTTAATAATTCATACTTTAATAATTCACTTTTATAATTCAAAAATCTATTATAAATAGAATTCAATAGGTTTCATTATTTTATAGAAACTTGAAAATATATTTCTCTAAACTCTCTCAATTGATTTATATATATATTTGCTCTGTATTATTTCAAGATATTATTAGTATACATAAAATATTATGACGGAGTGCTGTCCGAGTAATTTCAAAATAGTTTTTTTGAATGAGTCGAAGCTAAGGAAACTATGAGTTATAGCTATGGAGGTGATGGGTATGGTTCATGGGTATGCTCGTGAGGTCAATCTAGTGTTTATCATCTCCGTTGCGTCTACGTACTTTCCTGCAATATTGAATCTCAATATTGATACGTTCGTGAATCCGAGGCCAACCTTGCACTTATTAAATGACGTTATATGTATTTTTACTACGAAATACAGTATTGTGAGTTTCATTTGCTCCCTTTTATATATATTTTTGGGACTGAGAATACATGCGCTGTTTTTATAAATGTTTTACGAAATAGGCACAAGTACTAAAACTAATTTTACGTGGGTTTAAACCAGAAATATACCCTTAGCTTGGTAACATTAAACTACTTGTCTATGTACGGTAGGCGCGAATCCTAAAGATAGATCTATTGGGCCTGACAAACCCCATCCTGACTATGGAATGCTTTAGTACTTCGAGGTTATTTTAAACACACCCGATCTGGTGTACTTCAGAGGGTAAAACATGAACGTTAAGGCTTGTTACCGGGTGCCTACAACTTATAGAATACTTTTATACACTTGCGAGTGTACATATATTTATAAACGGAAATCTTGTGGTCTATTAATATATTGAAATGATTGTTATGATAAACCTATGAACTCACCAACCTTTTGGTTGACACTTTAAAGCATGTTTATTCTCAGGTATTAAAGAAATCTTCCACTGTGCATTAGCTCATTTTAAGGATATTACTTGGAGTCATTCATGACATATTTTGAAAGACGTTGCATTCGAGTCATTGAGTTCATCAAGATTATTATTAAGCCAATTATAGTTGGATGTATTATGAAATGGTGTGCATGTCGTCAACTTTCGTTGTAAAGAAAGTTTGTCTTTTAAAAACGAATGCAATGTTTGTAAAATGTATCATATAGAGGTCAAATACCTCGCGATGTAATCAACTATTGTGAATCGTTTATAATGTATATGAATGGGTCCTTTCATAGTCCCCCTGATTTGTACTATATTGCCATGTTAGTCAAAATATCAGTTTTTTATGTGTATATTCACTGTAGTTTTAAGAGAAACAAAGATAGTCCAATTCACTAACTCCGTCCGTTATGTTTTCTGTTAAAATTTGATCATGTGTTAGGCATGTGAGGGTATTTTCGTTATTTGAGCTATCTTCACCTTTGATTACATATTTCATCTAGATCTTCATTACCCAAAATGATAACCCTAAACTTTGAAAAGATAAAAACTAAAAACAAAATCAATAAACTAAAATAAACATAAATGATGAATCGATGAAAAAAATAAAGACAAAAAAGCCTCGATCAATTATGTTCATTCATTAAACACATACTGTAACAACCTTGCTTTTTCCGTCACTTCCGTTAACTGTCTGTTAGTTGATTTAACGGCGATTATTTGACTTTTTATGTGTTTAAGTGTATTAAATGCATACGTGATCCTTGGTGAGCTATTTAAATTAATATGGGTTAATATTAATTGATAAACTTATTTCGATTAATGAAATACGATAAAAACGCAACGGTTTGAATAACTGCAAAAACTACTTTTCGAGCAACGAGACGCTCGGTTTATTTTAATAATTATTAACTTTTAAAAAAAATTAATTTATTGGGGTTTTAATAAATTAAACGGTTGATTGCGTTTTAACGATCGGTTTAGCATTCCGGGCCTTCGGTACGTTTAAACGGCACTTGAAACGAATCAAGATTACACGCTTTTGTAAAACGAGAGCCCGAGAGCCCTACTTGGGCCATGTTCGGCCGACCCATCCCATGTATCCCCTTAAAATTTTGTCTTGGGCTTATTAGTTTACTAGTGGGTGTGATTAAGCCCTAACTTAAATTACTTGTAACCTAAACACACTACAACCTAATCCCTAAAAACTCCATCCAGTCGACAGCCCCATCTTCTCCCTCTCTGTTTCAACGTCGACCACCATCACTCCCATATCACCATCAATTTTTGCTCAATCGATCATTACTTGTAACCTGAACACACTACAACATAATCCCTAAAAACTCCATCCAGTCGACAGCCCCATCTTCTCCCTCTCTGTTTCAACGTCGACCACCATCACTCCCATATCACCATCAATTTTTGCTCAATCGATCAAACCTTGAACACGAAACTTGCAATTCACATCATTCTCTACGCGTTGGTGTTAACAATTTGTTGATCAAAGGTATATTTGCATGAACCCTAATTTTAAAAATCTTTTTTTATGAAGTTTGATAGTGTAAGTTGTCAATCGCTCAAGTCTATACGCGTTATTGTTGATTACTTGCGTTAATTTGATCGTTTGATGTGATTAGGGTTAATCTCGAATCTGTTTTGTGTGATTACAGAAACTTGGCTTTCTTGAATGTTAATTATTATGATATATTTGAAATCCTCTCGAAAAATTAATAATTTTAGGCCTTGGATTCGCGTATTTTCGTTACCGTATGCTTAAGATATGATTAAATGAAGTTTTTGTGAATAAAATGAATTCTGGAAAAATTGAGCATGGAATTGATTTGCATACTGATCATAAATGGATAGAGTACTTAAAAACACTCAAGTTAGACAAAGAAAACATGCTATTTGGATTTGTAATGCTTCCGTTATGCTTAATTGATCGTACATGAAAAACTGATTTGCTCGGTATCATAAAACTGACTTTTAAATTCATTTGAAGTGTGATATTGATTTAGGACTTTGCATATCTGAAAATTTCATATATTTTAGTTAACTTTTCATCTAGGTCTTGTATCATTTGGATTTATGAAGCTTGTGTAATGTGCGTGTCGAAATGGTGACATGTATGCTGTCCAAACCTTAAACGTATGCGCCTATAGCTTTATAGCATGCGTTGTGAACCTTTTGAGACCTTGTACTTCTGGATATTGAATCTTTGTATAGTATGTGATATAATTCTAGTTTATTTCAAGTCATGAAAACTGATGCATTGTGCACAATAGGGCCATAGTTTTGATGACTGCTGAATTGTGCTGAAATAGAATGACCAACTTGCACGAATAAACTGTAGCAATTGGCTAAACAATAATGTCTTATTTTTGGATATGTGATAATTTTACTTGTTCTTGAACCATTTCCACTGATCTTGCATTAATTGCATGTTCCTAGCTCTGGTTATAGCCATTACGATATTGGTGAGCAGTCTGAAACTGAGTTAGTGAACCATAACTGCACCCATTCTGAAACCCAACTTGTAGACATCGTATGAGACCCTGGTTATGCTTTTTGGAAACATTTATAGGTCTAGTTGAGATCTGGAGTTTTCCATACTACCATGATTTATGTGCTATGAAATATTGTGCGTTGTTTGCAACTTGTACATGAACTTTATATTAGACAATAAAATGTGATCGCGTACTTGACAAATTATGAACTGAAACGTGTTAGTTGACTTAAGATTGACATGTTGACCAACATTTGACATGATCCTACTGATGTTGACTTTAGTTGACCACATTGACCAAGTTTGACTTTTGGTTTGACTTTGGTTGACTTGCATCAATTAGTTGACTATGTGTTGACTTCTACTTTGAAACGCGGCGAGTCGAGCAATAAGACAACTTACTCTATGAAACCACTATTGTTTATAACATAATTTTTGACCAACCTAAATACGTATACTTAGGTTGCATTACTCGGCACTAAACTGTACAAGTTACTTGCTTACTTTTCGTTCAAGAGCTTTCAAAGGTGAGTCTACAGTCCCGCTTTTTACATGTTTTCAGGGATGAGAATACACGTTGTTATACTTACATTTTCAAATGCTTTTATGTTTGACACGAGTACTTATTATACATATTGAGTTTGTTCACAAAGCCCCTAGCTTGAATACTTTTATTACCTTCGCGTAAGCACAATTTAGATGGACGGATCCGTTAGGTTAGACAAACCTCACCCTACTTTTACTGTGTTGCATTTACTTTGAACTGTTTGTATACTCGAACAAGTGTATACATTTTTATGGGGTAAAGGACGTCATTATGTGTAAGACCCTAATATTGATTGTACATAGAGTATTTATGGTGTACTTAAGTGGGTGAAGCGTGGAACGAATTATTAAACTGGCAGGCTGTTCTGACCTCTGTGTGCGCCGCGCAAGGTCAAGGGTGCGCACCGCGCACCCCACCTGGGACAGTTTTTCAGTTTTGTTTTAATTAGAGTTTAATGAGGGACTTTTTTGTCTTTTCACTTGAGGACGGATCTGAGAGCTTATCAGCTGGTTTGCATCCAATTTTGGATCACATTTCACATCCACAAACACTCTCAACTATCTTAGAGAGAGAGGGAGAGTTTTAGAGAGAGAAGTGGGGTTTTGGAGAAGAAGAAGCTTGAATTGATCAAATGCTCGAGTGTTAAAGTTGTTCACCTCGTTCCTAGCTATGTTTTGGTTGTTGTGGTAAGTTCTAACTCCAAATTTCAATGTTTGATTTGATTCAAAGTTAGGGTTTGAACTTGATTTATAGATAAACCCATTTAAACTCTTGAAGTGAGTTCTTTGATGCTAGTAATCGGGTTTATTGTTGTTGTTGGTGGGTTTTGGGTTGGAAACTGACTTGGCCATGATTTAGGACTTGAAATTGGGTTTAATCACTAGGTTTGGTGATTATGGAAGTGTTGGAACCCATTTTAGTGTATTTGAAAGACTAATTTTGAATTGAGTCAAAATTAGGGTTTATGGGTGATTTTGAGAATGATAAATGTTTAACACTTGTGTTTGGGTTTAATTGGCATATTAAGACCATTTTCACTTGTGTTAGTGATTATTGGTTAGTTTGGGCGTGTTTTGTGCTTAGAAGTGTAATTGGTCGAGATTGCACTAAGTGTCGTTTTGAGTTGGTTTGTAAATCCACTATAAATGTGTTGCTTGTATTGTGATATTGGAATAGGTACATTGATGTCAAAGCTAAGGGGTATAAAATACTATTAAATTTTTACAAGGAAATACTATTAAATACGATACAATTTTACACAAGATATTTATTTATTTATAGAATGGATATACTTAAACCTTGCTACAACACTTATAGGCAGTGTACCTAATCGTACAGTAGTGTAGTTTTTAGTAAGTCCGGTTCGTTCCACAGGGAAAATCTTTAAACAAAGCTTAACGCTATATTAGTTTACTTTTATAAAAATACAAATATATATATAAGTAATATTATTATTATTATAAAGGGGGGTTTTTACCGTACAATGACCGGTTTGTCGATTTTAAAACTTTAGTCGCAGTTAAAACCAAATGTAAAATATTAAATAAATAAAAGACTTAATTTAAAGCATAAAGTAAATAACGATAATGAAATTGCGATAAATAAAAGTGCGATAAAATAAACTTGCGATAATTAAAAAGTACGATAATTAAAAGTGCAATTTAAATACAATAACAATAAATAAAAGTGCTATAATTAGAAGTGCAATTAAATATAAAATAAAGGGAATTAAATATGAAATAAAAGAATTATGCTTATTTAAACTTCCGTAATCATGATGTTTGACGTGTTGATTTTAGTTTTATGCCCATGGGTTAATTGTCCTTTGTCCTGGATTATTTAATATGTCCGTCTGGTTTTTGTCCATAACAGTCCATCAGTCATAAATATAAAGTGCGAGTGTCCTCGTCAAATTATCCTTATACCCGAAGTTAAATATTCCAACTAATTGGGGACTTAAACTGTAACAAGATTTTAATACTTTGTTTAATAATTACACCAGGATGTCGACTGAGTGTAACCCAAGGTTTTAATACCCTGTTATCAATTATGCCAAGTGTCCTTGTACATAATTTCACCCCTGTTTTAATAATTCTAGTGGCTATTAATCCATTCCCGTGTCCGGTTAAATGAACGATTATTCGTACATATAAATATCCCGCCCATCGTGTCCGATCGAGTGTATATGGTTATTTATAGGGACGTCCAATTGTAAATCTTTATATTAAAATTAACAAACTATCATTTAGTTAAACAAATATAAAGCCCATTAATAGCCCATAGTCTAATTTCCACAAGTGTCGTTCTTTTGTCCAAACCCCAATTATGGTACAAAGCCCAATTACCCAATTTTAGAAATTAGCCCAACATCATGATTACTTCGTTTTAAATAAGCATAATAATAACTTAGCTACGAGACATTAAATTAAAAAGGTTGAACATAACTTACAATGATTAAAAATAGCGTAGCGTTACACGGACAGAATTTCGACTTACACCCTTACAATATTCGCTAACATACCCTTATTATTAGAATTAAAATTAAAATTAAAATATAAATTATAAATATTACGTATAGATAGATGGATGGATATATTGGATATTTTTTTACGATCAGAATGCGCGAGCTTTATAGGCAGTTTCAACATTTGGGGCTCCGCGACTCGTGGCAATTTTTGCCTTCAAACTCAGCGAGTCGCGGAGTTTGAAATTCCAGCTCACCAGCTTTGGCTTCTTTCTTACCGACGATTTTAAATATTAATATAATATATATATAATTTTTAAGAATTATTTATATATTATATTATATTCATGTGCATAGTTGACTTGTAATTTTTAGTCCGTTGCGTCGAGCGTTGAGAGTTGACTCTGGTTCCGGTTCCGGATTTTCGAACGTCCTTGCGTACAATTTAATATCTTGTACTTTGCGATTTGAATCTTGTACTCTTGTAATTTCGAGACGTTTCTTATCAATAATTGGAACCTCTTTGATTGTATTTTGTACTTTTGAGCTTTTTGGTCGTTTGCGTCTTCAATTTGTCGAATCTGTCTTTTGTCTTCACCTTTTATTATTTAAACGAATATCACTTGTAAATAGAACAATTGCAACTAAAAGCTTGTCTTTCTTGAGGAATAATGCTATGAAATATATGTTCGTTTTTAGCATTATCTAATATTCTCACACTTGAGCGTTGCTTGTCCTCAAGCAATATAGTCTTGAAATACTAGAATCACTTCTTTATTCTTCACACTTTGTACATCAGTGATTTCTATACGGCGGTATTAACAATGGTAGTAACGATATAGTTTACAGTCCCACATGACTATAAAAATTTAGATCCATTAAGGAAATTGGATCTTTATGAAAACATTTGATATTTTGAAAATTAAATCTAGTTTTTACCCTAGATAAGTTTTTCGGAATAACCCTTCACCGGTGTTTGCAAATTATTTTTGTGGGTTTGGTGGGTTTCAGATTTGAAAATTTTAGCTCAAAACTTGCAGTTTTGTGTCACCCACTTGCTAACCTTGTATTAGGAAAGCAACACGTCCAGTTTACTTGTCCCGTATATTACCTTTCGGTAAACTACCGTCCGATTGTAAAGGAAAGCGTTGAACAAACAACTGTTAAGGCAATGTCCCCTGACATGCTTTTAATTATGGTCTATAACGTGTCGGACGTAATTACTATCCTTGGTAGGAGCAATAGTAAAGCTCACCCTTATGATTTTTCGGTCTGGCACAAGGTCCTGTCTTTGACCATGCTATGCAACCACCGTTCTTACGGTTGACACCCGATTTGGTTCAGGTGACCTAATGAATTCCAGGTGAATTCCTAGGATTTTACGTTCAATAGTAATGAATGCATTGAAAATGGGTTTTTAGAAAACAAATCGGTTTGTAATTTTGATCAAAATATTTTCTCGTTCAGGCTCGAGTTTAGATATCATTGAATTCCATGAGTTTGTAATTCTCAATCTTTAAGGTCAATCTCAAAGATTGAGTAATATCAGTCTTAAAAGCTGATTTTTAATCTTTAAGGAGATTATCCTTTCTGGGGATCTGATTCATTAGTCTTATCCAGCTAATTTGTACGGTGCCCTCCCCATTTTATGAGACAGATCCTCTCATGGTTAGGATAAGTCTGACCACATGGCGACCCTGTTTGATGCTGAGGTCCGTGGATTTCCTGCTGATTTTAGTGATGACTTTTCTAGATTTTTCGTCAACCTACAGCTGGTCTGGACGACAACTTCATGACCTAAATCAAGAAGCGCGTTTCTTTTTTGGAAGACTTTACTTCCTTTTAATGATGGAATTGATTCATCGTGTAGATCCATCTTTCTTACAGTAAATCAGGTAAAACTTTTTAGTTTAGTCCAAAGCAAAAGTATTTTCAATTATTTGTACAAAAATATGTGATATATGTTTAAAATATCTTGGTAAATTTTCCCACACTTGCCTTTTATTTTCTTTTTTATTGTCCTCTATTCCATTTTAAATGAATTTTAATATTTTGGTTTGTTTCTCAATTTATGTCCTTTCCGAGGTAACAATAATTTCGGTGTTAAAACCTAGTTTTATCGTTCATAAATATGTATAAACATGATTTTGAGTTCATTTAATTGAAAATTTTGAAAATTTTTACTAGAATTGGGTAGTCAGTATATAAGACTAGGGCTGTTCTTTATTATCAGAGAGCACTAGATTCTAATACAACTACTGCTTTACTAGTATTTTTAATGGTAACCAAGTGTTTAAGATAAAATTTTTAAAAATCCGAAAGAATTTAACCCCTTCCCACACTTAAGATCTTGCAATGCCCTCATTTGCAAGAAATCAGTAACAATTTAAATTATTGAGGGTGATTAGCGTAGAAATGATTAAATTTTACCAAATTTTCCAAACATATTGTTGTTTATGTTGAATGATAAATGGTGCACATCATTTGTTCATTCCTTTTCGTTGTTATTTCACATATATTTTGCATCTTGTCGTCAAAATTAGTTGCTTTTGCTGAACTTAATGCCAGTCTTTGAAAATGCGTTGTTTTACCCTGTTGTGTACATAAGATAAATTGCAAACATATACACATATTTTTGAAGTTTGGAATATTACCCCACATTCAAAAATTATTAAAATCTAATAATAAAAGTTAGAAAATTATAAAAACTATTACAATATTAACATAAGTATTAAATGTATTAACATTACAAATAATAAAATAAATAAAACTAAGTAGACTAGGGATGATACTGATACCAGTAGGGGTTCCATGCATAACCATAGGTGTTATAAAATGCTTCGGCTGGGTTATACGTAGGATACGGTGGTTGGATCTCTATAGAACAGGGAGGAAATACGGGCGATTGAGTAGGAATATAGTTTCTACCTATATGTTGGCAATAAGCTATGATTTGGTTTTGATGAACTTGCCAATCTTCAAATGCTCTATGTCTAGCATTTTCATACTCTTGTGAAGCTATAAACCTTTGCATTTCTGCCATTTCATTTCCCCCTCCTACATTACCTTGCTGTTGGTTTCTCTCAACCTGTGGATGTCTACCATTATATCGTACTGCGGCGTTATTTTGCCTCTTCAAAACTTTCGCACCATGGTATACATTTAAACCTATTGTATCTCGGGGTTCTGGTTCTTCGATTAGTAATCCCCCCCGACTTATATCCACACCGAGATATTCAGCAATCAAAGTAATAAATATACCACCTCCTATTATGCTATGTGGTCTCATCCCCCTAACCATAGCTGATAAATAATAACCCACACAATAAGGTATACTTACAGCGCTTTGTGGGTCTCGAATACACATGTGGTAAAACAAATCCTGTTCATTTACCTTTTCCTTGTTCTTACCTCGTCGTGTAATCGAATTGGCTAAAAACCTATGAATTACTCTTAATTCAGCTCTATCTATATCCAAATAAGAGTAATTTCCCCCTTTAAATCGGTGATGGCTAGTCATTTGACTCCATACACCATGCGTATCAAAATTTTCGTCTATCTTTCTACCATTTAGTATCAACCCTCTACAATCGGCAGATGCTAACTCCTCAGGCGTATATATACGTAAAGCCTGAGCCATGTCTAGTAAAGACATGTGGCGCATCGAACCTCCTAACAAAAATCTAATAAAAGATCGATCGGTTAAACTAGCTACCCGATCATTTAATTCTATACTACACAACAATTCTTCACACCATACTTTATATACAGGTCTACGCATGTTGAATAATCGTACCCAATCGTTAAAAGTAGAATTACCATACCTCTGTACAAGTAATTCCCTAATTGGCACGGCCAATTCTACAGCTTCTAATGGTCCCCATTCTATGACCCTAGGTACTTCAACAGCTTTAGAATGAAGAGTATGCAAACCCCTTTGGTATTTTGGATAATCTATCCAAAGTCTGTCAAATCTCAGGTTCGGGTGCAAATCTTCCAAGTGCAAATCAGAAAATGTCATGACTGGATGAGGTATATCTTGTTTGTAGTAGTTATCCACCTCCTGTTATTCCGTATTCTCAGCAGGAGCATTGCGAGCTTGGGATGAAGATTCACCCCTTTCAGTCTGCAAAACACATCAAACACAATTTTTGTGCATCCAAATATGCATTAGTGTCAGCAAAATCATCAATCAAAATAATTACAATAACATGATTAATTTATATCAAACTTACGCTCATTTTCATATTTTCATTAAATCTACACTTTTTCAAATAAGCATATACGAAAATGTTCGTCAAGTTCATAAGCATTCAACTCAAATAACATGTCAAAATAATCATCACTAGCAATTAAACAAGTTTCAAATGGCATTATCTCTCAAAAATCAAGTTCATGAATTTTAGACTTGAAAAAGTCCACTTTAATTCTCAAAATCATGTTTAGGCTCAAAGTTTGGATCATTTAACTACCTAAACATGTTACACTACTTAATTTAGCAACAATTCATGACAAAAATCGGCCATAACCTGTTTATATCAAAAAGCCCCAAATTTGCTCAAGAACACAAACCCTAGATTACTCAAAATTTGAAGTTTAAGGCTTCTAATCATGTTAAATAGCATCAATCTAGGTTATACAAGCATAATACATAAACAATTTAAGCATAATTACACTAAAAAGTATCAAAATCAAATTGGGTATAAAATTGCTCAAGAACACTAATTTTCGGATTAAATGGTGTTTAGGTGTAGAAATTTACCGTTTTTCTTGAGTAATTCCTTGATAGCATCCTTCTTAACATGATTTTAGTAAAAGATTTGATGATTAACGGTGAAAAATTGTGAATTTGGGAGTGTTTTCTCGGGTTTTTTCGCAGTATTTTCGCAGTTTATTTTTGTGTTGTGGTGTGTGGACTGAGCTGATTACGTTTTTATTTTTTCTAGGTTTTGGTCCCTCCGCGAGTCGCAGTGTTTGACCCTTCAAACTCCGCGAGTCGCGGAGTTTGTATTTTTTTTTTTATATCTTATACTAATTAAAACAATTAAGTAATTAATTTTAAAATTTTGTTTCCTTTGTTATTTAGGACGAGGTCGTTTCGGATCGATGTCCTAGTCCGTCCTTCGACAAAATTTTAAAATTTGTCTTTTTCAAGTGATTGTTTTAAAAGCTTAGATTTTTTTAGTTTTTTTTTTTAATGTTTTTGGCATACTTTAATTCAATAAGATTAAAAATAATGATAATAAAAGTTCTCGTCCCTCCCTCGGGTAAAGCAATTTCGGTTTAACGACCTAGTCTTCAACTTACGACGAATTTTAAAAATCATATTTTAACTTAGCGAAATAAAGTAAATTTTTGTTTTTAAATTCACACCAACTTTAAAAATACATAAAATTCAAAATTAATATTAAAAATTCACACCAAACTTACAATTTAAAATGCATAAAAATAAAATTCATATTTTAAAAATTAAAAATTCACACCAAACTTAATTTAAAAATTCATATTATAAAATCACACCAAACTTATATTATATTTTTCAAATATTTACAATTTTAAATATATTGTTTTTACAAAGTTTACAATATTAATTTAAGATTTATATATTAATTTTAAAAACATGGTAAAAATAAAATTAAAATTTTTTTTTGGCTTTTTATCCCACTTTAATCAATCAAATATTATCAAAAATATGCGCCCCTCTTTTCGGTAAAGTAATTTCGGTTCCAAGACCTAATTTAACTCATGACGAATTTTTGAAATATTTTGGGTTGATTGATTAAAGATATTTATACCTTAAGAATAAACGTTAAATTTCGCAGTGATGTAATAAATTTTTGAATGATATCAATAATTTCGGTCGCCAAACCTAATTTTATTCAATACCAATTTAATACTTTATAGCGAACAAATTAGCGTTTATTATCAAAAGGTTACAAATAAAAATAAAAATAAAAAACTGTACAGACTTACCTGTGAGATAGTATTCTTAGTTATACGATCTATCCCATTCATAAGATAGTCGGTTTAATTGGTTTTCCATGGCTACATAGGTGTAACCTCGAGCATTCAGTGTTTTTTCTTCTAAACATATGAACGGTCCGTCTCTGCATAAAGTAACAAATTCGGTATTTGAATAGGTTTGATTATTTGAACATTTACCTCCATGTGACCATTTTCCGCATTTGTGACATCTTTCTAGGTGTCGTGCTCTTCTTTTCGCTGCGGATTTTGATTTTCCTTTACCAAATTGTAACTTATTATCTTTGCATCTGGATTCTTTTCTTACTCCGTCCAATCTTTCTCTGATTACTGATACTATTTCACTCGGTAGTGTGTCATTATTACGTTTAGTGATCAAAGCGTGTAGCATTAGACCATGGTTTAGTTCACAGGCAGTCTTCATTTCCTAAAAAAAATAAAAATTCAGAATGGGGGGAGAAGACTAGTTCTTTAGGGTCTGCTAGGGAAAGACCATTCGGGTTCCATTTTCGAGAACTACACGAAAACAGACAATCTAACTCTAACAGAAATACATAAAATCCTTTAAAGATTTGATTCTCCCCACACTTAGTTAGCTATGGTATCGAAATTGTGATTAACTTCGTTGTCAACTTCCATTGGACTATCTATGTAGTGTTTAACTCTGTGACCATTAACTTTAAATTCAATCCCATTTGAATTTATTAATTCTACTGTTCCGTATGGGAAAACTCTTTTGACTATGAATGGTCCAGACCATCTTGATTTCAATTTTCCAGGAAATAGCTTGAATCGTGAATTGAAAAGAAGAACTCTGTCTCCTTCTTTAAATTCTTTTAAACTTCTGATTCTTTTATCATGTCATTTCTTCGTTCTTTCTTTATAGATTAACGAATTTTCGTATGCTTCATGTCTTAATTCTTCTAATTCGTTTAGTTGACTTAATCGTAGACGCCAAGCTTCATGTATATCAAGATTACATGTCTTCAAAGCCCAAAATGCTTTGTGTTCAATTTCTACTGGAAGATGACATGCTTTTCCATAAACAAGTCTAAAAGGTGTGATTCCAATTGGAGTTTTGTAGGCTGTTCTAAAAGCCCAGAGTGCATCCTCCAATTTAATAGACCATTCCTTCGGATTTGATCCTACGGTTTTCTCTAGAATACGTTTTAAAGCTCGGTTGGTATTTTCAACTTGTCCACTTGTTTGTGGATGATATGCGGTGGAGATTTTATGAGTTACTCCATATCTTTTAAGAACTTTCTCAAGTTGATTATTACAAAAATGAGTACCCCGATCACTTATTAAAGCTTTCGGTGTTCCAAACCTTGCAAAAAGACGTTTTAAAAAATTGACTACAACTCGTGCATCGTTATTTGGGAGAGCTTGTGCTTCCGCCCATTTAGATACATAATCAATGGCTACGAGAATATAGAGATTATTATGAGATTTTGGAAATGGACCCATAAAGTTAATACCCCAAATGTCAAATACTTCACATACTTGGATAACATTTTGCGGCATTTCATCACGTTGACTTATTTTTCCGGCCCTTTGACAAGCATCACAGGATTTGCAAAGAAGGTGTGCGTCTTTGTAAATTGTAGGCCAATAGAATCCAGCTTCATAAACTTTTCTTGCTGTTAGTTGAGGCCCATAATGCCCTCATGTTGGTCCTGTGTGACAATGGTTTAAAATTTTACTAGCTTCATCTCCGAATACACATCGGCGTATCATTCCATCTGGACAACTTTTAAATAGATGTGGATCTTCCCAGAAATAGTGTTTTATATCACTGAAGAATTTCTTTCGTTTTTGGTACGACAATCCTTTTTCAAGGAATCCGCAAACTAAGTAGTTTGCATAGTCTGCAAACCATGAGATTTCATTATAATCTATCTTCAATAGATATTCATCAGGAAAGTTATCTTGTATGGCTGATTCATTTAGAACTTCTAATTCGGGATTTTCAAGACGAGAAAGATGATCAGCGGCGAGATTTTCTGCTCCTCTTTTGTCTCGGATTTCAATATCAAACTCTTGTAAGAGTAAGATCCAACGGATTAATCTTGGTTTAGCATCTTGTTTCGAAAATAGGTATCTAAGAGCAGAATGGTCGGTATAGACCACCGTTTTAGCTAGAACGAGATATGATTGAAATTTGTCAAAAGCAAAGACAATAGCAAGGAGTTCTTTTTCAGTAGTTGTATAATTTGTTTGTGCTTCTTGTAACGTCTTACTAGCATAATATATAGGTTGAAATTTTTTTTCAATCCTTTGTCCTAAAACGGCTCCCATTGCAAAATCACTTGCATCGCACATTAGTTCAAATGGTAGATTCCAATTTGGTGTTATCATGATCGGCGCATTAGTGAGTTTCTCTTTAAGAATATTAAAAGATTTGATACATTCATCTGAAAAGATGAATGGAGCATTCTTTTCTAGGAGTTTATTCATAGAAGTGGCAATTTTAGAAAAATCTTTTATAAAACGTCGGTAAAAACCGGCATGCCCTAGAAAACTCCTAACTCCTCTAACATTGGTTGGATGTAGAAGTTTAGCAATTACATCTACTTTAGCTCTATCCACTTCAATTCCTTCCTTCGAAATTTTATGACCAAGAACGATGCCTTCTTTAACCATGAAATGGCATTTCTCCCAATTAAGTACTAGATTTGATTGTTCGCATCTAATAAGCATTCGTTCCAGATTAACTAGACATGATTTAAATGTATCACCGAAGACTGAAAAGTCATCCATGAAAACTTCCATGCATTCTTCTATCATGTCGTGAAAAATCGCCATCATACACCTTTGAAAGGTTGCAGGGGCGTTGCAAAGTCCAAATGGCATGCGTTTGTAAGCAAAAGTACCATAAGGGCACGTGAATGTGATTTTCTCTTGATCTTCGGGTGCTATTAGAATTTGAAAATATCTGGAAAATCCATCAAGAAAACAATAATAACTATTTCCGGCTAATCTTTCCAACATTTGATCAATGAAAGGTAAGGGAAAGTGATCTTTTCTGGTGGCGTCATTTAATTTTCTATAATCAATACATACACGCCATCCTGTTACAGTCCTTGTAGGAATAAGCTCATTTTTTTCATTTGTGATGACAGTCATGCCACCCTTCTTAGGCACGCATTGAACTGGGCTTACCCATGGACTATCAGAAATTGGATATATCAAACCTGCATCTAGCAATTTAATAATCTATTTCTTAACTACATCTTGCATATTAGGATTTAGTCTTCGTTGGCGTTGCACATACGTTTTATGACCTTCTTCCATAAGGATTTTATGTGTGCAATACGAAGGACTTATTCCTTTAATATCATGAATCTTCCATGCAATGGCTGGTTTATGAGCTTTCAACACAGAAATGAGTTGTGATTTCTCATTTTCAGTAAGAGAAGACGATATTATTACAGGTAATTCAGATTCACCATGTAAATAAGCGTATTCCAAATAGTTTGGAAGTGGCTTTAACTCTAATTTCGGAGGTTCTTCTATCGATGATTTGTATCGATATCTGTCTTCTTCTTTTAGCATTTGAATTTCTTCTGTTGTTGGTTCATATCCATTAGCCATAAGTGTAGCTAGCATTTCAGCTTCATCATTTTGTTCAGTTCCTTCTCCTAAAGAACATTCTCCTGTTCCTTGTAATTCTGGAAATTCTTCTAATAATTCTGCATGTGCATCTATAGTTTGAATATAATAACATGTATCATCTGCAGATTGTGGTTGTTGCATTGCTCTATCAACTGAAAAGGTAACACTCTCGTCCTCTATACTTAGGGTCAATTTCTTACCGAACACGTCTATCATTGCTTTAGCCGTGTTTAAGAATGGTCTTCCTAATATGAGAGGAACTTGAGAATCTTCTTCCATGTCCAGAACAACAAAATCTACTGGAAATACTAAAGTACCAACTTTAACTAGCATGTTCTCCATTATCCCTCTAGGATATTTTATTGATCGATCGGCTAGCTGTATGCTTATTCTTGTTGGTTTCAATTCTTCAAGGTCTAGTTTAGTGTATAGTTAAAACGGCATTAAATTTATACTATCACCTAAGTCTGCCAATGCTTCTATTGAACTAAGACTACCCAGAAAACATGGAATTGTGAAACTTCCTGGATCAGATAATTTTTCTGGTATCTTATTCAACAGCACTGCTGAACAATTAGCGTTCATGGTAACAGCCGAGAGTTCTTCCATTTTCTTTCTATTTGAGATTAGATCTTTCAAGAATTTAGCATATCTAGGCATTCCTGAAATCACATCAATGAAAGGAAGATTTACATTTATCTGTTTAAACATATCCAAGAATTTGGATTGCTCGGCTTCAAGTTTCTCTTTCTTCATTTTACTTGGGTAAGGAAGTGGTGGTTGGTATGGTTTAACATAAGGTTTAGCCTTAACTGTGTTATCTTCATTAACCTTTTCAACTATCGGTTCTTTTTCCTTATCTTGATCAGGTTGTGGTTCTTGTGGAGTAGGAATAGCTTCATCAGAAGTTACAGGTATTTCAGGTGGTTTAAGTGTTGTACCACTTCTTGTGGTAATAGCTTTAGCTGTTTCATTCCGGGGGTTAGCATTTCTATCACTAGGTAGACTTCCCGGTTTTCTTTCACCTATTAATCTTGTTAGGTTACTTACTTCTTGTTCCAAGTTTTGAATAGAAGCTTGTTGATTTCTAAATGCTTGAGCATTTTGTTCATTGGTTTGTTTTTGAGATGTGAAAAACTGCGTTTGAGTTTCAACTAGCTTCGTCATCATATCTTCTAAATTCGGCTTTTTATCATCGGTTTGTTGTAGTTTGTTTTGAAAATTAGGTCTTTGCTGATTGTAAGTATTGTTGGATACTTGTTGATTGCTAGGACCTTGTTAGTTGTTGTATGGAACATTTCGGTTATAATTCTGATTTTGATTGTTGATCGGTCTTGGTGGTTGATAATTATTCTGATAATTATTTCCAGACCTTTGGTTTATGTATGAAATATTCTCTCTTTATTCCATTGTTAATTCAATACTAAGACAATCTTTTGTCAAATGTGGTCCTCCACACTGCTCACAACTAATTCGTATTGAGTGAATATCCTTAGTCATCTTTTCCATTCGTCTCTCGACAGCATCTATCTTTGCGGAAATGGAATCTAAGTCATGGCTAGAATCGGCTCTAGCTGCTTTAGATGATCTAACGATATCTTTTTCTTGGTGCCACTCATGTGAGTGGGAAGCAGTGTTATCAATAATTTTGTAAGCATCAGTTTCGGTTTTCTTCATAATGGAACCACCAGCTGCTATATCTATGTCTTTCCTTGTGGTGATGTCGCATCCTTGGTAGAATATTTGTACTATTTGACAGGTGTCTAAACCATGTTGCGGACATCCTCTTAATAACTTTTCAAATCTTGTCCACGCCTCATATAGAGTTTCATTTGGCTTCTGTGTGAACGTAACAATTTCTCCTTGAAGTCTTACGGCTTTAGATGCCGGAAAGAATTGTTTAAGAAATTTTTCAACTAAAACGTCCCATGTATCAATCGCCCATTCAGGTAACGATTCCAACCAATCTTTGGCTTCTCCCTTTAAAGTCCAGGGAAATAACATGAGATATATCTGTTCATCCTCAACTTCTCTTATTTTAAATAGAGTGCAGATCCTATTAAAGGTACGAAGATCTTCATTTGGATCTTCCTTCGGCGCACCACTAAATTGGCATTGATTAGTCACCATGTGTAGAATTTGTCCTTTGATTTCATAATCTGGCGCATTAATGTCTGGATGAGTAATTGCGTGACCTTGGCCAGTGCGTTTAGGTCTCATTCGGTCTTCCATACTTAAAGGTTCCAGATTCTCCATAATTGAATTTGTTGAATCGGAATCACTAGAGGATTCTAATTTAATGGCTCGTTCCTCAACAATCTCTGTTTGAATGATTGGTGGTTTCGGAGGAAAATTTAATGGTTCAGGATCTATGAATCGTCCCTGAATATTCTCCGGATTCTCAATTGTGAGGTCGGGTTCAAAAAATGGATTATCGGAAATTTGAACTGGAGTGCTTGGTCGACTGGATGACGATTCTAAAGAAAAATCAACGGCGGTAATATTTGCTAAATGTCTTGATCTAGTTACAGGTGGTGAACGTACAAAAGGTGGTGAACGTCTTGATCGGTGCATTCACTGAATATCCTATTAGTTTTTAAAAAGAAAGAAAAATTATATAAGTTATCCAATTAATAGACTTTTCTGATTTTGCCCACGTTTCGAATAGCCAAAAGATGCAGCAGAGGGGCAGGATTCGTTTGGTCTCAATATAATTGAGGACTGTTTGGCTCCAATAACCCGGTCCACGTACAAATCCAACTATTACTACGAACCAAAAAATTTTGATGTCTATTAATTTAACTACTTAAAATAAATTTTCGTAATTTTAAGAAATTTAGATAAGAAGTAGAATAAAAAAATCTATGTCCTAAAACTAGAATGACGAGAAATAAGAAAGAAAAAGAGTGCGTCGAAAAAAGGTCGAAAAATAAAAATAAGAAAGAAAAAGAGTGACTTATAGAACTTAAAAACACTAGACTAACCCAACCTTATTACTATCACTAACTTAAAATTATAATCGCAAATTGAGATTACTAATTGGAATGATAATTGATACATAGGTAAAAGGTGTCTAAAAATATTAAAGCTTACAAGAAAAACTATATCCCAAATGGCAATAACTTAAAAAGAAACTAAAACTTAAAAAGGCGTCGCAAAATTCTAAAGTACCTAAATCTTAGTCTAAAGAAAAAACACTTAAGGAATTTTACGGCAAAGCCTAAAAATCTAGAAGTAAAAAAAATAACTATGGCAAAAACTATATCTTAAAACTAAATACGAGCGAAAAATACAAATATTACGCTAAAATAATTAAAAAGGGACAAAATATAAAAATATACAAAAAGTTGTAAAAAGTACAATTTTTATAAAAATATTATTTTTATATTATTTATTTTATTAAACTATTAATTTTATATTTTAATTAAACTAATTTAACTAAAATACAATTTAATTTAAAAACTTAAAACTAATTATAATAATAAATAAGTAATTAGGGTTAATAATAATAAATAAATAATAATTACCCCGTATTTAATGCTGATTAGGGTTTCTGTCGGCGTGTCAGAGTGTCTCCGCGAGTCGCGGTATTCGAAGCTGCAAACTCCGCGAGTCGCGGGGTTCCAATTTTCAGATGACAGGTTGATTAAAATTCGACGCGTTTTTTTTTTATATTCTGTTTTATATTTTCTGTTTAAATAAAAATATTTAAATAATAAAAACTTATATTTAAAAACTAAAATAAAAATAGAACTACTTTATAATTTTAAAAATATCTTAAAAATAGATTTATATATATATTAAAAAAAATTCGGTTTTTTTTTTATGTTTTAAATAAAAATATTTAAATAAAACTTATATTTTTATAAAATAAAAATAAAGAAACTTTATAAAACTTAAATATTTAACAAAATCTTAAAAAAATATATATAAATTTTTGTTTTCTTTTTATATTTTCGAATAATTAAAAACGTATTTTTACAAAAGTGAATTTTAATAAAAGTAAACTAAAAATAAAAATCTTTTTTTTTTATATATAGCGTTGCGCTTTCGGCTTTTAAGCTAGATTGTTCCCCGGCAGCGGCGCCAAAAATACTTGATGTCAAAGCTAAGGGGTATAAAATACTATTAAATTTTTACAAGGAAATACTATTAAATACGATACAATTTTACACAAGATATTTATTTATTTATAGAATGAATATACTTAAACCTTGCTACAACACTTATAGGCAGTGTACCTAATCGTACAGTAGTGTAGTTTTTAGTAAGTCCGGTTCGTTCCACAGGGAAAATCTTTAAACAAAGCTTAACGCTATATTAGTTTACTTTTATAAAAATACAAATATATATATAAGTAATATTATTATTATAAAGGGGGGTTTTTACCGTTTAATGACCGGTTTGTCGATTTTAAAACTTTAGTCGCAGTTAAAACCAAATGTAAAATATTAAATAAATAAAAGACTTAATTTAAAGCATAAAGTAAATAGCGATAATGAAATTGCGATAAATAAAAGTGCGATAAAATAAACTTGCGATAATTAAAAAGTACGATAATTAAAAGTGCAATTTAAATACAATAACAATAAATAAAAGTGCTATAATTAGAAGTGCAATTAAATATAAAATAAAGGGAATTAAATATGAAATAAAAGAATTATGCTTATTTAAACTTCCGTAATCATGATGTTTGACGTGTTGATTTTAGTTTTATGCCCATGGGTTAATTGTCCTTTGTCCTGGATTATTTAATATGTCCGTCTGGTTTTTGTCCATAACAGTCCATCAGTCATAAATATAAAGTGCGAGTGTCATCGTCAAATTATCCTTATACCCGAAGTTAAATATTCCAACTAATTTGGGACTTAAACTGTAACAAGATTTTAATACTTTGTTTAATAATTACACCAAGATGTCGACTGAGTGTAACCCAAGGTTTTAATACCCTGTTATCAATTATGCCAAGTGTCCTTGTACATAATTTCACCCCTGTTTTAATAATTCTAGTGGCTATTAATCCATTCCCGTGTCCGGTTAAATGAACGATTATTCGTACATATAAATATCCCGCCCATCGTGTCCGATCGAGTGTATATGGTTATTTATAGGGACGTCCAATTGTAAATCTTTATATTAAAATTAACAAACTATCATTTAGTTAAACAAATATAAAGCCCATTAATAGCCCATAGTCTAATTTCCACAAGTGTCGTTCTTTTGTCCAAACCCCAATTATGGTACAAAGCCCAATTACCCAATTTTAGTAATTAGCCCAACATCATGATTACTTCGTTTTAAATAAGCATAATAATAACTTAGCTACGAGACATTAAATTAAAAAGGTTGAACATAACTTACAATGATTAAAAATAGCGTAGCGTTACACGGACAGAATTTCGACTTACACCCTTACAATATTCGCTAACATACCCTTATTATTAGAATTAAAATTAAAATTAAAATTAAAATATAAATTATAAATATTACGTATAGATAGATGGATGGATATATTGGATATTTTTTTACGATCAGAATGCGCGAGCTTTATAGGCAGTTTCAACATTTGGGGCTCCGCGACTCGCGGCAATTTTTGCCTTCAAACTTCGCGAGTCGCGGAGTTTGAAATTCCAGCTCACCAGCTTTGGCTTCTTTCTTGCCGACGATTTTAAATATTAATATAATATATATATAATTTTTAAGAATTATTTATATATTATATTATATTCATGTGCATAGTTGACTTGTAAGTTTTAGTCCGTTGCGTCGAGCGTTGAGAGTTGACTCTGGTCCCGGTTCCGGATTTTCGAACGTCCTTGCGTACAATTTAATATCTTGTACTTTGCGATTTGAATCTTGTACTCTTGTAATTTCGAGACGTTTCTTATCAATAATTGGAACCTCTTTGATTGTATTTTGTACTTTTGAGCTTTTTGGTCGGTTGCGTCTTCAATTTGTCGAATCTGTCTTTTGTCTTCACCTTTTATTATTTAAAAGAATATCACTTGTAAATAGAACAATTGCAACTAAAAGCTTGTCTTTCTTGAGGAATAATGCTATGAAATATATGTTCGTTTTTAGCATTATCATACATTCCATCAGCGAGTTGTGAATTATTTGGTAGATTCATCAAGACGACAGGGTGAGTGTTAATATCCTATGTGCATATGTATGTGTAGGATGGGTGCGGGTCGGGTGAAGTGGTTCTCGATTATAGAGCTCACTTCACATATAGGTGGATTTGATGGACTTGTGTAATAGGTCTAATTGGCACGGTTGTGCGTTTTGGTTGACCACCTTTGGTGAGGTGCACACCTTGTGTGTACGCTATCACATATGCTTGTGATGTGGATTATACAACCCCAATGGCGAAGGGTTGGCATTGAGTTGTGATTGGAGAAGTGGATCACGTGTGGATGCGGATTCACGATGACGCGTGTAGTTCGGTCATCTTATTGAGGTAGTGATCTCGTGTGGTTGCGGATTCACTAAGGCTCGTGTAGTTCGGCCTACCTCGATGTTGTTGTGGTAATGAAGATAGTAGTCTCGTGTGGATTTGGATTTAATATGGCTCGTGTAGTTCGGCCAATCTTCATTGTGGTAATTGACTTTTGGTATTGGGTTAAGGGGTTAACCTTGGGCGTTGTACGCTTATTTGTTATATATATATATCGTTGTATCGTTGTGATGTAGCTAACCCTCCGGATGTAGCTTGTTGGTGTTGTTCATAGCGTCGTTGGTGAACTTACTTGTTGATTATTAGCTTGTGTATAGCGGTTGAACGGTATGCTTAGATTGCTAGTCTTATACTTGGATGCTCCTGTATGTGTTATTTGATTATTCGTGTGGCGTGTCCATTTTATGCATATATATGTATGTAGTATATTCTCACTCACTAAGCGTTAGCTTACCCTCTCGTTGTTTACATTTTTATAGATTTGCATGGATGCGGTGGCTCGGGTAAGCATGGGAACTAGTGGACTCGCGTAGTTGCTTTAGAAGATCTTGCTTTTGGATTGATTAGGATTGGGTAGCGTATCCCCAATCGCCATGCTCGGTCTTTATTTTGTGTTAAGAATCATGTGGTCATAAACTTGTATTTTGTACGAAAGTCGTAAAACGGCTGATGTGGGCCCGGTGTCGTAAAACTAATTTTATTATTGGAACGTGTTAGTTTTAACTAATATTAAATGTTGTGAAAACTGTTTCATCTAAAAGTGTCGGGAAGTGGGAGATCATTAATCGAAAAATGGAAATTTTGGACAGCAAGCTGTCAGGCTATGTGCGTGCCGCGCACATATGGGGTTGCGCGCCGCGCACCCCTTTTGTATATATAAAAAAAAATTGTTGCATATTCGGTTGGATAACGGGTTGGGTCGTTACATTATGCTAGTATTCAGGTGCTCATGGATTATGTATACTTTGCAACTTTGGGTTGTGCTTATTGAAATCTCGTGGTCAAATGAGATTACACTATATTACGTTATTTAAAACGGTGGTTTACGAACAAGAGAGATAAAACTCGACATGGTATTGTCCACGAATATTTGAAGTTGGACATGATAGTGTCTACAAACATTCGAAACAGGACACAGTGTTGTCTACAAACTTTAAACATGAAACCATTGTGGTCTCATACGTTGTAATTGGTTACTTAAACTTGTGTTTTGCAAACAGGAGAAACAAAACATTTTTGAATGTCATACACGACTAAACTTGACATTAATGTACACAAACATACTAAACTTGGTAAACGTTGTCTGCAAACTTTTAATATTAAATCTTGGTGGTCTTTCACTAATAAACGTTTTCTGAAAATCGTTTCTTAAATATACTATATTGTTTACCTGAAACCTGTAGATTCACCCAACATTATTGTTGACCCGTTTTGTGTGTTTTATTCTCAGGTATTAATTGCTTCTGCTGTAAAACATTGCTGTTACGTAGAAGTCAAGCCAAGCACTGGGACCAGAGTTAACATTCCGTTAATGGATTCTGGCGGGGTGTTATACATACACCTTTTTCCTAAAAAAAAACATACACAAACTCATCTACACCATTTCTTCATCTTCATCAACTAAAGCCACAATCAGTTCAAGTGATTCGTCTACATCACATTCATTTACCCTTTCCTAAAAAGATGCTTTTTAATTTCTAAAAAAAAAAGTTAAACCCTAATTAAATCCCCAATTAAAACCCTAATCAAACATCCGACCAGCTTTGTAGGCTCTGCCACCTTTCGGTTACGCAACTTCCGACAATTGTGCGAAAGTTGCAGGATTCTCACTACTAAATCTGAAATTCGAACATTAATAGATGGTAGTGAGTGAGAATATTGTCGGTGGTGGAGACGGTGGTGCTTCATTATTGATATCTGAATCAAAGATGCTCAAAAATACCTTTCGAATCCTCGATGATCATCCGCTGAACCTGAAAATCACAGAAACGATTCAATTGATTTTCGGATCTGAAATGATTCGATGAATCTCAATCCGATTTCAAGGTTGTTATAGCACAAACACACATCAAGGAATCCAAATATGTTCTTAAATTTGATTGTACAGATCTGAATATTCCTATAGAGTTAAGTTCGTTGACCGCAACTTTGACCGACAATGAACACATACCTGAGATGACTTGGTGATTAGAAAACGAATCTGATTGTTGATATTGATTCCGTTACAACTTATAATCTCGTTTATGTCCTCATACACCGTCGGAATTCGTTGATGGTTATAAAAGAGATGATGAAAGATTGAAAGTGGCTTTTGGTTCTCAGACGTGAAATTGAGGATTTAACATATGAAGGTTTGTGGATTTAACATATGAAGGTTTGTGGTCACGTTTTAATTTGGATTTAATTTTAGAGTACTTATATATTTAGATTGGAATATCAAATTTTATGGTTTATCACTTTGAGAAGAATGAAGAAAAATATAAAATGGAGAAGAATGTGATTTAAGAAGATGGGGATGAAGATGAAGGAGATAAAAAAGCCGAAGATAGGTCAAATGATGAAAATACCCTCACATGACTAACTTTAACGGAAAAAATTAACATTATTAGTCAATTGGACTATCTTTGCTCCTCTTGCATACGACAAGCACTATTCACATTAAAAACCGATACTTTGATAAAGCGTGCAATATGGTACAAAGCACAGTGTTGGTACTATTTTCCGTCTAGCGGCTAAAATGTACCTGTATAAATACTAGAACAGCTTAGCGTGGAGAATTATTGTCGACTAATATATGCCCTTGGGAAAGGATCCCTGCAGACCCGGATCACGGATGAGATATCCGTGGGGTGGCCTTATTAGTCTTGTTGGACCACACTGAGAGTTGGTTCGTTTAGCATTCTGTTGATAAGCGGTTAAGATTCTAGAGTGAGAAAGTACTGTGTGAGAAAGAAAGTGTACTATCTGACAAGTGACTGAACTATGAAATGTGGTGATCCAGGGGGTCTATTTATAGGCGTAGAATGTTCAAAATTCTCGGAAACACGTGTCAGATGCTGATTAATTTGATTGTGCGAGATATCCGGAACCGCCTTTAGCGTGGGCTGACGTGGCTGTGTACCGCTCACGCGCCTATTCTAGGGCTTAAGCATAGAAGCTGCCTACAGGGCTTACGCATGACGCTGGGCGGCCTGGCTGAGCGTTGGACGTATATTAAAAAAAACTGTCACAATTGCTATCTTTTATGTTTTTCGATCATTTCTTTCGTATAAAAATGATGCTTTTATGCGTGTATCCCCTAGGATACACTATTACACAGGGACTATCCGCGAAATTTGTTCTTTAATATATGATATAATAGACCTATATACCACTACCAAAAATTTGAGAATCAAGCCCATCTTCGGTGCAATGTATAGCTTTAACAACTCTAGCCCTCTAGTTCCATCAAAAGCCTCCACTTTCATTTGATCAAAAGTGTTGCATTAAACGTTTTCAAACTGAATTAAAAAACTGTCTTCATTTAACAAAAAATATAGTTTAAAGAAAATTTCTACTAATATGTCGAAGTTTATTTTGAAAAGTGTTGAGGTTTAAGATGAAGAAAAAATATAAACATATACACACATAATTTTATATTTGAACGTGCTTGACCATCTCCATTAGTGATGGGCAAAAGTGACTTGTGGGGGTGGGGTGGGGTGTTCGACGCTGACGTGGAAGGCGTTTTGATAAACTGCGAAATAATTGGGTAACGTATTGATTGGCGTGTTAGGGGTAGAGGTGAATATTTTTAATTAATTTTTCATTTTTCTTATTGTATAAATTATTTTAGCTTTTATTTTGTTTAATTAGTTAGATTATTATTTTGTAATTATTAAAACAAATTCAATAAATAAAACACATTTAAATTAGAATTAATAAAACGATTACAATTTAGCAAAAGTCCTAAAAATGGAAAAATTACAATAATTAAAAACAGAAAAATTTCGACAAGTTCATAAAAAAATTTAATATTTTCCGTCAAACGAGTCCTGACTCACGTAGCCTAGCTCGAGACTACTCGAATCGGAAGGCACCCGATTATAACTCGATTTGCCTAATGAGAAAAGACACAACTGAATTCGACTAGTGCGTGCCTTGCCTCATTCTCGTTGTGCATCTCATACGATATTCGTAAACAGGAACAACAATTCTTTTTTCGTCATTGACATACACAATATCTGAAAATGAGATCGATATTTTTTTCAAGGAAGTTGTTCAACTTTGATATATCAAAGTCAGTAACGTAGAATTCATTAAATGATTTTTTCACCACCAACGTATGACTTCCAATTAGACGTTGGTTTACCCCCATAATGTATGTCGAATGAAACGGTAACCATCGTCATTAATAGTGTTTGGGAAGTTATTGTGTTTGAGAAGTTGTATAAAATTTAGAGAAAAAATAGAGTTGAATTGTTTTTATTGAAATTTTATAAAATTATTATTCTTATCATTATTATAATTATTAATTATCGTTATTATTAACATGCATCATTATTATTATTATTATTATTATTATTATTATTATTATTATTATTATTATTATTATTATTATTATTATTATTATTATTATTATTGTATCCGTTGTTACAACGTTCAAAACTTACATAGCCAACCAAACAATGTCACGTGGACTTGCACACTCGAAATTCACCCGTTCCACTGGCTAGCACGCCTCACCCATAAATCCACTAACACGGCGTGCTATAGGCGTGTTACACGCGTGTTAATTTAACATTAGAGCACGCTCGTTAAAAAGAATTTTAGAAAAGTTGAAAAAAGGTGAAGGGGGAGTGGTACCGAATATGAAGAATCAAAACTAGCAATTTATGCTCGAAGTTAAAAAGATCGGATGCATTTTAACTAAAATTATGAGAATAGGTCATTTGAAATTATTGTATTGTATGTATAAATTATATATTGTTGGATTTCAAAAAAAAAAAAAATATATTAATATTAATTGATAATAAAATTAAACATATCGTATCATATTCTAGTTCGTACGTACATAATTCAATTTCAATAGTTGTACTTTGAGTAGGTTAAGTGAACTGAATAAGGCAATAATTGTATTTCCCAAATCTTTTTTCAGGAGCTAGAATCTTAAAAAATTCATTTTACAAATACATACGTATAATATAATTTTATTTATATATCATCATAGATTCGAAATGAATTATTATTCATGTATTGTCTATTAAGTGAGTATTAACTATTATTATATTTTTATTATTAAATAATATTAATGTTTAGTACTCCATTATATGTTATTATACAATATAATTCATATGATATAACACTACAGATAACGCGTTATTTGTGGCCTCACCCACCCCAATATGGCATGACAAACGCCCCACAAACGCATATAATGGGGCGTTTTTAAAAAGGATATTTGGGTCGTTTGTCAAATTGAACCATAGAAGAGAGGGTGTGTTTGTGATTTTTTAATTATTATTTTAATTCTTTTCCTACATTGTACATCACTTTTTAACCTAACCTCTAATTATATGTTGTCACATCACCAACAAACGCTCTTAACAACCTTTCACATTACAACCTCATATTTAACACGTCGTTAACATAACTTAAATTGTCAAATTGAACCATAGAAGAGAGGGTGTGTTTGTGATTTTTTAATTATTATTTTAATTCTTTTCCTACATTGTACATCACTTTTTAACCTAACCTCTAATTATATGTTGTCACATCACCAACAAACGCTCTTAACAACCTTTCACATTACAACCTCATATTTAACACGTCATTAACATAACTTAAAAAAAAAAGGTAGTGATATATACACAACCAATTTTTACAAATACACAACCAAACATGTTTTACAGTGTTGTACAGTACAACACTATAAAGCATGTTTGGTTGTGTATTTATAAAAATTGGTTGTGTATATATCATCACCCAAAAAATCCTTTCATCCACACCACATCTCCGTGTGTAAGATGGTATATCAAGAAATAGAAAATATTACCATATTAACTATTAGACAAAACTTATGAACAGTATCAGGGTTATTTTCGTCTTTTCACCTTTTTTTTCTTTTCCCTTCTTTCTTTCAAGTAACGCCACAAAAGTCCCCCACACTTTGTTCAAAAATTAAACTCAGCCCCCAACACAGGGGGTTAAAGCGTTAAATCAAAATTTTCATAAAATATCTTAAATAAACTCCACTCAAATATTCAGCAGGTCATATCTTCTCGCTCGCAACGAGTTAAATTTTTCCGACACCATCCTTAAACTCGAAATAATTTTATGAACACAATGTCACTAACTATACGCAAAACGGACACTTTTAAAAAAACGCTAAATATTTAGGGTACTTTTCATATATGTTCATTTTTAACACCACAAAAGTCCCCCACACTTTGTTCAAAAATTAAAACCGGCCCCCAACACAGGGGGTTAAAGCGTTAAATCAAAATTTTCATAAAATATCTTAAATAAACTCCACTCAAATATTCAACAGGTCATATCTTCTCGCTCGCAACGAGTTAAATTTTTCCGACACCATCCTTAAACTCGAAATAATTTTATGAACACAATGTCACTAACTATACTCAAAACGGACACTTTTAAAAAAACGCTAAATATTTAGGGTACTTTTCATATATGTTTATTTTTCACTCGCAGACTCCGTAACTAAACACAATAAAATACATTAAAAATCGAACCCCCGGCGCGAAGCTAGGGTTCGAAAACTAGTTAATATTAATTAAGATAGTAGCTCTAGTCAAATATGTGTCTATCGTTTAGCCCAATTCATTTGTCATTGTTCATTGTTCTCCATGATTAAAGCACCATAAGCACAATTGTCATAGTTTGCCATATGGTTAAAACAACATAAGCACGGATTTGATATAGAAGTTAGCTATTGCTAGATAGACATATCTGTGACGAAATGAGAGTACGAGTGAGATATGCATTGGAATAGCAATAATTAAGTTATACAATATTTAACTTATAAGAATGTATTCTATTTTAGTATATATTGGTGCCTAGTGTTTATTTTAAGAAGTGATGTTCAATTATGAGTGTTTTATAATGTTTTGATGTTAATATAGCACTGAACACAATTTTAATTACTATTATTAGTTAGTATATTATATAAAGTATAGTCTTAACATAATTGACGTAAGTTTATTAATGAAAATCAGTCTTTAAAAAAAATGAATAATAATAATAATTGACCTAAAAATAAATAAATAAATAAATAAATGTTATTTCCTGAAGCAGATATGTTTGCAAGTTCATCACAATATTTGAAACCCAACACACACACACAACACTAAAATCACATTTCAAAACATTTTAATCCTTGGCTCGGATAAATCCTAAAAAAAAAAAAAACATACAAATACTAAAGATCTAAAAACTAAGTGTTCCTTAAAAAGGTTAATATAAACAAAACTACTACATAATTATATATAGTATAAAGTATAAAGCTAGCTTGATGCTTCCTCTATGCTATTTAATGACGGATGCCACCCTCTTGGTTTCATTCCACCGGCCGACGACTTCGCCGGAATCACCATCCTCCGACGATCTTTTTCCGATGTCTTTATCTGCATATACGCCAACTTGATTTATAAGCATTTTACATTCAAAATGCTAATTAATTACAAATATACAACTTTCGTTATTTGTTAAGGTGCAAACCTGATGGTGGGTTCCCTCCGGCTGATTAGATCTTCCGGCTGCCGGTTCATGTTTTCCGGCGAGTTCTTCCGACGGCATGATTTTCCTGATATTATGACTAGTTTTTCCATTTTTCTTTGCCATTAATCCTTTCATTACCTCTGCAAATAATTTAATAATAAGCACTTATCTAATTTAATAATTAATAATAATAATAATAATAATAATAATAATAATAATAATAATAATAATAATAATAATAATAATAATAATAAGCACATTAATATTATTCAAGGAATCTAATTCAAACATGAACTCCGTAAATAAATGAATAAAATCAATGACTAAATAAATAAATACTTGTAATATAACTTGTGAGAAATAAAATAGAAAACTTATATTATTTCAAAAATAAAATAATAAATTAACAACAAACCTTGTGTGGTAACAAGTCTATAAATATGCCCAATGGTAAGATTCTCAGTCGGCCGGAGAAGTTTAATCCGAGTAACACGGAGCGGCTGACCGTTACCGGTGACCGGACCGAAACTTTTGGTAGCAGCATTCACGGTGGTTGTCGGCGGTTTGACGGAATATATGGTGGTAGTAAGTAGTAAAGCAACATAATGACCGGGGTTGAGTTTCATAACTGCGGCGGCGGAGATGGTGGAATAAAGGCGTTCAGATTTACCGTTTGGGTGTTGTATTACTAGAAATGCATTATCAATGGCTTGGCAGTTTCCCATTTGGTGGAGGTGGAGGTGGCGGTGGTGGTGGTGATCGGAGATTTTGTGCTTCTATTGTGTGTCGGTTTAATTTAGTGTGTGTATTTATATGGAGAAAATGGAAGATAACAGCTCCTGAAAAGGATCGCATATGGACCACATGGTAGCAATGAATGATTTTTATACATATTTTTTTTCTTTAACTTTTTTTCCACAATAATATTTCCACCAACTCGGTGCAGGTCACGTGACCTACAGCTCAGTCTTCGGTTTTTTAGAGTTTTCCTTACTCACATCTCTATGTGCCCGCAGCACTTTCATACGGAGCAAGTTAGGCTTACCATGTTCCATCAATAGCACATAACATATGCCGATTTTAACGGACCGTGCTTCACCTCGGTGAACTCATGTGGTTCCGACGTCCCTAGAGGCCAGAGGCGAATCCGTTCGCAGTCCGTAGGACCATGTTCCATCAATAGCACATTTGACTGGGCTTACACGTAGTTAGTAATGGCAATGGATCAAATATGAGTCGGATATGAATCGAATATGAATCGAGTGATTTCGTATCTTTTTCATATTCATCTATATTTTGTTCATCCATATACATTTAATTGTTGTTCATCCAAATCCATATTTACTTGATGAAACGTGTTAATGAATATCCGTTAGATATTAAAAAGATATTATAATATTTCATATAATGTGATGAAATCAAAAACGTAGTATAGCAAAAATATATACAAGGTGTGTTTGGATTAAACTAGCTGGAGCTCATAGCAGGAGATGAAGCTTATGAGCTAGAGTTGGGGCTGGAGTTGAAGCTTATTTTTTAAGCTGATAGTTGGAGCTTATTATTTTCTATAAATATTTGGTAAACTAATTGAAGCTTATTTTTCAATTCATAAGCTCTGATTTTTTCATAATCTACTATAAGTAGCTTATTTTTTAAGAGCTAATGATTTTTATAAGCTCTAATTTCTATGTCTACCAAACAAAGCTTATTACTCGGAGTTTATTAAAATTATAAGTTCAAACTCCTATAAGCTCTCATAAACTCTAATAAGCTGGTGTGTCAAACATATCAATAACATGACATAATCAAAATTCATCCACAGAAACGTATAATATTTGTCGAAGATAGAACACATTTGTTGAATTTACTACTTTGTATTAAACATAGATTATGAAAATTAAACATGTAAATTTTTCGTTTATTTTGTTAAATATACGTGTTTTACTGTAATATATTATAGTTATTTCATTATAATGTTAGAAGCAAAATGTAAATTTATCGGTAAAGGCATTTGTCATAGTAAATATGTAAGCATATATTTATATTTATGTATATTTGTATGTATTTTGGATGTTAATGGTTATATACATGAATGAAAATTTTCATCCATATCCATTTAGGTTCATCCATATTCGTATTCATATCTATTTAAGTCCATTCATATCCATCACGAAGCAGATGAATCGGATGGATATTCGCTGGATCGGGTGACCATTGTCATCCATACGTGTATGTATTACGGAGTACTACTCAATGGGTGTGTTTGGATGAAACTAGCTGGAGCTTATGGTATAGATTCAGAGCTGAAACTTATTTTTAAACCTAGTAACCGGAGCTTATTATTTTTTATAAATGTTTGGTAAACTAGCTGGAGCTTATTTTTCAATTATTAAACTTTACTTTTTTCATAAGCTATTGTAACACCGTACTTTTTTTTTTCATAAGCATATAATACTCATATGTTAAAAGCATCTCATTAATATACATTACAGTTCAATTGGTGTTACTTTTTAAAACAGTTCGGCATAGTCATATCAAACGTCAGAGTTCTTCAGTGTGTCAAACATAAGCAAGTACGACTTATCCCATCTCTAGCATGCAAAACAATATAACATGCAGGGGAGAAAATGTGGAGGATTAACATAACGCCAAGTGAATGAGATATCCCAATAGATACTAATACAAAGTACCAAGCCTAGCTTTTAGGGATCATACATATGGTCACGGACATGTGAACATAGCGTTACATAGCTATTGTATTATATTACATTACACATCCATATCATACAGAGCTAGGCAGTGATTCAATTAATAGAGTAGCAATAACATCAACAAGCTATTCAGTAAAGGCACCAAATGAAATGTCTCATTCTTATTGATTAAAAACGTTCCATATTAATTGATTTCGTTGCGAGGTTTTGACCTCTATATGAGACGTTTTTCAAAGACTGCATTCATTTTTAAAACAAACCATAACCTTTATTTCATAAATAAAGGTTTAAAAAGCTTTACGTAGATTATCAAATAATGATAATCTAAAATATCCTGTTTACACACGACCATTACATAATGGTTTACAATACAAATATGTTACATCGAAATCAGTTTCTT
This sequence comes from Rutidosis leptorrhynchoides, assembly GCF_046630445.1. Lineage (NCBI taxonomy): Eukaryota > Viridiplantae > Streptophyta > Magnoliopsida > Asterales > Asteraceae > Rutidosis > Rutidosis leptorrhynchoides. The sequence continues at coordinate 686,108,283 of NC_092334.1, forward strand.
GAATGCAGTTTTTACACAATATCATACAAACATGGACTCCAAATCTTGTCCTTATTTTAGTATGCAACAGCGGAAGCTCTTAGTATTCACCTGAGAATAAACATGCTTTAAACGTCAACAAAAATGTTGGTGAGTTATAGGTTTAACCTATATATATCAAATCGTAACAATAGACCACAAGATTTCATATTTCAATACACATCCCATACATAGAGATAAAAATCATTCATATGGTGAACACCTGGTAACCGACATTAACAAGATGCATATATAAGAATATCCCCATCATTCCGGGACACCCTTCGGATATGATATAAATTTCGAAGTACTAAAGCATCCGGTACTTTGGATGGGGTTTGTTAGGCCCAATAGATCTATCTTTAGTATTCGCGTCAATTAGGGTGTCTGTTCCCTAATTCTTAGATTACCAGACTTAATAAAAAGGGGCATATTTGTCACGACCCGGAAAATTTCGACTAATTTTAAACCAAACTCTCGATACGATTTCATATTTTCTACACGATAAGCAAAGTCGGTAAGGTTGAGTCTCAAAAAGTTTGAATTGTTTCAAATATTCAATTGACCTTCAACCATTCTCGACGATTCAAGAACCACTATTTGTAAATATATATATATATATATATATATATATATATATATATATATATATATATATATATATATATATATATGAATTTGAAATATAAAATTTAAATATTGTTTGACGTAATAGTTAGAACTAATAATGTAAAATAAAATAATATATAATAACTATTATTTAAAAGGTATCTATATATGTAAATAAAATATATTGAATATATATATATTTTCGAATTTATTTTGTAATCGACAGTAACGCTCAAATGTAATTCGATCAATATTAAACGAGTTAAAACTAAATATATGTGATTTTAAAATAAACGGTGATCCAAAAATGAGTTCTATAAAATTTAGGCTTATTAAAAATGTATTTAGGAACTATCGGTTAAGTTTTGACACTCTTTATATTTTACCCATAAATGAGAGGGACGGTTGAGGTAAATTTTTATTTATTAAATTAATGACTGAATTTCATACCATAATTACCAAAATAAATAAATATACTTAATTTAAAAATTTGGGATTTTTCTGATGACTTTCATCCGCCACTGATCTATCAACGGACCATGATATAATACCTATAATAATGTCGGTAGAAAACTTACAAAGAAGACAGCTGGATCCAGTTCTAATCATGCATAGTGAATGTGAATTCAATTAGGCATAAAATTTCATTTCACTGTAGATAATTAGATATTGATTGATTTACTAATTATTTGTCTTACCCTACTCACTTATTTCATATAATTGCATCTTACACGAAATATAAACATGTATATATATGCAATGCATAGATATCCAATGACCACTTCCATCACCCCTAAAAAAAAAAAATGCCATTCTTCTATTTCTTTTATCATTAGTGCTATTTCTTTATCAAACCGCAACCAAAATATCAGCATGATCAAACTCCTTGCAACCATATCAAACGATCATCATCATCATTGTTTTTATCGTTGTTCTGTCCAAGAACACTACCACAACCTCACCATCGTGAACCCACTAGTACACCAACATCCAACACCCATCAATAAGAACACCATCACCCTAGTCACTATCTGTTTCTCTTACGATTAAAAACACCTCGATAAACTGTTATCCTTTTCTTCTTCTCCTGTGTCCATCGCAAAATACCCAACAAACCAAACCATCACCTTTATCATGTAAACCCATCACCTTTGGTCACCCACACTCTCAAAACCTCTACGTTTTCCTTAAACCGACACCACTCCACCACGTCACCACCTTCTTCATCGTAAACCAACCGAGAGCCACCACCGGAAACCACCATTGCCATCTCCCACATATCTCTCGACCACTCTCTCTTTTCCTATCTCTCTAGTGATTCTATCTAAAAACTAAGATGACATACCTCGGTTCATCTAAATCATCGACATGAGTCACCCATGAACCTCCGGGAACCACTCATATCTGCCATCATCACTGGTTAACTTCCACGATCACCATTTAACCACCATAACCCACCTCAATCACTACTCGACATTTTTTTTCTGTTTATTGTTCGAATAAAAACCCCAACTAACGAAACCAACCCACCATATTCCCACCGTATCTGCTTTTATCACTCCTGTTTCCCTTATAATCGACCAACACCAATTCATACTCGAACCAGGCTGCCTCTAGCATTTTTTTTCCTTTTTCTAATTAAAAAAAAAATGGTGATGGAAAAGACAATGAATGAACCTGATTATTTATAGGATAATGATGGCAATAATGAATGAAAATAATGCAAGTATGATGATGATGCAATTGTGTCGCTGTATTCTTTTTCCCTGAACCCACCACAAATTGAAATCCTAATTTATTTTATTTTAATATACCTACATGTCACGGTTCTTTAAAGGTATATATATTGGACTGAAAAAAAAAAAATATTCGGGCTTATGAAGTTAGTAAAGGGCCGAAGAAATTGGGCCAGATCATTTAAATGGGGACTAATCGACTAGATGGATTAGATAGGACATGATGATGACGGTTGTGCTATTTATGATGACGAATGATGATGAAATGATAATAACAATTCGTGATCATGATGATCACGATGAATGATGGTACATGGTAATGAATATGATTATGTGAGATGATGAGGTGACCATCGATATAATCGAATTATGATGATGATATAGGTGATGACTAGGATGATTAGGGTTGAAGTAATAAAAAAAAAAGAAATAATAGAAAAGATGATAACAAAAAATTTCGGGTTAGCGAGACGTCGTGGGTTCAAACCCGGACATGGGCATTTTTTTAGGACGACTTCTTTGAGGTAGTTTTACTTATTACTCATTAATACTATTATTAAGATTATCATTATCGGTGCTATTATTATTAAAACCTATTATCATTACTATAATTTATTAATAATATCAATATTGTTATTATTAAAAATATTATGAATATATCAAATAATGAAAGTTTTAAAAAATATTATTAGTAGAATTATAGGTATATATTAACTATATCAATAAATCATTTTGGAAATATTCAAATTTATAAGAATCTAGGTATTCTTAATATAACACTAAAAAGATATACATATATATTAATATAACTATAAAAAAAATATTAATTATTTTGAATATAAACACAAATTAAAAAGTATATGTTTTAATATATATATGAATGATATAGGTTCGTGAATCCGAGGCCAACCTTATACGTGTTCAATGATGTTATATGTATTTTTACTACAAAATACATTAGGTGAGTATATAGTCCCACTTTTAAACTCTAAATATTTCGGGATGAGAATACATGTATTTTATGTTTTACGATATGGACACAAGTAACTGAAAAATATATTCCACGTTGAGTTGTACCACTGGCATACTTCCCTGTAGCTTGGTAACTGTTATTTACAGCGGTATTGTAAACGCGAATCCTGTTGATAGATCTATCGGGCCTGACAACCCCAACCGGACTGGACGACCAGTATTCAACGGTTGCACAGTACTTCGTTTCGTGACTACATTTGGTACGGTGTAGTAAGATTTCATAATAAAGGGAATATGCGACGTGATTAAATGTTAAGTATGGTTACCAAGTGCTCAACCACTTAGAATATTTTTATTAAAACGTTTATATATGAAATCTTGTGGTCTATATATATATTGCTGCCGGCATTAAACCTATATCTCACCAACTTTATGTTGACCTTTTAAAGCATGTTATTCTCAGGTACGAATTAAGTCTTCCGCTGTGCATTTGCTCATGTTAAGGACATTACTTGGAGTCGACCATCGCAATGGGACCAACTGTTGAAGACTTCGTCCGGGAGGATTAGTTTGCGGTCCTTTCAGTTGGTATCAGAGCGGTGGTCTTAGCGAACCAGGTCTTGCATGAGTGTGTCTAACTGGTAGTTGTTTAGATGCATTAGTGAGTCTGGACTTTGACCTAGTGTTGTTAGATTATATTAGTAAGTCTAGATTTGAACTTGACCTGCATGTTAAAAAGTGTTTGCTTACCAACATTTGTTGAAAAATATCTGCTTATCATTGTCAGTCTCGACACGTCTTATTGCAATTATTGCATAGATGATGTACAGACAAATTCACATCCCATCTCGTTGAGTCTTGTCTGACACGTTTCTTTAATTCTCTCCGTAATCCACGGGATCTTCTGTACTACGTACAGGTATTCTATGTAGATCGAATATCATCCGACATCCGAAATTCATTTCATCTCGAAAACTCTTTATCTAACCGAGTAAAAGGGAACTCACCACTAGTTCAAGCCTCGAATTCCGACATGGAGTCCCACTCCAGCTCCGAAAGCAGCGTCACCAGAATGAATCAAGCAATCATTCATCCCCAATCCATCTGATGGGTTCGTAGTCGACTTAACCAATAGAGACAAGAAGAAGGCGATCCTTCCACCCACCTAATTGCCCTCTAGGCGATGAACCTAATGCACTTACCGGCAAATCGATTCGAAACACCATTTTCTTTCTCATTTCTAGAGTATCTCGTCACGAATATATCCTATCCCATATTTCGGATCTTGTTCATTCGCTCACTCCAACCACCAATCATCCCGGTGTACTAGCAGAAGTTAACGAACTTCTCACTCGCGTGACGGCTTTGGAAAACATGGTGCGAAGGTTACAAACACCAGCAGCAGCACCGACAGCATAACCAGTACCGTCAACCACGTCAACATCGCAAGCCTCAGTACCAGCAGCATCACCGACATCAACGGCATCATCATCATCAACGCCAACAGTACCCTTATCACCTCCAACCACAACCGCGTCGTAAACCTCAACATCTCAATCTACACCTCGGATATCAACCTCACACGCTTCAATAACCCCATCTATACTTCAAGTATGATCTTCGTTCTACATATCGTTCTACATCGATTATCTTCGCTTTACGTATCGTTTTACCTCATTTATCTTCGTTTGACATGATGATTATGTAATCTCTAATGTTTTAGAGAACATGTAATCTAGTAATAACGGTAAATTAAATGAGTTTAATATCCTATTGACTCATTAAGTTCATAATTACATTCGAAGAAAATATATATGCAAGTATATTTTCGTAAAGATTGCAACTAAAAATTCTTTCGTACAAACTATTAATGATAAAAATATTTTAACGGGTAGGTAATACCCGAGGAATATTTAGATTTCACATTAATAAGTTACCCGGTACATTCTTCGAATCTGATTCAACGGTCATTTACCATCCTACCTACAACCACCAATATACAAATTCGTTCACCGAAAAATAACCATTCTCATTCAATTTCATATTTGAATTTTTATCTATCAAAATTCAACAAGTGGCATAATGAAGAAAAACATTGGACAAAATAAAAGTTGTTAGAAACAAACGGATTAACTAATTGAAATATTGTTAAGATTCCACGCTAACTGTTCCTAGCTAACTGTTCCCAGCTAACTGATTACATTTTATCGCAATTTACATTATCGCAATTTACATTCTCGCAATTTAATTTATCGTCATTTAATTTCTGGTATTTACTTTTACGCAATTTACGTCGGGACACATGTACAACAATACGTCGGATTAATTCTGAGACAACACGTTGTATAATGGGTCATGATATATATATTTATTTTACGCACTATAAATAACGGGACACGTATGCAAGGTTTCGACCTATCATATCGACCCATCTATATATAGATTTCGGAACGACCATAGACACTCTATAGTTGGCTATACAGGGTTGAGGTGGATTCCAAAATATATATATGGTTTGAGTTGTGATCAATACTGAGACCGGTACACGGGTCACGATACGTATTAATTAATTCGAATATTATATATAACTGTATATGAATCATTGGACTATTGGACTACTAACTTTGGACAATTAAAATGAATTAAAATATTGATTATAACATATGAAACTAAACGATTCTTCAAGTTTGCCACTTGATTTCATCCTAAACTTCGTTTGTATCTCGACGATTACAATCCGCGTTTAAATCTTTCATGATTCTTCAAAATATCTCAATCGAGAAGTTGAACCAATCACACTTCATCTACGGAAGAAAAGATTTATGCACCTGAAAAAAAAAAACTCTTGAACCCAAACTCATAGTTTAATACGTACCGTGTTGAGTCCTTTACCATTTATTAGCAAAAACAACCTTACAAATTCTTTTCAAAGTAGCCAATTTTGTCACAGCTCCAGCAAGCCAACTTCGATTTTTCGTTCGAATCAACCTTATTATAACTTTGATATATACGATTAGCTTTCCTCATCGTTACCGGAGAACCTTTTATATTTCACCATATTACCATCGGCGTTTAATCATCTAAAAACACAATTCACTTAAAACCCCTCGATTTGATAACCAATGATCCAGATCCGAAACTTTAAAAATGCTGACAAAGCAGCATGTTGTAGATGGTCTCAGTGGCCAAAAGATGGTGATAAAGAAGTAAGTGTTAGGAATGCTCGATAGAAAATTTGGTACCGAAAATCGGATTAAGCACACCATGAAGGAGACCAAGAATAAATACAGGGACCAAACCCTATATTCAAAGAACTTAGATAAATCTGGATCCGATGAAATCTTTAGAGAATATCTTGCTTCGAACTCATCTTGCGGAAAGTTTTTCTTCATTAACCTTCGAACTTAGAAATTCCAAAATACCATCATAAATATTTTCGATATTTCTGAGGATATTTTCATAAATATTCTTGTTCGAAAATTATCTACCTCTTCGTGCTATCTGTGTTCCATTATATTGGAAACTCTTGTAAAAATCTAAGTATAAGTTAGGAATGAATTGTGGAAAAGTGTTGGGAACTGATGCATGAGTTAGTATAATATAATGCGCTTGGCCAACGTGATTATATTACAGTAATTCATGCTGAGTTTCTAATGGAATGTGATGATGGTTCACAGATCTTAACCTCATCATGTGTCATGTTACACGACTCTTTCATTCTATCTAAACTCTAAACATATCAAGGAAATATTCTCTTGATATTTCTATCTTTTCCGTAATTTCAACAAATTTCTGATAAGTCGTGCTATTACATTTTCTTTCTGATTAGAAGCTTTCTTTAAATTCCATGAATTCCGAAAATCAACCGTGACTACGTCAAAAAGTTAAATCTCTATCTCAATCCTTTATGACAGCTTCATTAGTACGCTTCACATAATTGAATTGTTTTATCTATATCACACAATAATGATAAAACTCTTATTATCAACTCATATTCGTCATGAAAACATTTTTATTGTTAGCTATGACGACCTCACTCAAATTTCGGGATGAAATTTCTTTAACAGGTGGGTACTGTCACGACCCGGAAAATTTCGACTAATTTTAAACCAAACTCTCGATACGATTTCATATTTTCTACACGATAAGCAAAGTCGGTAAGGTTGAGTCTCAAAAAGTTTGAACTGTTTCAAATATTCAATTGACCTTCAACCATTCTCGACAATTCAAGAACCACTATTTGTATATATATATATATATATATATATATATATATATATATATATATATATATATATATATATATATATATATATATATATATATATATATATATATGAATTTGAAATATAAAATTTAAATATTGTTTGACGTAATAGTTAGAACTAATAATGTAAAATAAAATAATATATAATAGCTATTATTTAAAAGGTATCTATATATGTAAATAAAATATATTGAATATATATATATTTTCGAATTTATTTTGTAATCGACAGTAACGCTCAAATGTAATTCGATCAATATTAAACGAGTTAAAACTAAATATATGTGATTTTAAAATAAACGGTGATCCAAAAATGAGTTCTATAAAATTTAGGCTTATTAAAAATGTATTTAGGAACTATCGGTTAAGTTTTGACACTCTTTATATTTTACCCATAAATGAGAGGGACAGTTGAGGTAAATTTTTATTTATTAAATTAATGACTGAATTTCATACCATAATTACCAAAATAAATAAATATACTTAATTTAAAAATTTGGGATTTTTCTGATGACTTTCATCCGCCACTGATCTATCAACGGACCATGATATAATACCTATAATAATGTCGGTAGAAAACTTACAAAGAAGACAGCTGGATCCAGTTCTAATCATGCATAGTGAATGTGAATTCAATTAGGCATAAAATTTCATTTCACTGTAGATAATTAGATATTGATTGATTTACTAATTATTTGTCTTACCCTACTCACTTATTTCATATAATTGCATCTTACACGAAATATAAACATGTATATATATGCAATGCATAGATATCCAATGACCACTTCCATCACCCCTAAAAAAAAAAAAATGCCATTCTTCTATTTCTTTTATCATTAGTGCTATTTCTTTATCAAACCGCAACCAAAATATCAGCATGATCAAACTCCTTGCAACCATATCAAACGATCATCATCATCATTGTTTTTATCGTTGTTCTGTCCAAGAACACTACCACAACCTCACCATCGTGAACCCACTAGTACACCAACATCCAACACCCATCAATAAGAACACCATCACCCTAGTCACTATCTGTTTCTCTTACGATTAAAAACACCTCGATAAACTGTTATCCTTTTCTTCTTCTCCTGTGTCCATCGCAAAATACCCAACAAACCAAACCATCACCTTTATCATGTAAACCCATCACCTTTGGTCACCCACACTCTCAAAACCTCTACGTTTTCCTTAAACCGACACCACTCCACCACGTCACCACCTTCTTCATCGTAAACCAACCGAGAGCCACCACCGGAAACCACCATTGCCATCTCCCACATATCTCTCGACCACTCTCTCTTTTCCTATCTCTCTAGTGATTCTATCTAAAAACTAAGATGACATACCTCGGTTCATCTAAATCATCGACATGAGTCACCCATGAACCTCCGGGAACCACTCATATCTGCCATCATCACTGGTTAACTTCCACGATCACCATTTAACCACCATAACCCACCTCAATCACTACTCGACATTTTTTTTCTGTTTATTGTTCGAATAAAAACCCCAACTAACGAAACCAACCCACCATATTCCCACCGTATCTGCTTTTATCACTCCTGTTTCCCTTATAATCGACCAACACCAATTCATACTCGAACCAGGCTGCCTCTAGCGTTTTTTTTCCTTTTTCTAATTAAAAAAAAAATGGTGATGGAAAAGACAATGAATGAACCTGATTATTTATAGGATAATGATGGCAATAATGAATGAAAATAATGCAAGTATGATGATGATGCAATTGTGTCGCTGTATTCTTTTTCCCTGAACCCACCACAAATTGAAATCCTAATTTATTTTATTTTAATATACCCACATGTCACGGTTCTTTAAAGGTATATATATTGGACTGGAAAAAAAAAAATATTCGGGCTTATGAAGTTAGTAAAGGGCCGAAGAAATTGGGCCAGATCATTTAAATGGGGACTAATCGACTAGATGGATTAGATAGGACATGATGATGACGGTTGTGCTATTTATGATGACGAATGATGATGAAATGATAATAACAATTCGTGATCATGATGATCACGATGAATGATGGTACATGGTAATGAATATGATTATGTGAGATGATGAGGTGACCATCGATATAATCGAATTATGATGATGATATAGGTGATGACTAGGATGATTAGGGTTGAAGTAATAAAAAAAAAGAAATAATAGAAAAGATGATAACAGAAAATTTCGGGTTAGCGAGACGTCGTGGGTTCAAACCCGGACATGGGCATTTTTTTAGGACGACTTCTTTGAGGTAGTTTTACTTATTACTCATTAATACTATTATTAAGATTATCATTATCGGTGCTATTATTATTAAAACCTATTATCATTACTATAATTTATTAATAATATCAATATTATTATTATTAAAAATATTATGAATATATCAAATAATGAAAGTTTTAAAAAATATTATTAGTAGAATTATAGGTATATATTAACTATATCAATAAATCATTTTGGAAATATTCAAATTTATAAGAATCTAGGTATTCTTAATATAACACTAAAAAGATATACATATATATTAATATAACTATAAAAAAAATATTAATTATTTTGAATATAAACACAAATTAAAAAGTATATGTTTTAATATATATATATGAATGATATAGGTTCGTGAATCCGAGGCCAACCTTATACGTGTTCAATGATGTTATATGTATTTTTACTACAAAATACATTAGGTGAGTATATAGTCCCACTTTTAAACTCTAAATATTTCGGGATGAGAATACATGTATTTTATGTTTTACGATATGGACACAAGTAACTGAAAAATATATTCTACGTTGAGTTGTACCACTGGCATACTTCCCTGTAGCTTGGTAACTGTTATTTACAGCGGTATTGTAAACGCGAATCCTGTTGATAGATCTATCGGGCCTGACAACCCCAACCGGACTGGACGACCAGTATTCAACGGTTGCACAGTACTTCGTTTCGTGACTACATTTGGTACGGTGTAGTAAGATTTCATAATAAAGGGAATATGCGACGTGATTAAATGTTAAGTATGGTTACCAAGTGCTCAACCACTTAGAATATTTTTATTAAAACGTTTATATATGAAATCTTGTGGTCTATATATATATTGCTGCCGGCATTAAACCTATATCTCACCAACTTTATGTTGACCTTTTAAAGCATGTTATTCTCAGGTACGAATTAAGTCTTCCGCTGTGCATTTGCTCATGTTAAGGACATTACTTGGAGTCGACCATCGCAATGGGACCAACTGTTGAAGACTTCGTCCGGGAGGATTAGTTTGCGGTCCTTTCAATATTCGATTTCGAAAATTCAACCATAGAATGTAGTTTCACGTACTTGTGTCTATTTTGTAAATCATTTATAAAACCTGCATGTATTCTCATCCCAAAAATATTAGATTTTAAAAGTGGGACTATAACTCACTTTCATAGATTTTTACTTCGTTGGGAAGTAAGACTTGGCCACTGGTTGATTCACGAACCTATAACAATATATACATATATATCAAAGTATGTTCAAAATATATTTACAACACTTTTAATATATTTTGATATTTTAAGTTTATTAAGTCAGCTGTCCTCGTTAGTAACCTACAACTAGTTGTCCACAGTTAGATGTACATAAATAAATCGATAAATATTATCTTGAATCAATCCACGACCCAGTGTATACGTATCTCAGTATTGATCACAACTCAAACTATATATATTTTGGAATCAACCTCAACCCTGTATAGCTAACTCCAACATTCACATATAGAGTGTCTATGGTTGTTCCGAAATATATATAGATGTGTCGACATGATAGGTCGAAACATTGTATACGTGTCTATGGTATCTCAAGATTACATAATATACAATACAAGTTGATTAAGTTATGGTTGGAATAGATTTGTTACCAATTTTCACGTAGCTAAAATGAGAAAAATTATCCAATCTTGTTTTACCCATAACTTCTTCATTTTAAATCCGTTTTGAGTGAATCAAATTGCTATGGTTTCATATTGAACTCTATTTTATGAATCTAAACAGAAAAAGTATAGGTTTATAGTCGGAAAAATAAGTTACAAGTCGTTTTTGTAAAGGTAGTCATTTCAGTCGAAAGAACGACGTCTAGATGACCATTTTAGAAAACATACTTCCACTTTGATTTTAACCATAATTTTTGGATATAGTTTCATGTTCATAATAAAAATCATTTTCCCAGAATAACAACTTTTAAATCAAAGTTTATCATAGTTTTTAATTAACTAACCCAAAACAGCCCGCGGTGTTACTATGACGGCGTAAATCCGGTTTTACGGTGTTTTTCGTGTTTCCAGGTTTTAAATCATTAAGTTAGCATATCATATAGATATAGAACATGTTTTTAGTTGATTTTAAAAGTCAAGTTAGAAGGATTAACTTTTATTTGCGAACAAGTTTAGAATTAACTAAACTATGTTCTAGTGATTACAAGTTTAAACCTTCGAATAAGATAGCTTTATATGTATGAATCGAATGATGTTATGAACATCATTACTACCTCAAGTTCCTTGGATAAACCTACTGGAAATGAGAAAAATAGATCTAGCTTCAAAGGATCCTTGGATGGCTTGAAAGTTCTTGAAGCAGAATCATGACACGAAAACAATTTCAAGTAAGATTTCCACTCGAAATAAGATTGTTATAGTTATAGAAATTGAATTAAAGTTTGAATATGATTATTACCTTGTATTAGAAAGATAACCTACTGTAAGTAACAAAGGTTTCTTGATCTTGGATGATTACTTGGAATGGATTTAGAAAACTTGGAAGTAAACTTGCAATCTTGGAAGTATTCTTGATTTTATGAAACTAGAACTTTTGGAATTTATGAAGAACACTTAGAACTTGAAGATAGAACTTGAGAGAGATCAATTAGATGAAGAAAATTGAAGAATGAAAGTGTTTGTAGGTGTTTTTGGTCGTTGGTGTATGGATTAGATATAAAGGATATGTAATTTTGTATTCATGTAAATAAGTCATGAATGATTACTCATATTTTTGTAATTTTATGAGATATTTTATGCTAGTTGCCAAATGATGGTTCCCACATGTGTTAGGTGACTCACATGGGCTGCTAAGAGCTGATCATTGGAGTGTATATACCAATAGTACATACATCTAAAAGCTGTGTATTGTACGAGTACGAATACGGGTGCATACGAGTAGAATTGTTGATGAAACTGAACGAGGATGTAATTGTAAGCATTTTTGCTAAGTAGAAGTATTTTGATAAGTGTCTTGAAGTCTTTCAAAATTGTATGAATACATATTAAAACACTACATGTATATACATTTTAACTGAGTCGTTAAGTCATCGTTAGTCGTTACATGTAAATGTTGTTTTGAAACCTTTAGGTTAACGATCTTGTTGAATGTTGTTAACCCATTGTTTATTATAACAAATGAGATGTTAAATTGTTATATTATCATGATATTATGATATATAATATATCTTAGTATGATATATATACAGTTAAATGCCGTTACAATGATAATCGTTACATATATGTCTCGTTTCGAAATCATTAAGTTAGTAGTCTTATTTTTACATATGTATTTCATTGTTAATACACTTAATAATATATTTACTTATCATTTAACATAATTAACCAAGTGTATCAATATCTTAATATGATTCACATGTACCTAGTAAGACGTTGTTATATCGATAATCGTTATATATATCGTTTTCGAGTTTCTTAAATTAATAGTCTCATTTTTATGTATATAACTCATTGTTAAAATACCTAATGAGATACATACTTATAATAAAATCATGTTAACTATATATATAACCATATATATGTCATCGTATAGTTTTTACAAGTTTTAACGTTCGTGAATCACCGGTCAACTTGGGTGGTCAATTGTCTATATGAAACCTATTTCAATTAATCAAGTCTTAACAAGTTTGATTGCTTAACATGTTGGAAACACTTAATCATGTAAATAACAATTTCATTTAATATATATATAAACATGGAAAAGTTCGGGTCACTACAGTACCTACCCGTTAAATAAATTTCGTCCCGAAATTTTAAGCAGTTGGAGGTGTTGACATATCTTCTGGAAATAAATGCGGGTATTTCTTCTTCATCTGATCTTCACGCTCCCAGGTGAACTCGGGTCCTCTAAGAGCATTCCATCGAACCTTAACAATCGGTATCTTGTTTTGTTTAAGTCTCTTAACCTCACGATCCATTATTTCGACGGGTTCTTCAATGAATTGAAGTTTTTCATTGATTTGGATTTCGTCCAACGGAATAGTGAGATCTTCTTTAGCAAAACATTTCTTCAAATTTGAGACGTGGAAAGTGTTATGTACTGCTGCGAGTTGTTGAGGTAGCTCCAGTTGGTAAGCTACTGGTCCGACACGATCTATAATCTTGAATGGTCCAATGTACCTTGGATTTAGTTTCCCCCGTTTACCAAATCGAACAACGCCTTTCCAAGGTGAAACCTTAAGCATGACCATTTCTCCAATTTCAAACTCTATATCTTTTCTTTTACTGTCCGCGTAGCTCTTTTGTCGACTCTGTGCGGTTTTCAATCTTTGTTGAATTTGGATGATTTTCTCGGTAGTTTCTTGTATTATCTCCGGTCCCGTAATCTGTCTATCCCCCACTTCACTCCAACAAATCGGAGACCTGCACTTTCTACCATAAAGTACTTCAAACGGCGCCATCTCAATGCTTGAATGGTAGCTGTTGTTGTAGGAAAATTCTGCTAACGGTAGATGTCGATCTCAACTGTTTCCGAAATCAATAACACATGCTCGTAGCATGTCTTCAAGCGTTTGTATCGTCCTTTTGCTCTGTCCATCAGTTTGTGGATGATAGGCAGTACTCATGTCTAGACGAGTTCCTAATGCTTGCTGTAATGTCTGCCAGAATCTTGAAATAAATTTGCCATCCCTATCAGAGATAATAGAGATTGGTATTCCATGTCTGGAGACGACTTCCTTCAAATACAGTCGTGCTAACTTCTTCATCTTGTCATCTTCTCTTATTGGCAGGAAGTGTGCTGATTTGGTGAGACGATCAACTATTACCCAAATAGTATCAAAACCACTTGCAGTCCTTGGCAATTTAGTGATGAAATCCATGGTAATATTTTCCCATTTCCATTCCGAGATTTCAGGTTGTTGAAGTAGACCTGATGGTTTCTGATGCTCAGCTTTGACCTTAGAACACGTCAAACATTCTCCTACGTATTTATCAACATCGGCTTTCATACCCGGCCACCAAAAATGTTTCTTGAGATCCTTGTACATCTTCCCCATTCCAGGATGTATTAAGTATCTGGTTTTATGAGCTTCTCTAAGTACCATTTCTCTCATATCTCCAAATTTTGGTACCCAAATTCTTTCAGCCCTATACCGGGTTCCGTCTTCCCGAATATTAAGATGCTTCTCCGATCCTTTGGGTATTTCCTCCTTTAAATTTCCCTCTTTTAAAACTCCTTGTTGTGCCTCCTTTATTTGAGTAGTAAGGTTAGTGTGAATCATTATATTCATAGATTTTACTCGAATGGGTTCTCTGTCCTTTCTGCTCAAGGCGTCGGCTACCACATTTGCCTTCCCCGGGTGGTAACGAATCTCAAAGTCGTAATTATTCAACAATTCAATCCACCTACGCTGCCTCATATTCAGTTGTTTCTGATTAAATATGTGTTGAAGACTTTTGTGGTCGGTATACATAATACTTTTGACCCCATATAAGTAGTGCCTCCAAGTCTTTAATGCAAAAACAACCGCGCCTAATTCCAAATCACGCGTCGTATAATTTTGCTCGTGAATCTTCAATTGTCTAGACGCATAAGCAATCACCTTCGTCCGATGCATTAATACACAACCGAGACCTTGCTTTGATGCGTCACAATAAATCACAAAATCATCATTCCCTTCAGGCAATGACAATATAGGTGCCGTAGTTAGCTTTTTCTTCAATAACTGGAACGTTTTCTCTTGTTCATCCTTCCATTCAAATTTCTTCCCTTTATACGTTAATGCAGTCAAGGGTTTTGCTATTCTGGAAAAGTCTTGGATGAACCTTCTGTAGTAACCAGCTAGTCCTAAAAACTGGCGTATGTGTTTCGGAGTTTTCGGGGTTTCCCACTTTTCAACAGTTTCTATCTTTGCCGGATCCACCTTAATACCTTCTTTGTTCACTACGTGACCGAGGAATTGAACTTCTTCCAACCAAAATGTACACTTTGAAAACTTAGCGTACAATTCTTCCTTCCTCAATACTTCTAACACCTTTCTCAAATGTTCACCGTGTTCTAGGTTATTCTTTGAGTAAATAAGTATGTCATCAATGAAAACAATGACAAACTTGTCAAGGTATGGTCCACACACTTGGTTCATAAGGTCCATGAACACAGCTGGTGCATTAGTTAAACCAAACAGCATGACCATAAACTCGTAATGACCGTAACGTGTTCTGAAAGCAGTCTTTGGAATATCATCTTCTTTCACCCGCATTTGATGATACCCGGAACGTAAGTCAATCTTTGAATAAACAGACGAGCCTTGTAGTTGATCAAATAAGTCGTCAATTCTCGGTAGTGGGTAGCAGTTCTTGATGGTAAGTTTGTTCAACTCTCGGTAGTCGATACACAACCTGAATGTACCATCTTTCTTCTTGACAAACAAAACAGGAGCTCCCCACGGTGATGTGCATGGTCGAATGAAACCACGCTCTAAAAGTTCTTGTAATTGGCTTTGCAGTTCTTTTATCTCGCTGGGTGCGAGTCTGTAAGGAGCACGCACTATTGGTGCAGCTCCTGGTACAAGATCTATTTGAAATTCAACGAATCGATGTGGGGGTAATCCCGGTAATTCTTTCGGAAATACATCGGGAAATTCTTTTGCGACGGGAACATCATTGATGCTCTTTTCTTTAGTTTGTACTTTCTCGACGTGCGCAAGAACAGCATAGCAACCTTTTCTTATTAGTTTTTGTGCCTTCAAATTACTAATAAGATGTAGCTTCATGTTGCCCTTTTCTCCGTACACCATTAAGGGTTCTCCTTCTTCTCGTACAATGCGAATTGCATTTTCGTAACATACAATCTCTGCTTTCATCTTCTTCAGCCAGTCCATGCCAACTATTACATCAAAACTCCCTAACTCTACTGGTATCAAATCAATCTTAAATATTTCACTACCCAGTTTAATTTCTCGATTCCGGCATATATTATCTGCTGAAATTAATTTACCGTTTGCTAATTCGAGTAAAAATTTACTATTCAACGGCGTCAATGGACAACTTAATTTAGCACAAAAATCTATACTCATATAGCTTCTATCCGCACCCGAATCAAATAAAACGTAAGCAGATTTATTGTCAATAAGAAACATACCCGTAACAAGCTCCGGGTCTTCCTGTGCCTCTGCCGCATTAATATTGAAAACTCTTCCGCGGCCTTGTCCATTCGTGTTCTCCTGGTTCGGGAAATTTCTAATAATGTGGCCCGGTTTTCCACATTTATAACAAACTACATTGGCATAACTTGCTCCGACACTACTTGCTCCGCCATTACTCGTTCCGACACCATTTGTTCCTTTCGTTCTGTTAACCCCTGGTCCGTAGACCTCACACTTCGCCGCGCTATGACCATTTCTTTTACACTTGTTGCCAAATTTGGTGCAGAACCCCGAGTGATACTTTTCACACCTTTGGCATAGCTGCTTCTGATTGTTGTTGTTGTTGCGGTTGTTATTGTTGTTGGGATGATTATTATAGTTGTTGTTGTTGTTGTTGTTGTTGTTGTTGTTGTTGGGCCATTTGTTGTAGTTGCGATTGATGTTGCGATTGTTGGGATAATTGTTGCGATTATTGTTGTAATTGCCGTTGTTGTTGTATTGGTGATTCTTATCATCGTTTTCCTCCCACTTTCTTTTGACTTGCTTCACATTGGCCTCTTCAGCCGTCTGTTCTTTAATTCTTTCCTCAATCTGGTTCACTAGTTTGTGAGCCATTCTACATGCCTGTTGTATGGAGGCGGGCTCGTGTTGAAATGTTCCGTTCTTATTGATTAAAAACGTTCCATATTAATTGATTTCGTTGCGAGGTTTTGACCTCTATATGAGACGTTTTTCAAAGACTGCATTCATTTTAAAACAAACCATAACCTTTATTTCATCAATAAAGGTTTAAAAAGCTTTACGTAGATTATCAAATAATGATAATCTAAAATATCCTGTTTACACACGACCATTACATAATGGTTTACAATACAAATATGTTACAACAAAATAAGTTTCTTGAATGCAGTTTTTACACAATATCATACAAGCATGGACTCCAAATCTCGTCCTTATTTAAGTATGCGACAGCGGAAGCTCTTAATAATCACCTGAGAATAAACATGCTTAAAACGTCAAAAAAAATGTTGGTGAGTTATAGGTTTAACCTATATATATATATCAAATCATAATAATAGACCACAAGATTTCATATTTCAATACACATCCCATACATAGAGATAAAAATCATTCATATGGTGAACACCTGGTAACCGACATTAACAAGATGCATATATAAGAATATCCCCATCATTCCGGGACACCCTTCGGATATGATATAAATTTCGAAGTACTAAAGCATCCGGTACTTTGGATGGGGTTTGTTAGGCCCAATAGATCTATCTTTAGGATTCGCGTCAATTAGGGTATCTGTTCCCTAATTCTTAGATTACCAGACTTAATAAAAAGGGGCATATTCGATTTCGATAATTCAACCATAGAATGTAGTTTCACGTACTTGTGTCTATTTTGTAAATCATTTATAAAACCTGCATGTATTCTCATCTCAAAAATATTAGATTTTAAAAGTGGGACTATAACTCACTTTCACAGATTTTTACTTCGTCGGGAAGTAAGACTTGGCCACTGGTTGATTCACGAACCTATAACAATATATACATATATATCAAAGTATGTTTAAAATATATTTACAACACTTTTAATATATTTTGATGTTTTTAAGTTTATTAAGTCAGCTGTCCTCGTTAGTAACCTACAACTAGTTGTCCACAGTTAGATGTACAGAAATAAATCGATAAATATTATCTTGAATCAATCCACGACCCAGTGTATACGTATCTCAGTATTGATCACAACTCAAACTATATATATTTTGGAGTCAACCTCAACCCTGTATAGCTAACTCCAACATTCACATATAGAGTGTCTATGGTTGTTCCGAAATATATATAGATGTGTCGACATGATAGGTCGAAACATTGTATACGTGTCTATGGTATCTCAAGATTACATAATATACAATACAAGTTGATTAAGTTATGGTTGGAATAGATTTGTTACCAATTTTCACGTAGCTAAAATGAGAAAAATTATCCAATCTTGTTTTACCCATAACTTCTTCATTTTAAATCCGTTTTGAGTGAATCAAATTGCTATGGTTTCATATTGAACTCTATTTTATGAATCTAAACAGAAAAAGTATAGGTTTATAGTCAGAAAAATAAGTTACAAGTCATTTTTGTAAAGGTAGTCATTTCAGTCGAAAGAACGACGTCTAGATGACCATTTTAGAAAACATACTTCCACTTTGAGTTTAACCATAATTTTTGGATATAGTTTCATGTTCATAATAAAAATTATTTTTTCAGAATAACAACTTTTAAATCAAAGTTTGTCATAGTTTTTAATTAACTAACCCAAAACAGCCCGCGATGTTACTACGACGACGTAAATCCGGTTTTACGGTGTTTTTCGTGTTTCCAGGTTTTAAATCATTAAGTTAGCATATCATGTAGATATAGAACATGTGTGTAGTTAATTTTAAAAGTCGAGTTAGAAGGATTAACTTTTGTTTGCGAACAAGTTTAGAATTAACTAAACTATGTTCTAATGATTACGAGTTTAAACCTTCGAATAAGATAATTTTATATATATGAATCGAATGATGTTATGAACATCATTACTACCTCAAGTTTAGTAGGTAAACCTACTGGAAGTGACAAGAAATGATCTAGCTTCAAAGGATCTTGGATGGCTTGAAAGTTCTTGAAGTAGGATCATGACACAAAAACAAGTTCAAGTAAGATTTTTACTCGAATTAAGATAGTTTATAGTTATAGAAATTGAATCAAAGTTTGAATATGAATATTACCTTGAATAAGAAAGATAACCTACTATATATAACAAAGGTTTCTTGATCTTAGATGATTACTTGGAATGGATTAGAAAGCTTGGAAGTAATTTAGTAAACTTGAAGGGATTTTTGAAGTGTTCTTGAAGTGTTCTTCCTATGATGATTATAGCTTGATTATTGAAGTGATTTTTGATGAAGATGATGATTAGCTACTGGAAAAATACATTCATAATAGTGTGTGTGTGTTGAGAGAGAATTAGAAAGAGAATTGGAAGTGAAATGGAGTGAATGATGAGTGGTAATTGGTGAGTGGTGAGTGGGGTTAAAAGGAGTTCTAGTTAGTTGACTAGCTCATGGTAGAAGTTAAAATTAATTAGTCATACATGACATAATCAAGAGTGGAATCCGATGCTAGTTCCTATTGGTATATACTCATAGTAAGTACGTTTTGAAGCTGTGTATAATACGGGTAAGAATACGACTAGAATTCCTGATGAAAGAAAAGAATGGAAAAGTAATTGTAACCATTTTTGTTAAGTATGAGTTTTTTGATATATGTCTTGAAGTCTTCCAAAAGTATTTTAATACATCTAAATACACTACATGTATATACATTTTAACTGAGTCGTTAAGTCATCGTTAGTCGTTACATGTAAGTGTTGTTTTGAAACCTTTAAGTTAACGATCTCAATTAATGTTGTTAACCCATTGTTTATTATATCTAATGAGATGTTAAATTATTATATTATCATGATATTATGATATATTAATATATCTTAGTATGATATATATACATTTAAATGACGTTACAACGATAATCGTTACATATATGTCTCGTTTCGAAATCCTTAAGTTAGTAGTCTTGTTTATATGTATATAACTCATTGTTAATATACTTATGGAGATACTTACTTATCATAATCTCATGTTAACCATATGTATATCCATATATATATCGTCATGTTGTTTTTACAAGTTTTAACGTTCGTGAATCGCCGGTCAACTTGGGTGGTCAATTGTTTATATGAAACATATTTCAATTAATCAAGTCTTAACAAGTTTGATTGCTTAACATGTTGGAAACATTTAATCATGTAAATATCAATCTCAATTAATATATATAAACATGGAAAAGTTCGGGTCACTACAGTACCTACCCGTTAAATAAATTTCGTCCCGAAATTTTAAGCTGTTGAAGGTGTTGACGAATCTTCTGGAAATAGATGCGGGTATTTCTTCTTCATCTGATCTTCATGCTCCCAGGTGAACTCGTGTCCTCTACGAGCATTCCATCGAACCTTAATAATTGGTATCTTGTTTTGCTTAAGTCTTTTAACCTCACGATCCATTATTTCGACGGGTTCTTCGATGAATTGGAGTTTTTCGTTGATTTGGATTTCATCTAACGGAATAGTGAGATCTTCTTTAGCAAAACATTTCTTCAAATTCGAGACGTGGAAAGTGTTATGTACAGCCGCGAGTTGTTGAGGTAACTCAAGTCGGTAAGCTACTGGTCCGACACGATCAATAATCTTGAATGGTCCAATATACCTTGGATTTAATTTCCCTCGTTTACCAAATCGAACAACGCCTTTCCAAGGTGCAACTTTAAGCATGACCATCTCTCCAATTTCAAATTCTATATCTTTTCTTTTAATGTTAGCGTAGCTCTTTTGTCAACTTTGGGCGGTTTTCAACCGTTGTTGAATTTGGATGATCTTCTCGGTAGTTTCTTGTATAATCTCCGGACCCGTAATCTGTCTATCCCCCACTTCACTCCAACAAATCGGAGACCTGCACTTTCTACCATAAAGTGCTTCGAACGGCGCCATCTCAATGCTTGAATGGTAGCTGTTGTTGTAGGAAAATTCTGCTAATGGTAGATGTCGATCCCAACTGTTTTCGAAATCAATAACACATGCTCGTAGCATGTCTTCAAGCGTTTGTATCGTCCTTTCGCTCTGCCCATCAGTTTGTGGATGATAGGCAGTACTCATGTCTAGACGAGTTCCTAATGCTTGCTGTAATGTCTGCCAGAATCTTGAAATAAATCTGCCATCCCTATCAGAGATAATAGAGATTGGTATTCCATGTCTGGAGACGACTTCCTTCAAATACAGTCGTGCTAACTTCTCCATCTTGTCATTTTCTCTTATTGGCAGGAAATGTTCTGATTTGGTGAGACGATCAACTATTACCCAAATAGTATCAAAACCACTTGCAGTCCTTGGCAATTTAGTGATGAAATCCATGGTAATGTTTTCCCATTTCCATTCCGAGATTTTGGGTTGTTGAAGTAGACCTGATGGTTTCTGATGCTCAGCTTTGACCTTAGAACACGTCAAACATTCTCCTATGTATTTAGCAACATCGGCTTTCATACCCGGCCACCAAAAATATTTCCTGAGATCCTTGTACATCTTCCCCGTTCCAGGATGTATTGAGTATCTGGTTTTATGAGCTTCTCTAAGTACCATTTCTCTCATATCTCCAAATTTTGGTACCCAAATCCTTTCAGCCCTATACCGGGTTCCGTCTTCCCGAATATTAAGATGTTTCTCCGATCCTTTGGGTATTTCATCCTTTAAATTTCCCTCTTTTAAAACTCCTTGTTGCGCCTCCTTTATTTGAGTAGTAAGGTTATTATGAATCATTATATTCATAGATTTTACTCGAATGGGTTCTCTGTCCTTCCTGCTCAAGGCATCGGCTACCACATTTGCCTTTCCCGGGTGGTAACGAATCTCAAAGTCGTAATCATTTAATAATTCAATCCACCTACGCTGCCTCATATTCAGTTGTTTCTGATTAAATATGTGTTGAAGACTTTTGTGGTTGGTATATATAATACTTTTGACCCCATATAAGTAGTGCCTCCAAGTCTTTAATGCAAAAACAACCGCGCCTAATTCCAAATCATGCGTCGTATAATTTTGTTCGTGAATCTTCAATTGTCTAGACGCATAAGCAATCACCTTCGTTCGTTGCATTAATACACAACCGAGACCTTGCTTTGATGCGTCACAATAAATCACAAAATCATCATTCCCTTCAGGCAATGACAATATAGGTGCCGTAGTTAGCTTTTTCTTCAATAACCGAAACGCTTTCTCTTGTTCATCATTCCATTCAAATTTCTTCCCTTTATGCGTTAATGCAGTCAAGGGTTTTGCTATTCTGGAAAATTCTTGGATAACCTTCTGTAGTAACCAGCTAGTCCTAAAAACTGGCGTATGTGTTTTGGAGTTTTTGGGGTTTCCCACTTTTCAACAGTTTCTATCTTTGCCGGATCCACCTTAATACCTTCTTTGTTCACTATGTAACCGAGGAATTGAACTTCTTCCAACCAAAATGCACACTTTGAAAACTTAGCGTACAATTCTTCCTTCCTCAATACTTCTAACACCTTTCTCAAATGTTCACCGTGTTCTTGGTCATTCTTTGAGTAAATAAGTATGTCATCAATGAAAACAATGACAAACCTGTCAAGGTATGGTCCACACACTCGGTTCATAAGGTCCATGAACATAGCTGGTGCATTAGTTAAACCAAACAGCATGACCATAAACTCGTAATGACCGTAACGTGTTCTGAAAGCAGTCTTTGGAATATCATCTTCTTTCACCCGCATTTGATGATACCCGGAACGTAAGTCAATCTTTGAATAAACAGACGAGCCTTGTAGTTGATCAAATAAGTCGTCGATTCTCGGTAGTGGGTAGCGGTTCTTGATGGTAAGTTTGTTCAACTCTCGGTAGTCGATACACAACCTGAATGTACCATCTTTCTTCTTGACAAACAAAACAGGAGCTCCCCACGGTGATGTGCTTGGTCGAATGAAACCACGCTCTAAAAGTTCTTGTAATTGGCTTTACAGTTCTTTCATCTCGCTGGGTACGAGTCTGTAAGGAGCACGAGCTATTGGTGCAGCTCCTGGTACAAGATCTATTTGAAATTCAACGGATCGATGTGGGGGTAATCCCGGTAATTCTTTCGGAAATACATCGGGAAATTCTTTTGCAATGGGAACATCATTGATGCTCTTTTCTTCAGTTTGTACATTCTCGACGTGTGCTAGAACAGCATAGCAACCTTTTCTTATTAGTTTTTGTGCCTTCAAATTACTAATAAGATGTAGCTTCGTGTTGCCCTTTTCTCCGTACACCATTAAGGGTTTTCCTTTTTCTCGTATAATGCGAATTGCATTTTTATAACAAACGATCTCTGCTTTCACTTCTTTCAACCAGTCCATACCGATTATCACATCAAAACTCCCTAACTCTACTGGTATCAAATCAATCTTAAATATTTCGCTAACCAGTTTAATTTCTCGATTCCGACATATATTATCTGCTGAAATTAATTTACCATTTGCTAATTCGAGTAAAAATTTACTATCCAAAGGCGTCAATGGACAACTTAATTTAGCACAAAAATCTCTACTCATATAGCTTCTATCCGCACCCGAATCAAATAAAACGTAAGCAGATTTATTGTCAATTAGAAACGTACCCGTAACAAGCTCCGGGTCTTCCTGTGCCTCTGCCGCATTAATATTGAAAACTCTTCCGCGGCCTTATCCATTCGTGTTCTCCTGGTTCGGGCAATTTCTAATAATGTGGCCCGGTTTTCCACATTTATAACAAACTACATTGGCATAACTTGCTCCGACACTACTTGCTCCGCCATTACTCGTTCTGACACCATTTGTTCCTTTCGTTCTATTAACCCCTGGTCCGTAGACCTCACACTTTGCCGCGCTATGACCATTTCTTTTACACTTGTTGCAAAATTTGGTGCAGAACCCCGAGTTATACTTTTCACACCTTTGGCATAGCTGCTTCTGATTGTTGTTGTTGTTGCGGTTATTATTGTTGTTGGGATGATTGTTGTAGTTGTTGTTGTTGTTGTTGTTGTTGTTGTTGTTGTTGTTGTTGTTGGGCCGTTTGTTGTAGTTGCGATTGATGTTGCGATTGTTGGGATAATTGTTGCGATTATTGTTGTAATTGCTGTTGTTGTTGTATTGGTGATTCTTATCACCGTTTTCCTCCCACTTTCTTTTAACTTGCTTCACATTGGCCTCTTCAGCAGTCTGTTCTTTAATTCTTTCTTCAATCTGGTTCACTAGTTTGTGAGCCATTCTACATGCCTGTTGTATGGAGGCGGGCTCGTGTGAACTTATATCTTCTTGGATTCTTTCCGGTAATCCTTTCACAAACGCGTCGATCTTCTCTTCCTCATCTTCGAATGCTCCCGGACACAATAGGCACAATTCTGTGAATCGTCTTTCGTACGTAGTAATATCAAATCCTTGGGTTCGTAACCCTCTAAGTTCTGTCTTGAGCTTATTGACCTCGGTTCTGGGACGGTACTTCTCATTCATCAAGTGCTTGAATGCTGACCACGGTAGTACGTACGCATCGTCTTGTCCCACTTGCTCTAGATAGGTATTCCACCATGTTAACGCAGAACCTGTGAAGGTATGCGTAGCGTACTTCACTTTGTCCTCTTCAGTACACTTACTTATGGCAAACACCGATTCGACCTTCTCGGTCCACCGTTTCAATCCGATCGGTCCTTCGGTTCCAACAAATTCCAAAGGTTTGCAGGCAGTGAATTCTTTGTATGTGCATCCTACACGATTTCATGTACTGCTAGATCCAAGGTTATTGTTGGTATGTAGCGCAGCCTGTACTGCGGCTATGTTTGAAGCTAGAAAAGTACGGAATTCCTCTTCATTCATATTCACGGTGTGTCGAGTAGTCGGTGCCATTTCCTTCAAAATAGTCAAATGGAACAAGTTAATCATACAGAATATTAAGAGTAGTTAATAGTATTTCGTAGCATAATATGAACTCATTTATAAAAGCTTTTTCTTCATATTAGCGTTTTATAAGTTTAAATTCGGGTAGTACCTACCCGTTAAGTTCATACTTAGTAGCTAATATACAATTCAACTACTACAATTCTATATGAAAAACTGATTGTAATAATATTTCGCGTTCAAACTTTTATACAATATTTTACAAACTTACAATACCGCTTATTTTACATAAAGCATGTAATATAGCACACAATAACTTTGATACAAGATAGTTGTGAAGATAATTCTAGCTAGTACACAAGTCGTTCAGCAAAGACAATAAA
The DNA here is from genome assembly GCF_046630445.1 of Rutidosis leptorrhynchoides. Lineage (NCBI taxonomy): Eukaryota > Viridiplantae > Streptophyta > Magnoliopsida > Asterales > Asteraceae > Rutidosis > Rutidosis leptorrhynchoides. The sequence continues at coordinate 686,134,192 of NC_092334.1, forward strand.
GACACGTAATTCATACGTCCAGAAACAAGTCATGCATTCTGGTTTTACTAGGACTACTTCCCATCCTTGGTCTTGTGGAACATAACCGTTATGGCCGTTGATAAGACAGCGTGTGGTAACGTCGTCAAAGGGACGAGGGTTACGTGATGACCAACAGTCTCGTAATAACCTAAAAACCTCATTTCTTACCCCAATTACCGACTCCGTTACTTGTGGGAACGTTTTGTTTAATAGTTGTAGCCCGATGTTCTTGTACTCACTTTGGTGAGAAGCGAACATTACTAACCCGTAAGCATAACATGCTTCTTTATGTTGCATGTTAGCCGCTTTTTCTAAATCACGAAGTCCTATATTCGGATATACTGAGTCAAAATAATTTCATAACCCGTTGCGTAAAATAGCATTTGGGTTCCCCGCAATATATGCGTCAAAGTAAACACATCGTAACTTATGGATTTCCCAATGTGATATCCCCCATCTTTCGAACGAAAGCCTTTTATAAACCAAGGCATTCTTGGAACGTTCTTCGAATGTCTTACAAACTGATCTCGCCTTAAATAGTTGTGCCGAGGAATTCTGACCGACTCTAGACAAGATTTCATCAATCATGTCTCCGGGTAGGTCTCTTAAAATATTGGGTTGTCTATCTATTTTGTGTTTTTATACTGTAAAATAGACAAGAGTTAGATTCATAAAAAAAATACTTATTAATACAAGCAATTTTTACATATATCATAAAGCATAAGCACACTATATTACATATATTACACCACACAAATACAACTATCTTATTCCGACTCGCTCATTTCTTCTTGTTCGGTTTTGGTTCGTTTTGCCAAGTTTCTAGGGATATATGATGTTCCCCTAATACGAGCCGTCGTTGTCCACATTGGTTTAGAAAAACCTGGTGGTTTAGAGGTTCCCGGGTCATTGTTACAACTTAAGGACTTCGGGGGTTGACGATACATATAAAGTTCATCGGGGTTGGAATTAGATTTCTCTATTTTTATGCCCTTTCCCTTATTATTTTCTTTTGCCTTTTTAAATTCAGTTGGGGTAATTTCTATAACATCATCGGAATTCTCGTCGAAATCCGATTCATCGGAGAATTGGTAATCCTCCCAATATTTTGCTTCCTTGGCGGAAACACCATTGACCATAATTAACCTTGGTCGGTTGGTTGAGGATTCTCTTTTACTTAACCGTTTTATTATTTCCCCCACCGGTTCTATTTCTTCTTCCGGTTCCGATTCTTCTTCCGGTTCCGACTCTTCTTCCGGTTCCTCTTCGGGAACTTGTGAATCAGTCCACGAATCATTCCAATTTACATTTGACTCTTCATTATTATTAGGTGAGTCAATGGGACTTGTTCTAGAGGTAGACATCTATCACATAATATCAAACACGTTAAGAGATTAATATATCACATAATATTCATATGTTAAAAATATATAGTTTCCAACAAAAATGTTAAGCAATCATTTTTAAAGAAAACACGGTCGAAGTCCAGACTCACTAATGCATCCTAACAAACTCGATAAGACACACTAAAGCAAATTTTCTGGTTCTCTAAGACCAACGCTCGGATACCAACTGAAATGTCCCGTTCTTATTGATTAAAAACGTTCCATATTAATTGATTTCATTGCGAGGTTTTGACCTCTATATGAGACGTTTTTCAAAGACTGCATTCATTTTAAAACAAACCATAACCTTTATTTCATCAATAAAGGTTTAAAAAGCTTTACGTAGATTATCAAATAATGATAATCTAAAATATCCTGTTTACACACGACCATTACATAATGGTTTACAATACAAATATGTTACAACAAAATAAGTTTCTTGAATGCAGTTTTTACACAATAACATACAAGCATGGACTCCAAATCTCGTCCTTATTTAAGTATGCGACAGCGGAAGCTCTTAATAATCACCTGAGAATAAACATGCTTAAAACGTCAAAAAAATGTTGGTGAGTTATAGGTTTAACCTATATATATATATCAAATCATAATAATAGACCACAAGATTTCATATTTCAATACACATCCCATACATAGAGATAAAAATCATTCATATGGTGAACACCTGTTAACCGACATTAACAAGATGCATATATAAGAATATCCCCATCATTCCGGGACACCCTTCGGATATGATATAAATTTCGAAGTACTAAAGCATCCGGTACTTTGGATGGGGTTTGTTAGGCCCAATAGATCTATCTTTAGGATTCGTGTCAATTAGGGTGTCTGTTCCCTAATTCTTAGATTACCAGACTTAATAAAAAGGGGCATATTCGATTTCGATAATTCAACCGTAGAATGTAGTTTCACGTACTTGTGTCTATTTTGTAAATCATTTATAAAACCTGCATGTATTCTCATCCCAAAAATATTAGATTTTAAAAGTGGGACTATAACTCACTTTCACAGATTTTTACTTCGTCGGGAAGTAAGACTTGGCCACTGGTTGATTCACGAACCTATAACAATATATACATATATATATCAAAGTATGTTTAAAATATATTTACAACACTTTTAATATATTTTGATGTTTTTAAGTTTATTAAGTCAACTGTCCTCGTTAGTAACCTACAACTAGTTGTCCACAGTTAGATGTACAGAAATAAATCGATAAATATTATCTTGAATCAATCCACGACCCAGTGTATACGTATCTCAGTATTGATCACAACTCAAACTATATATATTTTGGAATCAACCTCAACCCTGTATAGCTAACTCCAACATTCACATATAGAGTGTCTATGGTTGTTCCGAAATATATATAGATGTGTCGACATGATAGGTCGAAACATTGTATACGTGTCTATGGTATCTCAAGATTACATAATATACAATACAAGTTGATTAAGTTATGGTTGGAATAGATTTGTTACCAATTTTCACGTAGCTAAAATGAGAAAAATTATCCAATCTTGTTTTACCCATAACTTCTTCATTTTAAATCCGTTTTGAGTGAATCAAATTGCTATGGTTTCATATTGAACTCTATTTTATGAATCTAAACAGAAAAAGTATAGGTTTATAGTCAGAAAAATAAGTTACAAGTCGTTTTTGTAAAGGTAGTCATTTCAGTCGAAAGAACGACGTCTAGATGACCATTTTAGAAAACATACTTCCACTTTGAGTTTAATCATAATTTTTGGATATAGTTTCATGTTCATAATAAAAATCATTTTCTCAAAATAACAACTTTTAAATCAAAGTTTATCATAGTTTTTAATTAACTAACCCAAAACAGCCCGCGGTGTTACTACGACGGCGTAAATCCGGTTTTACGGTGTTTTTCGTGTTTCCAGGTTTTAAATCATTAAGTTAGCATATCATATAGATATAGAACATGTGTGTATTTAATTTTAAAAGTCAAGTTAGAAGGATTAACTTTTGTTTGCGAACAAGTTTAGAATTAACTAAACTATGTTCTAATGATTACGAGTTTAAATCTTCGAATAAGATAGTTTTATATATATGAATCGAATGATGTTATGAACATCATTACTACCTCAAGTTTAGTAGGTAAACCTACTGGAAGTGACAAGAAATGATCTAGCTTCAAAGGATCTTGGATGGCTTGAAAGTTCTTGAAGTAGGATCATGACACAAAAACAAGTTCAAGTAAGATTTTTACTCGAATTAAGATAGTTTATAGTTATAGAAATTGAATCAAAGTTTGAATATGAATATTACCTTGAATAATAAAGATAACCTACTGTATATAACAAAGGTTTCTTGATCTTAGATGATTACTTGGAATGGATTAGAAAGCTTGGAAGTAATTTAGTAAACTTGAAGGGATTTTTGAAGTGTTCTTGAAGTGTTCTTCCTATGATGATTATAGCTTGATTCTTGAAGTGATTTTTGATGAAGATGATGATTAACTACTAGAAAAATATGTTCATAATAGTGTGTGTGTGTTGAGAGAGAATTAGAAAGAGAATTGGAAGTGAAATGGAGTGAATGATGAGTGGTAATTGGTGAGTGGTGAGTGGGGTTAAAAGGAGTTCTAGTTAGTTGACTAGCTCATGGTAGAAGTTAAAATTGATTAGTCATACATGACATAATCAAGAGTGGAATCCCATGCTAGTTCCTGTTGGTATATACTCATACTAAGTACGTTTTGAAGCTGTGTATAATACGGGTAAGAATACGACTAGAATTCTTGATGAAAGAAAAGAATGGAAAAGTAACTGTAACCATTTTCGTTAAGTATGAGTGTTTTGATATATGTCTTGAAGTCTTCCAAAAGTATTTTAATACATCTAAATACACTACATGTATATACATTTTAACTGAGTCGTTAAGTCATCGTTAGTCGTTACATGTAAGTGTTGTTTTGAAACCTTTAAGTTAACGATCTCAATTAATGTTGTTAACCCATTGTTTATTATATCTAATGAGATGTTAAATTATTATATTATCATGATATTATGATATATTAATATATCTTAATATGATATATATACATTTAAATGTCGTTACAACGATAATCGTTACATATATGTCTCGTTTCGAAATCCTTAAGTTAGTAGTCTTGTTTATATGTATATAACTCATTGTTAATATACTTATGGAGATACTTACTTATCATAATCTCATGTTAACCATATGTATATCCACATATATATATCGTCATGTCGTTTTTACAAGTTTTAACGTTCGTGAATCGCCGGTCAACTTGGGTGGTCAATTGTTTATATGAAACATATTTCAATTAATCAAGTCTTAACAAGTTTGATTGCTTAACATGTTGAAAACATTTAATCATGTAAATATCAATCTCAATTAATATATATAAACATGGAAAAGTTCGGGTCACTACACGTGTGAACTTATATCTTCTTGGATTCTTTCCGGTAATCCTTTCACAAACGCGTCGATCTTCTCTTCCTCATCTTTGAACGCTCCCGGACACAATAGGCACAATTCTGTGAATCATCTTTCGTACATGGTAATATCAAATCCTTGGGTTCGTAACCCTCTAAGTTCTGTCTTGAGCTTATTGACCTCGGTTCTGGGACGGTACTTCTCGTTCATCAAGTGCTTGAATGCTGACCACGGTAGTGCGTACGCATCATCTTGTCCCACTTGCTCTAGATAGGAATTTCACCATGTTAACGCAGAACCTGTGAAGGTATGCGTAGCGTACTTCACTTTATCCTCTTCAGTACACTTACTTATGGCAAACACCGATTCGACCTTCTCGGTCCACCATTTCAATCCGATCGGTCCTTCGGTTCCATCAAATTCCAAAGGTTTGCAGGCAGTGAATTCTTTGTAGGTGCATCCTACACGATTTCCTGTACTGCTAGATCCAAGGTTATTGTTGGTATGTAGCGCAGCCTGTACTGCGGCTATGTTTGAAGCTAGAAAAGTACGGAATTCCTCTTCATTCATATTCACGGTGTGTCGAGTAGTCGGTGCCATTTCCTTCAAAATAGTCAAATGGAACAAGTTAATCATACAGAATATTAAGAGTAGTTAATAGCATTTCGTAGCATAATATGAACTCATTTATAAAAGCTTTTTCTTCATATTAGCGTTTTATAAGTTTAAATTCGGGTAGTACCTACCCGTTAAGTTCATACTTAGTAGCTAATATACAATTCAACTACTACAATTCTATATGAAAAACTGATTATAATAATATTTCATGTTCAAACTTTTATACAATATTTTACAAACTTACAATACCGCTTATTTTACATAAAGCATGAAATATAGCACACAATAACTTTGATACAAGATAGTTGTGAAGATAATTCTAGCTAGTACACAAGTCGTTCAGCAAAGGCAATAAAGACACGTAATTCATACGTCCAGAAACAAGTCATGCATTCTGGTTTTACTAGGACTACTTCCCATCCTTGGTCTTGTGGAACATAACCGTTATGGCCATTGATAAGACAGCGTGTTCGTCAAAGGGACGAGGGCTACGTAATGACCAACAGTCTCGTAATAACCTAAAAACCTCATTTTTTTACCCCAATTACCAACTCCGTCACTTGTGGGAACGTTTTGTTTAATAGTTGTAGCCCGATGTTCTTTTTCTCACTTTGGTGAGAAGCGAACATTACTAACCCGTAAGCATAGCATGCTTCTTTATGTTGCATGTTAGCCGCTTTTTCTAAATCATGAAGTCCTATATTCGGATACATTGAGTCAAAATAATTTCTTAACCCGTTGCGTAAAATAGCATTTGGGTTCCCCGCAATATATGCGTCAAAGTAAACACATCGTAACTTATGGGTTTCCCAATGTGTTATCCCTCATCTTTCAAACGAAAGTCTCTTATAAACCAAGACATTCTTGGAACGTTCTTCAAATGTCTTACAAACTGATTTCGCCGTAAATAGTTGTGCCGAAGAATTCTGACCGACTCTAGATAAGATTTCATCAATCATGTCTCCGGGTAGGTCTCTTAAAATATTGGGTTGTCTATCCATTTTGTGTTTTTATACTGTAAAATAGACAAGAGTTAGATTCATAAAAAAAATACTTATTAATACAAGCAATTTTTACATATATCATAAAGCATAAGCACACTATATTACATATATTACACCACACGAATACAACTATCTTATTCCGACTCGCTCATTTCTTCTTCTTCGGTTTTGGTTCGTTTTGCCAAGTTTCTAGGGATATATGATGTTCCCCTAATACGAGCTGTCATTTTCCACAACTTTAGAAAAACCTGGTGGTTTAGAGGTTCCCGGGTCATTGTTACAACTTAAGGACTTCGGGGGTTGACGATACATATAAAGTTCATCGGGGTTGGAATTAGATTTCTCTATTTTTATGCCCTTTCCCTTATTATTTTCTTTTGCCTTTTTAAATTCAGTTGGGGTAATTTCTATAACATCCTCGGAATTCTCGTCGGAATCCGATTCATCGGAGAATTGGTAATCCTCCCAATATTTTGCTTCCTTGGCGGAAACACCATTGACCATAATTAACCTTGGTCAGTCGGTTGAGGATTTTCTTTTACTTAACCGTTTTATTATTTCCCCCACCGGTTCTATTTCCTCCTCCGGTTCCTCCTCTTCCGGTTCTGATTCTTCTTCCGGTTCCGACTCTTCTTCCGGTTCCTCTTCGGGAACTTGTGAATCAGTCCACGAATCATTCCAATTTACATTTGACTCTTCATTATTATTAGGTGAGTCAATGGGACTTGTTCTAGAGGTAGACATCTATCACATAATATCAAACACGTTAAGAGATTAATATATCACATAATATTCACATGTTAAAAATATATAGTTTCCAACAAAATTTGTTAAGCAATCATTTTTCAAGTAAACACAGTCGAAGTCCAGACTCACTAATGCATCCTAACAAACTCGATAAGACACACTAATGCAAAATTCTGGTTCTCTAAGACCAACGCTCGGATACCAACTGAAATGTCCCGTTCTTAATGATTAAAAACGTTCCATATTAATTGATTTCGTTGCAAGGTTTTGACCTCTATATGAGACGTTTTTCAAAGACTGCATTCATTTTTAAAACAAACCATAACCTTTATTTTATAAATAAAGGTTTAAAAAGCTTTACGTAGATTATCAAATAATGATAATCTAAAATATCCTGTTTACACACGACCATTACATAATGGTTTACAATACAAATATGTTACATCGAAATCAGTTTCTTGAATGCAGTTTTTACACAATATCATACAAACATGGACTCCAAATCTTGTCCTTATTTTAGTATGCAACAGCGGAAGCTCTTAGTATTCACCTGAGAATAAACATGCTTTAAACGTCAACAAAAATGTTGGTGAGTTATAGGTTTAACCTATATATATCAAATCGTAACAATAGACCACAAGATTTCATATTTCAATACACATCCCATACATAGAGATAAAAATCATTCATATGGTGAACACCTGGTAATCGACATTAACAAGATGCATATATAAGAATATCCCCATCATTCCGGGACACCCTTCGAATATGATATAAATTTCGAAGTACTAAAACATCCGGTACTTTGGATGGGGTTTGTTAGGCCCAATAGATCTATCTTTAGGATTCGCGTCAATTAGGGTGTCTGTTCCCTAATTCTTAGATTACCAGACTTAATAAAAAGGGGCATATTCGATTTCGATAATTCAACCATAGAATGTAGTTTCACGTACTTGTGTCTATTTTGTAAATCATTTATAAAACCTGCATGTATTCTCATCCCAAAAATATTACATTTTAAAAGTGGGACTATAACTCACTTGCACAGATTTTTACTTCGTCGGGAAGTAAGACTTGGCCACTGGTTGATTCACGAACCTATAACAATATATACATATATATCAAAGTATGTTCAAAATATATTTACAACACTTTTAATGTATTTTGATGTTTTAAGTTTATTAAGTCAGCTGTCCTCGTTAGTAACCTACAACTAGTTGTCCACAGTTAGATGTACAGAAATAAATCAATAAATATTATCTTGAATCAATCCACGACCCAGTGTATACGTATCTCAGTATTGATCACAACTCAAACTATATATATTTTGGAATTAACCTCAACCCTGTATAGCTAACTCCAACATTCACATATAGAGTGTCTATGGTTGTTCCGAAATATATATAGATGTGTCGACATGATAGGTCAAAACATTGTATACGTGTCTATGGTATCTCAAGATTACATAATATACAATACAAGTTGATTAAGTTATGGTTGGAATAGATTTGTTACCAATTTTCACGTAGCTAAAATGAGAAAAATTATCCAATCTTGTTTTACCCATAACTTCTTCACTTTAAATCCGTTTTGAGTGAATCAAATTGCTATGGTTTCATATTGAACTCTATTTTATGAATCTAAACAGAAAAAGTATAGGTTTATAGTCGGAAAAATAAGTTACAAGTCGTTTTTGTAAAGGTAGTCATTTCAGTCGAAAGAACGACGTCTAGATGACCATTTTAGAAAACATACTTCCACTTTGAGTTTAACCATAATTTTTGGATATAGTTTCATGTTCATAATAAAAATCATTTTCCCAGAATAACAACTTTTAAATCAAAGTTTATTGTAGTTTTTAATTAACTAACCCAAAACAGCCCGCGGTGTTACTATGACGGCGTAAATCCGGTTTTACGGTGTTTTTCGTGTTTTCAGGTTTTAAATCATTAAGTTAGCATATAATATAGATATATAACATGTTTTTAGTTGATTTTAAAAGTCAAGTTAGAAGGATTAACTTTTATTTGCGAACAAGTTTAGAATTAACTAAACTATGTTCTAGTGATTACAAGTTTAAACCTTCGAATAAGATAGTTTTATATGTATGAATCGAATGATGTTATGAACATCATTACTACCTCAAGTTCCTTGGATAAACCTACTGGAAATGATAAAAATAGATCTAGCTTCAAAGGATCCTTGGATGGCTTGAAAGTTCTTGAAGCAGAATCATGACACGAAAACAATTTCAAGTAAGATTTCCACTCGAAATAAGATTGTTATAGTTATAGAAATTGAATTAAAGTTTGAATATGATTATTACCTTGTATTAGAAAGATAACCTACTGTAAGTAACAAAGGTTTCTTGATCTTGGTGATTACTTGGAATGGATTTAGAAAACTTGGAAGTAAACTTGCAATCTTGGAAGTATTCTTGATTTTATGAAACTAGAACTTTTGAAATTTATGAAGAACACTTAGAACTTGAAGATAGAACTTGAGAGAGATCAATTAGATGAAGAAAATAGAAGAATGAAAGTGTTTGTAGGTGTTTTTGGTCGTTGGTGTATGGATTAGATATAAAGGATATGTAATTTTATTTTCATGTAAATAAGTCATGAATGATTACTCATATTTTTGTAATTTTATGAGATATTTTATGCTAGTTGCCAAATGATGGTTCTCACATGTGTTAGGTGACTCACATGGGCTGCTAAGAGCTGATCATTGGAGTGTATATACCAATAGTACGTACATCTAAAATCTGTGTATTGTACGAGTACGAATACGGGTGCATACGAGTAGAATTGTTGATGAAACTGAACGAGGATGTAATTGTAAGCATTTTTGTTAAGTAGAAGTATTTTGATAAGTGTCTTGAAGTCTTTCAAAAGTGTATGAATACATATTAAAACACTACATGTATATACATTTTAACTGAGTCGTTAAGTCATCGTTAGTCGTTACATGTAAATGTTGTTTTGAAACCTTTAGGTTAACGATCTTGTTGAATGTTGTTAACCCATTGTTTATTATAAAAAATGAGATGTTAAATTGTTATATTATCATGATATTATGATATATAATATATCTTAGTATGATATATATACAGTTAAATGCCGTTACAACGATAATCGTTACATATATGTCTCGTTTCGAAATCATTAAGTTAGTAGTCTTATTTTTACATATGTATTTCATTGTTAATACACTTAATAATATATTTACTTATCATTTAACATAATTAACCAAGTGTATCAATATCTTAATATGATTCATATGTACCTAGTAAGACGTTGTTATATCGATAATCGTTATATATATCGTTTTAGAGTTTCTTAAATTAATAGTCTCATTTTTATGTATATAACTCATTGTTAAAATACCTAATGAGATACATACTTATAATAAAATCATGTTAACTATATATATAACCATATATATGTCATCGTATAGTTTTTACAAGTTTTAACGTTCGTGAATCACCGGTCAACTTGGGTGGTCAATTGTCTATATGAAACCTATTTCAATTAATCAAGTCTTAACAAGTTTGATTGTTTAACATGTTGGAAACACTTAATCATGTAAATAACAATTTCATTTAATATATATATAAACATGGAAAAGTTCGGGTCACTACACCAAAGGCACTATACTAACATAGCCTTACATAGATATACAATAAAGGTATCCATATCTCTACACATCTATTCACTCTCATAGCACTAACGGCTATACATATCACTAACGGCTATAAACCCCAAGAGCATCGTTGACCCTGTCAGGTCTACAACTACACACTGATCAAGCTAGAGCTGTACCGATAGCTCTAGTTATTGTCCCATAGTATACCTCTCATGACGCTTACATACGTCAATCGCAATATACTGCCCGTACAATAACCCCTGAGCCAAACCCTTCTATACACAGTTGACTTCTTCCGTCCCTTCTATACACAGACGGTACTGACCCTTCTATGCATGACCAATTCCCACATGTGCACATAAACCACCTACAATCTCACCCTAGGTAACATCGTTAGCAACATGGCACTCTAATCATATATCCTCCTGATCCAATCTAATCGGGAAACCTGGTAACAGTAGTATAACCTACTACTTATCATTATAACAGTAATTAACATGCATACATAGATTATCATAATCTGTATTTAGCATAACAGCGGGTAGTAACTACACTTGTTACCAAATATCAATATCTATAAGGATAGTCCCACTCACCGATTACCAGTAAGGACTCAGTGTTCTAATGTTACTGAGTCTTCTTCGTTCCTTTATCACCTGAGAATGATACAACCAAGTCAGTAATCATATCTCAATTATATATTTTGAAATAAATAACACTAACAATATATAATCACATCAACTGGGTCGAGATGACTACCGACCCTATAGTAACGCCACTTTTTCAGTCATGTTCTTATTAAAACATATAGAATCATACATCAAACAGATCAACGAATCAGAAACACAACACCAAGAAAATCTATCAGATCAACAACACGAGTGACCATCACTCGCACGAGTGACCATCACTCGCACGAGTGAGTCACTTCATTCGTACGGGTGACATCTGACTCGTGCATGTAAATCACACATAAACACACAACACCAACATGTAGTGACTCGTACAATTGACCATCTCACTCGTACGAGTGTGATGTCAGTCGTACTGTTCATTTCTCACAAACAAAGATTTAATAAAACATCTAGTTCGTACGAGTGATGGGCTTAACAAAATTTTATACCAATTCAGCACATAACCCAACTCATATATGTCCCGATCCATATATGACAAGATTATACAGTTCTGATATCGGCTAAAAAGTCACGTTTTTACCCCGATATTAGCCCCATTTATGATAAAGTAATTGAATTTATCATATAAATAATAATTTATTTGCTTCATTTGGTAGATTATGTCATTACAAAGGTTATGTTTCAAGAATCACTAAAACGGATGAAAAACGAGGAAAAACGAGCAAATCCAGCTAAGACGATTAACTCGCGTTTAAATAAGTTATTTTATAATTTTTGGAAAAATTTATTTACTTAATCTCATGTTGAAGGATATTTAATTACGAACGCGTGGGCGCAAGAATCGTCAAAAATGGAGCTAAAACGAAGATTCTAGAGCGAAAACGGTGAAAGACAAGTTACGATCCAGCAAACGGCTTGCCATAAGGAAAAACAGCCTGCCAGCAAACGGGCACCAAAAACGGCTTGCCTTGGTAAACGGGCATAAAAAACGGCCTTGGCAAATGGCTTTCCAAACGGCTTGCCAAACGGCCTATCAAACGGCTTGCCGGGGGTTTTTCAGCCATTTAATTACAATTTTGCCACCAAACATTTACTATAAATGAGGGTTTCATCCCACTATTTCAACACATACCTTCTTCACTTCTCTCTCTAAGACATCTCTCTATAGTCGCTCTCTAGTGATCTATAGGAGATTAGTTCTCTCTCTACTTTCTCTCTCTAGTTTCTAGAGAGAGAAAAATACAGAGATTAGGAAATGTAATTATCTCTCTATTGTCGCTCTCTAGCGATCAATGGGAGAATAGTATGTAGTTAGTAGTAAAAGCTATCAAGCATTGTAACTCTATGGATATTATGAAGAAATACAAGTGTTATTCTGCCGAAATTATTCTGTAACATCTATCCTTTCTTTTATTAATTTATTATAATATTCTTGTTCGATGTTTGTGATTTATTAATATTAGAAATGCTTGTTGCCATGATGTGTGAGTAATTGCTTGATTGTTTGCCATGATTTAATAATGTTAGTTAGGGATGATTATCGTTTCGTACTCGCTTTCTGTCTGTGATATTAAGCCTCGTTATTATCGTCCTTCCACCAATAAACGTGATTAAAACCCTTTATAAAGTCGACAATTATAAGGTAATTAATTATCTGTGTTTATACGTTGGTCAAGGTATGAACCCATTGGAAATGCTATAAAGTACATGGAGAATTACCATAGGACCAGATCAAGACATTGGTCAAGAGTATAAGACTAGAGGAAATACTATTGCAACAGTAGAGTACAGTGTTAATGTACTATAGGACCACTTGAGAATGGTCGAGGTTAGAAGCTATGGAACCACTATAAGTTTAGTACATGGTGGATAACTAAGGGATTTATTGGGTAGATTTAAGTAAGGGCTGGTTTAAGTCATAAATGGGAATTTAACGCACTACAATACAAACTAAGCTTATAAATCTTTAAGGATGACTGAGAACTATCAGAGGTTCTAATTTATCTACAAACCCTTAGATTTTACCAAACCATTGACAGAAAGGGATTCGAAACACAATCATAACCACTCACTTGGGTGATACACTAAGGTGTTAAGAAAGGTTGGATATTCTATATATATATATGGCTGTGCTACTTTATTCGTGCGCCCAAGGTATGCACTGCAAACAAGATAGGCCGCTTATATCCTCAAACCGGATAAAGCGTCGGGAGTTGAGCATAGTCCATCCGATCAGAATCACGATAGCCTAGTTCCTCGTGACATGCTAATCGAGAAATCAATTAGTAGGGAATCTAGTATTTACACCAAGGTATATCTATCAAATGAGTGTCTCACAATCATCACGATACTATGTTATCTTAAATCATGGTGAACCACGTCTTCTCTGTCCTTAGTTGTTGCATGCTAGCTAGCTTATCTTAATTATATTGCTTTAATATTTTAAATATATTTATAAATCAAATCGATCCAACTATTGCCTTTACACAATTTGATATTCCGGATAAAGTGGTGTATAGAATAAACCGATTGGACTTGGTTGTTCGATTTTCCGAACAGTCGCCAATTTATTGGGACCAAAAGGATCCTGCCTCTCCACACAAGGTGTACCTGGCCACTAGTTTTAGATACTAAATTGTGTACAAACCCAATCTTAATTACTAGATTATCTGAATAAGCTCCATTTCAAATTCGACCGCTCAAGGAACGACCCTAGGTCATATTTGCCCTTGCTAACCCATAGGAAGGAATAATAGATTTAGGCACAACATATATAAATTAAACAATCAACTTCTTCTGTTGATATCCTGAATTGACGTTTTGTGACCTAACGACACCGCATAAATAAACCGTCCGATTCGGGCATATCAAGTTCACCCTTCAATATTAACCCTCGCACGTGCGTAAAATGAAGCATACACACTTATATTGTAATTTGACCCAAATCTAAAGTTTGATTTAGTGTTTTAAAACCTTACCATTAGAAATTAGACCTCAAGATGATTCCAACGATATTTTATTTGTCAAAAATGAAGTTACGGTTTGAAAGTTACAACCTTTTCAATTTTACCAAAAGCTGACAAGTGCTCAACCGCGTGGCTGAGCCCTCAACCGTACGGTTGAGCCCTCAACCATACGGTTGAGCCCTCAACTGCGTGCTCAACCGCGTGGTTGAGCTGTCACTCGTACGGATGCTGAAGAACAGCATCAGGTCGTTGTTTTTGGGTTTTTTACACTCAAAACTCGATTTCTCCTTGTTTTGATCAATCCAAAGGCTCAATAATGCTATATAACACATATATAATCTATTTCTAACATCAATGAAGCATAAGAAACACATATCATCAAGAATCAAACATCCAAACTCACTTTTTACAAAACCCACTTAAACCCAATTTAGTTCATCAAATTCATAGATTGTTACCTCGTTTTGATCAGTGAAATAAGTAGAATATGATCACGAAGTTACAAGCTTTTATATTAACACTTTGATTCAAGGATTAGATGAGCAAAGAGTGTTCTAGGTTTTCCAATTTCTAAAAGTAGTAAGTGTGTATACGTACGGAGCATATATTCATCTAGGGGTTTCTTCATTATGATGAAACCCCACTCCCCACTTCACACGGGTATTTACCAGTTATCGTTATCTAAAATACAATGTACCTCATTAGGCGACCCTAACGAGGTCCAATTCACATAACGAAACATGTTCTGTGACCCTTGTCACAAAACGCACTTTATCACATACACCAATTATTATGAACACATAATTTATTAAAGTCACTAATATTAATAAATTATTATTAACTAAGGGTAAAAAGGTCATTTACTACTATGCCCAGTTGAGGGTGTTACAGCTACTATGAGGGGCTTATTTTTTTTTTGGTGTGTTTGGTGCACCAACTTCTTAAAGTTTATGGGAGCTTATAGGAGATTGAACTTATGATTTCAATAAGCTTTAAGCCTTCGTATGGTAGACATAAAAAGTAAAACTTATAAAAATCATAAGCTCTTAGAAAATAAACTCCTCATAGTAGCGTAAGCTCCTCATAGTAGCTTATGGGAAAAGTAGAGGTTATGAATTGAAATATAAGCACCAGCTAGTTTACCAAACACTTATAAAAAAATAATAAGCTACAATTACTAGTTTCAAAAATAAGCTTCAGCTCCAGCTCTGGCCCATAAGTTTCGTCTCGAGGTACATACTCCAGCTCTAGCTAGTTTCATCCAAACATATCCTAAGAGCTTATGATATTCGTAACCTTTGTTTTTTATGTCTACTAAACGAAGCATTTGACTTGAAACTTATTAAAATCATAAGCTCAAGCTACTATAAGCTCTCATAAATTTCAAGAAGCTAGTGCGCCAAACACACCCAATAGTAAAAATGACAATAGATTGGATATAAATTCGATTGTGCCATATTCATATACATATTCATATCCATTAACTAAAGTTTCATTCCTATATGTCCGTCTAATTTTAATTAATCTATCTATATTCATATCCAATAGATTATGCGGGTTAATTGATACCCATTAAATAATATTCATCGTTAGATATTTTTTTAATTTAATACTATTAATAGTCATAATTTTTATTAAACTATATTATATAATTACTTAAACAAAAGTCATAAACGTATATCTACATGATCTAAATCACTTAACTGACTAGCATGTCATAACTTTTATATATATATATATATATATATATATATATATATATATATATATATATATATATATATATATATATATATATATATATATATACACGATATGATAACAACAAATAAATACTCCGTACTATATATATAATTATATGATCATTATAAGGGATACGTTGATCAAAATATCTATTAAATATGAAGAAAAAAAAAATCCCACAATTGAAAATAGGAAAGATAAAAATATAATGCAATCTACATATTTAATTAAACACAATATATAACTTAAAAGAATTATGATGGCATATTTATATTTATACATTATATATATATATTATATATTTAAGCATTTTGGGTGAATCGGGTTAATCAATGGATTAGAAATTGTTAACCATATCTAATTTTATAAACATTCATATTCGTATCCATATCCAATATTCATACATTAAAATCATGCATATTCTGCATTCGCTTTACGCAGATAGAATCAAATGTTAATTCCCATCCTAAAAGTAACCACCACCTTCATGTTTTTTAAAATTTTAACTTATGTTCAACCTATTGGCAGTGGCGAATCTAGGATCGTTACTCAATGGAGTTCAAATAAAAAAATTTCCCGCTAACTTAATTAAACGAAAAATTGAATGGGTTAGATCGGGTCATTACAAACACCATCAAACAAAAGCATTTCATTAATACAAAAAAAATCATATATTCAATCTAATAAATAGTAATGCAACTTTACTTTTGTTTAAGCGGTTTCATATGATAAACTTTATCCACAATTGAATCATTGCTAATACCATCTAACACATTTTTTCAATATATAAAATTAGACAATCATTCTTAAATTGATCTCCAACCAATATTTATAATCATCAAACCATAATAGAATAAACTTACGGCTTTTACTCCCGATCTCTAGTTTCTGAAATGAGTATTTTCGGGGTTGACATAGACCTTTTAGCAAGTATTATCTTCTAATATTGTCAAAATTGAAGAACAAAAGCGTAATTTGATCTTGTCGTGTTGAAAAAGCGTAAAAGGTGTGTTTGTGTTAACGTGTATAAGAAAACAAAAACAAAAAGGGTTCATTTTTTCTTTATATATTTTTATACTCTGTGTTTATTACCGGCTCACACAATAAAATAATAAGTGAGTTAATTTTTAAGTATTCTTCAGTGGCAAATGCTATAAATTCTAAATTAAAAAAATATATGAGGTCCTACAATTAAATTTAGTGATGTCCTGTAAAATATTTAATAAACATTTGTGAAAAAAATTTCATAACTAGCGGTGTTACGGGACCCCACATGTCTATATATAAACTCGCCACTGCCTATTGCTTATTATATACTCCATCTAATCCATTTTATTAATTTACGGAAAAAAAATACATAGTTTAAAAAATCTATTAATTAATTTATAACAAAAAGGGAGGTGATCCTCACACACTATTTTTTACCTCATATACACTTTTTTACATAAATGGACAAGTTTGTCATTGCTTTTTCATAAAGACAAAGATGAAAATGTTGATTAATACAAGAGTAGGATTGAAATTTCATGTAAAATAGTGTATAAGGATAAAAAAATAATGTGTGAGAATCACATTCCTAACAAAAAAATATACAGTTTAAGAAATATAATAATATAGTACAATATACTCCTACATCTCAATTCAATAGTCTACAGACAAAAAATACACTATTTAATAGTAAATGTCATTATCACACTAAATATTTTTTTCACTTTACAATTTTACATTTTATTTTTTACTTTTTTATTTTTTACGTGTATAATGTAAGGCTATAAAAAAAATTTATTTTATTTTATTTATAAGAGCGTGAACTATTAAAAATTAAAAACTTATTACTGTAATAAAATGGAGAGGAAATGCAAGAAGCATGAGAGTGAGTTTGAGTAGTAGTGATTGCGTGATGCAACAGCAATTGGTGCAGTTTCTGAGGTCATGAATAAAAAGCCTGCCACTTGTCCTTAAATATATTTTGCATTATACGCTACCTTTACAATTTTCGACACGTCATCCTATCGTATACACCTCACGCGCCCATCACTGCTGTGTATGTACCTCATTCTTTTCACTAGTTTACATTTTTCGTACCTTTTTTATTTGTACAATTACACACCGACCCTTTCAATTACTTTCAGTTAATAAACCTATCTCTTTTCTTTCTTTTTATCTATTTATTTATTTATTTATATATATACACCATCTAATAGACAAAAAACGTAAATAGTCATTAGGGGCATTTTCGTTCTTTCACCTTTTTTTTTTCCAAAAAAAACCCTGAAACTTTGTTCTAAAATTAAAAGCGGCCCCCCAAACAGGGGGTAAAGTGTCAAATAACCATTTTTATAAAAAATCTTAACTAAACTCCACCCAAATATTCCACGAGTCATATCTTCTCGCTCGCAACGAGTTAAATTTTTCCGACACCATCGTTAAACTCGAAATAATTTTAGGAACACAATGTCACTAACTATACGCAAAACAGACGCTTTTTAAAAAATGCTAAATATTTGAGGTACTTTTCATACACGTTGATTTTGCGTTAAATTTTTAAAAGTCGACAACTCTATAGCGAAACGCGGAGATGCACATATATTGTTAATTTAAAATAACATTTAAATCTTTCACGGATTATACCTTTTAGTTCGACTCGATTTGCGCTTCAACGACATCATCGTTAGCCACAAAATAATTTTACAAACTAAACGCAATAAAATACATTGAAAACCGAACCCCCGACGCTAAGCGAGGGTTCGTAAACTAGTTACTAACAAAAGGGATGTTAGTAAAGTATAATCTCTAAAAACTTAATGTAATGTCAAAATATTAACTTTTAGATCAAAAAACTAAATTAAATCTGGGCCATCAGATTTAATTTCTATCATTTATTTGCAAAGAATTTCCAACACTTTGTTTTTAATTCATTCATTTATTCATTAAAAAAAAAACACCATATACAACTATACGTGTAATCAATAAAAAACACCATATACGTATAAGAAATTTCAGCCCTAACGCCTCCCAAATCGCTCATCGCTCCCAAAACGTTCATCAATCGATCAATCATCTGTTAGATTTTATAAGTTTAAACCGTCAAATCATGTTAATACACTTACACTTATATATTAAATAAAGAACTTATATAAAAATGACTTTATGTAAAAAAATAAAATGTTCATCAGAAAATAAATGAACGAAACATAGAAACGATAAAAAAACCTAACTATGACTGAAAGAAAGAGATACTATAAAGTTGCAAATCAAAGAGTCTAAACTAACTAA
Source organism: Rutidosis leptorrhynchoides (assembly GCF_046630445.1). Lineage (NCBI taxonomy): Eukaryota > Viridiplantae > Streptophyta > Magnoliopsida > Asterales > Asteraceae > Rutidosis > Rutidosis leptorrhynchoides. Next base: position 686,153,685 of record NC_092334.1, read on the forward strand.
AACAAAACAAAAGAAATGAGCTAAACTAAAGGCATAACAAAGGAATTTCAACACAACTAAGAGACTACACCAATGAACATTAACGGGAGAAGACTAGCCTGACGAAATGCCAATACCATTGAAACCATGCGTGAAAGATACAAGCTTCCCTACGACAAGACTCGTTTTGTTGCTTTAGACCGTGGTTTAACAAGTTTACCTTTCACTTGAGCAAAACGAACTACTTTACTCGCGGCACCCCCAACTATTTTCGAACTAACAACATCCAACTGCATCAACTTCGTTCAAAGAACAGAGGAGACCTCAAAAGGCTTTGCGACAACACTCGCGTTCACATCAAAGTTATCCACAATAAAATGATCAACCGAGCCAACCCATGCCTACCCCGGTGTCATTAGACTTTGCCGGAGAATGTGCACGAACAATATTTCTAAAATCCTTACGACACAGACAATCCTTAACTCTCGACTAACAAACCTAAAATAAGAAAACGGAGACACAACAACTAATTAAAGGATGCCAAGTTTAACTGTCACAATAGATAATCAATATATACATATATGATCGTCATCAAGAGGGAAGCACTTTTTTGTGGTAAGTGGGGGGAAATATTGTTTTTTGTTTTTTATTTTCAAACATTAAGATCACATGAAAATATGAACATTTAAAAAAAGAAACCTTGTGACGAATGTTATTACTTTGGCGGGAAATCGCTCGAAAAAAATAAATGATAACATTCATCATGAGTAATGTTATAATTAGAGTTTATTTGCATCGTTTTGTTTTCACCTTGTGTGAAGTGTGTTTTTCGAAATTTGTCCCGATTTAGAGTTTAGGGTTTAGGGCTTGGGATTTAGGGTTTAGTGTTTTGGGTTTAGTTCATAAACCCTAAACTCTAAACCGTTCGTGTTAAAAATTCAATCTAAACCCTAATTTCTAAACCCTAATTTCTAAACCCAAAACCCTAATTTCCAAACCCTAATAGCTAAACACTAATTTTTAACCCCTAGTTTCTAAACCCTAATTTCTAACCCCTTAAAAAAAAACTCAGAAGCAAAACATTCATTGCAATGAATATCATTTATTTCTTCGAACGTTTTCCCGTCAAAATAATAATGTTTATCACAAAGTGTCTTTTTAAATATTCATATTTTCATGTGATCTTAATGCTTGAAAAAAAAATTCAAAAAAAAATCAAAAGAATTACTTCCTCCCATTTCCCCTAAAAAAAGTACTTCCCTCTTAATTAAAACAATATATATATATATATACGGAGTATATATACATATATATATATATATATATATATATATATATATATATATATATATATATATATATATATATATATATATTGAAAAACAAACTATATTAATAACCACAAAAGCTTATGAAATAAACCTACAACAACTTACAAAGCAAAAGAATATGAGCAGTTATTTTCAACTGCTGCTCAGTTCACCAACTTCACTGATGAGGAGTGGGCTTCGTTAAACCTGGGTCTGTTATCGGGCCAAGCTTGTACTTCGCTCGAAGCTCAGTTTTCACCCTCAGAGGTCTTCGACGTCGTTAAAATTTTTGACGGTAACAAAACACCCGGCCCGGACGGATTCTCTTTATATTTTTTCAAAAAGGCGTGGTATTTTCTTGAAGATATTATTATGGATACGTTTGATCAATTTCATGCCAATCCTTCTTTCCCAAAAGGTTTCAATTCTTCGTTCATCGTTTTGATTCCTAAGTCCAAATCGTCCAAAACAATCGATCAATTACGCCCCATTGGCCTCATAAACGCCCCTTACAAGATTATTGCTAAGACTCTCGCCATTCATCTTAAACGAGTTATCCCTCTTGTTATTAGTGAAAATTAAAACGGTTTTGTGCCCTCAAGATTACTTATTGATGGCGTTATGGTGGTTAACGAAATTGTTCATATGGCCAAGAAAAAGAAACGTCCTATCCTTCTCTTGAAGATCGACTTTTCAAAAGCTTACGATAGCGTCTCCTACGAGTTCTTGTTAATGGTCCTTCATAAGATGGGGTTCGGTTACAAATTTACTTCTTGGATAAAAGCTTGTATTTCCAATATTTATTTCTCGGTCCTTTTGAATGGTTCCCCGTCTCGTGAAGGGATCATGAAAAGGGGTCTAAGGCAAGGAGATCCGCTTTTGTCTTTCTTATTCATTATAGTGGCCGAGGTCTTGAGCAAGCTTCTTGCGAGAGAGTTAAATTGCGGGGCACTAAACGGCTTCCAATTTGGTAACAATATGAAAATCAATCACTCGCAATTCGCGAACGATACCATCATCTTTGCACATCCTTCAATTACCGAACTTCTTCATATTAAAAGTATCCTGCATACTTTTTTCTCCTCTATGGCCTTCAAATGAATTCTATCAAAACAACTTTATACGATATTCATATTTTAAGAGAAGATATGGCAACATACTTGGGCATTTTTGATTGCAAAGTTGGGGTGTTTCCTTTGACGTATTTAGGCATTCCTATCGGGATCTCTCACGATAAAACTTTCATGTGGTCTCCCGTGATTCAAAAGTTTATGAAAAAATTGGCCGGGTGGAAAGGTAGATTTCTATCATTTGGTGGTATATTGGTGATGGTCAAAGCAGTTATCTCTAACCTACCGTTACATTATATGTCCATTTATAAATCTCCGATCTCTATCATCAAGCTACTCGAAAGGTATCGAAGAAATTTTCTTTGAGGAGGTGATTGTCTCAAGAAAAAAACATGTTTGGTCAAGTGGGATTCGGTTTGCCTCCCGATTGAAATGGGAGGCTTGGGTATTATTCCTCTTCAGGTGAAAAATTTAGCTTTGTTAGCGAAATGGTGGGACAAGTTAAACTCCAACAAGTTCTCAATTTGGAAATCAATCGTTGTTTCTTCCTTTGGTCCCTCGTTCCGTGGTAAAATTATGAATCATGTCTCTTCGCTTCATACTTCCTAAATTTCTTCTATTTGGAGAGATCTCCTAAATCTTCAAAAAGACGATTCTCTTCAAGGCATCACGGGACATAATGTGTGGAAGTGGAAAATCAATGATGGGTCGAGTATTCTTTTTTGGTACGACTCTTGGGCTAATGGTCAGGTTCTAAAAGATGATTATCCGTCTCTTTTTCTAATTTTTCACATCAGCTCGATTCGCTTAATCATTTCAGGTGGCCTCCTGCTCGTGACACTGTATAGACCGGGTGGGATCAGCTCTTTCTGTTTCAGGTGGCCTCCCTTTCCCGCTATCTGCGTACGATGCTGGTAAATTGTTACACCTTTGTGCCGTGATCGACTCTTTCTGTTTACTCGATGACGTTCCTGATAGAGTTATTTGGTCTGCTAACCCGAGTAATGTTTACTCTATGACGACCCGGAAAAGTTCGACTTATTTTGAACCAAAACTATAAATGTTTCCGACATGATAAGTAATGAATTATGACAAGTTTTAAAACTTTTGAAAATAAGTTTTTATATAACGGTTGACCACCCTGTTTGTCCGACGATTCACGAACGTCTTAACTTATGATAATTATATAATTTTGTGTGTGTGTGTGTGTGTGTGTATATATATATACCGAAAAATGCGAATAATATTTATATACGAAATGATAAAAATTTACTATTGAATGATGCAGTTTAGAATTAAAAAGTTTACGTATGTAATCGTTTTATTTTTATGATGTATTTTTTTAGTTTTTAAGAAGACACGAAGTTAAATCAAGGATGTACAAGTTGTAAAGCACAACGTACAACAACGTAACTTAAATAGTTGAATCGAAATTAATTCATTTACTATTCATATGAATAGTAAATGAAACGAAATTAATTAATTTACTATTCACATGAAAGCGACATGATAGAAATTATTAATTATAAGTTACATAAAATACCCCTGAAGTATTTAATAAATACGACTTTTTAAAATATTAAAATTCGTTAATTCGATTGAATTAAATGAATTCAGTAATTTACGGTGGCACATAATGATCAGCAGACTAGTACGTACACTCTACGTCGAACGTATATAGTAATTTTATAAATAAATGAACCTTTTTACAACTAGTTTTAAAAAGCTTAAGATCAAAATAAATATATGTATTCAATTATAAAAAGTGAAATATTTTTTATTTATGCTTTTACCCGTCAATTATTAGCAACAGAGTACGAAATACCGGTCTGCGAAAACTGTCGGCAGATATTATTGAATGTTAATTGTCACGTTTTTATTTTCTATATAATTATATTATATTTATATTATTATATTTTATATATATATATATATATATATATATATATATATATATATATATATATATATATATATATATATATATATATATATATATTCGATCAATCCTGCCGAACCATTTCAAATTCAATCTATCTCTCCATCTAATTCACATACTCCATAGTATATTTATTTTTATTTATATTATTATTATAATTAAGATTAATATTAATATTAATATTATTATTAATCTTATAGTTAGGAGTATTATTATTAGTAGTATTATACATAAAATACTACGACGAAGTTCTGTTCAAATGATTTCAAACCGAGTTTTCAAATAAGTCAAAGCTAATGAAATTATGGGTTATAGCTATGGAGGTTATGGGTAATGTTCGTGGGTATTGTTCGCAAGTCAAACCTAGTGTTTATCATCTCCGTTGCGTCTACGTACTTTCCTGCAATATTGAATCACAATATTGATATGTGAGCATTCATATCTTATCTTTTATATATTAATAGTGTATCCATGTCTAGTGCTCGAGTATATATGTTTATGCATGCTTGTATCACAATATTGAAAATGTAAATTAATATTTAAACAACTTGTCTATGAGATTGATAAATTGGATTTTTAGATATTACTAATCAAGTAAATGAATTTTTATATAAGGCGCGTCTCTTTTGTTGAACAATTGTCAAAGTTGACTGTCTTATCATGTTTTAAAACTTTATAAACACTATAATCTGATTTTACAAGTATTGGAAAACTATGTGAAATAATAAAATATTTTCGATTGCCATGATAATTAAAATATAATATAGCTCATGAAATAAATAATATTTTGAGTTTGATAAATTATAAATTCGTTCAATTATCAAGACTTATACTATGTTAATATAATAAACATGTATAGATTTAAAGATCATATTGGGTCAGATTGACTTTTGAGATGACTTTTGTTAACTTTTGCATGTCGGTCTCGAGCATTAGGATTGTGATACACTATGACCCGACCTAGCTTGTTAGACATTTATTGACCAACATATATTCTCTAGGTTGAGATCTATGGTTACTTTGCATTTCGAGTTTCGGTCACATTTCGGTGAATGAATTTATGTGCTGCTAAGGTGAGTTTATAGATCCCTTTTTAATTGCTTTTGCAATCTATATTTTTGGACTGAGAATACATGCACTTTATTTTAAACGCAATGGACACAAGTACATACTAAATTCTACACTGAGTTTGAACCGAAAATCCCTTAGTTTTGGTAACTAGTAACTGCCGGTTATAAGAACTGGTGGGCGTGAATAGTTGTATATGGATCCATAGGGCTTGACATCCCCATCTGTTCCAGGTATATAAACCTTAGCCTGAACTATAAAACAGACGTATACTATTTGAGTTTAGTACACGTTGGATTGCGTGTATTGTACATGTTGGTTTCATGTATGTTAAAACAGGTGTAATTATTATATATACATTAAAGCTTAGTTACCAGGGTGTTCAATCTTGTAGAATATTTTGATAAACGTTTCTGGATGAAACAACTAAAATCTTGTGATCCACCTTTATATACAGATTAAGCGTAACATTAAAACTATGAACTCAACAACCTTTGTGTTGACACTTTTAAGCATGTTTATTCTCAAGTTCCTAGAAGTCTTCCGCTGTTTGCTTATACGTTATACAAGCTATGTATATGGAATCATACATGCTTTATTCGAGTAAACTTTGCATTCACAAAATCATCACCATGTATCCTATTTTGACTGCATTGTCAACGGATGTAGTATTGTAAACTATTATTTACGATGATTGTCTATATGTAGGAATCATCATATGTCAAAAACCTTGGAATTAGATATTCATTTATGGTGTGCCTTTTCAAAAGAATGCAATGTTTACAAAACGTATCATGTAGAGGTCAGTATCTCACTGTGAAATTAATGAATGATGTATTCATCCAAATGGATTTGGACGGGTCATCACAGTTGGTATCAGAGCTTGAGGTCATAGGGAACCAGAATTTGCATTAGTGTGTTTAACTGGTAATTGTTAAGATGCATTAGTGAGTCTGAACTATGACCGTATCTGTTTTTACCGAGTTTTGCTTATCATTCTTGTCAGAAATTACTTACTTATCATTCTTAAGTCTAGACATGTTTTCCTGCATTTATTGCATAGATAGTGTACAGACTAATTCATATCTTAGCATATCTGTTACTGTAAACTTTGTCTGACATCTTTCGAAGATTCCTCTGTAATTTATGGGATTTTGGTATTATATATACATATGTAAATTATTTAATGAAGAATACCAAATCTAAGTCCTATAATCTATTTCACATCAAAAATCATTTCCCTGATTATACAAGATGGATCCCGCATCAAGTTCAAATTCCCTAGATTCCGATAGCTCTTCCGATATGGAATTCTACCTAAGCTCCGAAAGCAGTGTGACAGGAATGGATCAACCAATCAGCCATCACCTATTCTAGATGAATTAGGGATGAGTTCGTAGTCTACTTAATCATTGGAGACAAGAAGAAGGTGATCCTTTCCATCCACCACATTTCCCTCGGGGCGAAGAACCTGAAGCACTTACCGGCGAACCAGTCCGAAACACCATTTTCTCTCTCATTTCCAGAGTATCTCGTCACGATTATATACTATCTCAAATTCTGAATCTTATTCATCCGCCCGTCCGAACCGACAATCATCCCGGTGTAATAGAAGAAGTCAACGAGCTTCGCGCTCGAGTAGTGGCTTTGGAGAATATGGTGCAAAGGTTACAAGCACCAGCAGCATCACCTACATCAACAGTATCACCATCATCAACACCAAATGTACCATTACCACCACCAACAACATCTACATCCTATGCTTCAACATCACAAACTGTCCCACGAGCATCAACGTCATACGCCCTGTAGATACCAAGGAATACCAACAACAACAAGCGATGAAGTATTGATTCATAACTTCATCGAAGAAATATTCTGCAGAGAATATGTAGTTTCTAAAAGTCTTAGAGATTATATATTCTAGTGCAAATTGTAAATCAGATGAGTGGGCGGATAGAAATAATGAAGTGAAACCCTGACAGGAATGGTGCGCGATTTACAAGCTAGACTTGTTATACAAGCAGCATCAACAGTACCGTCAGCATCACCAGCACGCCAGCATCGTCAGCACCGTCAGCACCATCAGCACCTATAACATCACAAGCTTCGCCAGTTCCATAATCACCAACATCATCACAAATCAACAACGCGTATATTGTATCAACGAGTTATGAAGTATTAACTCATTTCCCCTGAAGAAATTATATGTATATTATATATATATATATATATATATATATATATATATATATATATATATATGAATTTTGAAATCAAAATAAATCTTTTCGTACTAAGCTATTACGTGTGAATCTTAACTGGTAGGTACTACTCGGTTAGTTCATGTTACAAATATGCTATGATGTACAATCTTCGTTAATGACTTAACAATCATTAACTATAATCTCTGCTTCGACTTAATAGATTCTATTTCATAATAAATCAAGTATATTATTCAAATACATGTTTGATTTTACACTTTCATTTTCGATGTACTTAAAACTTTCCAGAAAACATCATTCATACCTTGCGAAGTTAGCAAGAGTTCCATGAGCACCAACATGATTCACTAAGAAAATATCAATAAAACTAAATAATGAAGTATTGATTACATTAGTGAAATACCCCACGAAGATTATGAAATCTTCAATGTTTTAAAGATTATTCATTTCTAATCCAGCCAAAAATCAAATGAGCTTAATATGATATTAACTCATTAAATCTGTATTACATCTGAAGAAAATATACATACATATATTTTCATAAAGACTATAATAAAATTCTCGGGTACAAAATATTACTTGTGAAACTTTTAACGGGTAGGTAATACCCGAGAGATATATAAATTCACAATTAATATGTTACATTCTTCGATTCTGATTCAGTAAATCATCAACTATACTCACTACTTTCACAACGATATACATTCTTTCATAGAAATCAAAACAACCATTCACATCCAAATTTGATTACATATTCTGATTTTGAAAAATCAGAATCCAAGCCAAGATTTAACAGAAAACATCACTCTTAGATTCTTACATCTTTCAAATGCCATACATTGAATTCAAAACTGTACTAGAACCTCATATGTATACATATAACATTCATCTCTTAGAATTATGAGTTTTCATTCTGAAATTCTTAAAAGCAACCAGTCTACGAATCAATACTCTGAATGTTGAAAAAGCTGATGAAGCAGCAAAAACTGTAAATGATTTTAACAGTCGAAAGTTTGATGATAAAGAATAGTGTGTTGGCAAAGCTCAGAAAAGTTGGAACTGGAAAACGGATTGATCAAACCATGAAGGAGGCTGTGGACAAATCACAAAGACTAAACCTGCCTTCAAAGAATCCAAATGATTCAGTATCTGCTGAAGTCATTAACGAATACCTTACTCCTGACTCTAAATCTTTACGGACAAATCTTCTTTATCATCTTTCAATATTAGAAATTCTAAGATATCATCGTATCTTCCATTATAAATATCCTCGATATTTCTGGAGATATCTTCGTAACTATTCTTATCTGAAATCATTTATATCTTCGCGCTATCTGTGTTATATCATAAAGGAAACTGTTTTAGTTTTTAAATTCTAAAAAATTCGAATTTAAAATATGAATGTTTTTGAAGTAGTGTTGGGAATTGAAGCATGAGTTAGTATAATATAATGACACTTGATCAACGTGATTATATTATAGTAAGTCATGCTGAGTTTCTAATGGAACGTGATGATTCACAGACCATAACGTCATCATGTGCCATGTTACACGACTTTTATATTCTATCTAATCTTCGAACATATCAAGAACATATCTTCTTGATAGTTCTATCTTTTCCCGTGACTTCTGGTAATTTAACAAATCAAGATCGTGCTATTATAATTTATCTCTTAGAACATTAGTTATGTTCATTCCAAATTTCATACCTATGAATTCTGGACCATTACTTGTTGTGCTTAATGGCAAGAAGAGAAAACAAAAGCATGAGGATCCGAAATAGAAATGGGAGTGTAAATAGCAGCAAATAGGAGAGAGCATTAACTGAGGATGTCAATGATTATAGAAAGATAGAAGCAGAGACTCCAAAATATAAGGGAAGATATAAAGCCCAACAACAACCCAGAAATTACAAACCGTGTATATCGATGCGTATAGCAATATAAAGACACGGGAGGACTAAAAACACTATAAACCCAAGAGCATAATAGAAGTAAACAGATTCCTCCGGTGGTAGATGAAAAAGAAGAATGACAGATGTGATAGTCAAGAATATATCAAGAATCAGAACTGGATGGAGCATGTTGATGAATGTTTTAGAAGTATGAATTAAGGAAGAGAGTATAAAAGGTGGGAGTTGTGGAAATAAGGAAACAAATGGGGTGGATTTATAGTGAAATATCAGACAGAGCAATCGAGACAGATTATCGCATTTAACCAAAGAGGATTCTAATTTTCTTAATTACCGAAGAATCAAATGTTATTAGGAAGATTTTCTCTAAATCCCTTGAATTCCGGAAATCAAATGTGACTACGTCAAAAGTTAATACGAATCTTTAATTTCCTCATTTCATATTTTTTTGTTTGATAGTTTCACTCGTACTCCTCGAGTAATCGAATTATTTTATCCATATTACTCTATGGTAATAACACTCTATCTATCAACTCCTATTCGTCATGAAAACATTTTTATTGTTAACCATGACGATCTCTATTAAATTTCGGGACGAAATTTCTTTAACGGGTGTGTACTGTGACGACCCAGAAAATTTCGACTTATTTTGAACCAAAACTATAAATGTTTCCGACATGATAAGTAATGAATTATGACAAGTTTTAAAACTTTTGAAAATAAGTTTTTATATAACGGTTGACCACCCTGTTTGTCCGACGATTCACGAACGTCTTAACTTATGATAATTATATAATTGTGTATATATATATACGGAAATGGGCGAATAATATTTATATACGAAATGATAAAAATTTACTATTGAATGATGCAGTTTTGAATTAAAAAGTTTACGTATGTAATCGTTTTATTTTTATGATGTATTTTTTTAGATTTTAAGAAGACACGAAGTTAAATCAAAGATGTACAAGTTGTAAAGTACAACGTTCAACAACGTAACTTAAATAGTTGAATCGAAATTAATTCATTTACTATTCATATGAATAGTAAATGAAACGAAATTAATTAATTTACAATTCACATGAAAGCGACATGATATAAATTATTAATTATAAGTTACATAAAATACCCCTGAAGTATTTAATAAATACGACTTTTTAAAATATTAAAATTCGTTAATTCGATTGAATTAAACGAATTCGGTAATTTACGTTGGCACATAATGATCAGCAGACTAGTACGTACACTCTACGTCGAACGTATATAGTAATTTTATAAATAAATGAACCTTTTTACAACTAGTTTTATAAAGCTTAAGACCAAAATAAATATATGTATTCAATTATAAAAAGTGAAATTTTTTTTATACTTTTACCCGTTAATTATTAGCAACAGAGTACGAAATACCGGTCCGCGAAAACTGTCGGCAGATATTATTGAATGTTAATTGTCACGTTTTTATTTTCTATATTATTATATTATATTTATATTATTATATTATATATATATATATATATATATATATATATATATATATATATATATATATATATATATATACATATTCGATCAATCCTGCCGAACCATTTCACAATTCATCTATCTCTCTATCTAATCCACATACTCCATAGTATATTTATTTTTATTTATATTATTATTATTATTATTATTATTATTATTATTATTATTATTATTATTATTATTATTATTAAGATTAATATTATTATTAATCTTATAGTTAGGAGTATTATTAGAAGTATTATACATAAAATACTACGACGAAGTTCTGTTCAAATGATTTCAAACTGAGTTTTCAAATAAGTCAAAGCTAAGGAAATTATGGGTTATAGCTATGAAGGTTATGGGTAATGTTCGTGGGTATTGTTCGCAAGTCAAACCTAGTGTTTATCATCTCTATTGCGTCTACGTACTTTCCTGCAATATTGAATCACAATATTGATATGTGAGCATTCATATCTTATCTTTTATATATTAATAGTGTATCCATGTCTAGTGCTCGAGTATATATGTTTATGCATGCTTGTATGCTTTAATTTTTTTGTTAGATAGTTTATGATGAATCACGAATATGATACATATGCTACTGATATAAAGTATATGATATGCATGTCGTTGGAAAGCTATCGAAAAATTAATAACTTTTCATTTAGAAATCGCGTGATTTCGATGAACGGATTAAAAGATATGGTCAACTGAATTATGTTTGACGTTAATTGAAATTGTGTTTGAAACTGTAAATTAATATTTAAACAACTTGTATATGAGATTGATAAATTGGATTTTTAGATATTAGTAATCAAGTAAATGAATTTTTATATAAGGCACGTCTCGTTTTGTTGAACAATTGTCAATGTTGACTGTCTTATCATGTTTTAAAACTTTATAAACACTATAATCTGATTTTACAAGTATTGAAAAACTATGTGAAATAATAAAATATTTTCGATTGCCATGATAATTTAAATATAATATAGCTCCTGAAATAAATAATATTTTGAATTTGATAAATTATAAATTCGTTCAATTATCAAGACTTATACTATGTTAATATAATAAACATGTATAGATTTAAAGATCATATTGGGTCAGATTGACTTTTGAGATGACTTTTGTTAACTTTTGCATGTCAGTCTCGAGCATTAGGATTGCGATACACTATGACCCGACCTAGCTTGTTAGACATTTATTGACCAACATATGTTCTCTAGGTTGAGATCTATGGTTACTTTGCATTCCGATTTTCGGTCACATTTCGGTGAATGAATTTATGTGATGCTAAGGTGAGTTTATATATCCCTTTTTAATTGCTTTCGCAATCTATATTTTTGGGCTGAGAATACATGCACTTTGTAACGACCTGACTTTTTCGACTTGTTTTTGTGCCTTGTGATTTTTGCGAAACTGCGTATTTGTGCGTACTGTGCTATTTTATACTCTGGAATCTTTATACACATGACTTACTTTCATTTATGTGTTAAAATGTGCCTTTAAGTACGTAGGATACTTAACTTGATCATCGGAAACCTTTATGACCGTTAGTGTCACTTGACGTTACGAACAAACTGCGTACTGCGTACACGTTTAACTTTTATCGTAATCGGAATCTTATGACTACGAAATCTTAATTATTATTTCATAATAATAATTACTTGGGTTTTTGGATGCTTAATTACGCGTAGTAATTTACTTATGCTTACTAGTTAGTCTTGTTGGACTTTCTACCTTGTTGGGCCTTAGCCCACCCTACACTAGTTAGTGGACTATTTAATTAGCCCAATTATTATTAGCTAGTGACCCATTAATATGTAAGACAAATGCCCATTTATTAGAGGAAACATGCTAGCATTTATGTCAAATATTATCCTTAATGTTGCATGGGATCCCAACATAAGCACCAACTTTAGACAACCATTAACCAAAAAGCAAACTTTTGTCCCCCTTGTCCCCCCTCCAAATTTATGGCCACCTTCACCCCTCCCCTCCCTCATTCACCTATAAATACTAGCCTTATTTCATCCATTTTACACTTGCTTTCATTTGTAATTCACACACACACACACTCTCTCCAATTCTCTCTAGTTCTTTCTCTCTCTAAAAGTGTAAGTATTTTGAATTTCTTTTCTTCTTCTCCTTCTCATCATCACTAATTCATCATCATCATCATCATCATCATGGGTCTAGCTTTTTAGCTTTTGATCTTGATTACATCTTGTAGATTCAAACATGGATTTGAATCTTTCAAGAACATGGAAGATTCAAGCTTTCTAGCTTTGAATCTTCACCCACTTTGTAGATCTATATTTTTTTAACTTTAATCTTGTTATTTTGTTATAAAGATTCAAACTTGTGTTTGTAATCTTCATATAACTTAAAGATCCAAGCTTTATGCTTCAAGATCTTCAAGAACAATCAAGATGCAAGCTTTCTAGCTTGGATCTTCATATCTTTTGTTGGATATAAGTTTTCTAACTTATGATCTCATTATTTTGTTATAAAGATTAAAACTTGTGTTTTTGGTCTTCATATAACTTAAAGATCTAAGCTTTATGCTTCAAGTTCTTCAAGAACACTAGAGGTTCAAGCTTTCTAGCTTTGTGACCTTATAACTTGTGTGAAATGGATCCAAGCTCTCTAGCTTAGGGTTCCATCACTTCATTTGACTTAGATTATGTTCATACTTTCTTGATCGAAGTAAAGTTTGTAGCTTTAGTTGTGAATGTCACTTGTGATTGTGTTAAGACTAAGGATATGATGTAACCTTGGTTCATCATCCATCTAAGACTCTTAAATGAGTTTTGTTCTTACTTGGTCTTAACATATTGTGTGTTGATGGTAGAATCTTGGTCAAAATGATGCTAACCCATCAACGAGTTGTACACTTGAAGCTAGAAGCATCAAGGATGAGAACCGTGATGAGCATCAAGCACTAAGAACCCCACCGGAGCACCTTGATTACTATTTTAGGGATCTGATCAGACCACCTGAGCTAATGGAAAGTTAATTTTCAGATAGTTCGGTTCGAGTAGATGATTTTCCGTTTAGACCTCGTCTTAATCCGAGTTACGGTTTAGGATTTATGGCCTTCCGAAAGTCACTACACCCTATTAACGTTGTGCTGAAATTTCTGACCTACTCGCACTTAAACCATCACCATGTCAAACGAAGACGAGTTTGGTTCTGGAAATTGGTCAGCAACTAGAGGACTCCCATACGGAGCCATAGCCACTGATTACGCGTCTTTTCGATTTACGTAGAGGCTGTAGCAGCTAATCAAAGTTAGCCTATTGTTTCGACCTCTATACTTGTTAAACTTACTTAACTTTTACGATGATGAATGATGATGATGATGATGATGACACTTAAACTTATTTTATGCACTATTAGAACTTATGAGGATAACATACTGACCTAGTAACCTTTGACTTAGGTTGACGACCTTTCGGACCGACTTACTACTTGCATACTTTCATTATCGACTTTACCGCTCTTATCACTGTGAGTTATAGCATCCCTTTTTTACTTTAACTATTTTGGGACTGAGAATACATGTGCTTTTTATGTTTTACATACTAGGCACGAGTGCTTAAACTTTATATATGTGTGGGTTACACAATGGCATAAACTTTCCCCTTAGCTCAGTAACGTTTAGTCATTGGTTTTTGAACCGGTGAACGCGAATCTTAGATATGGATCCATAGGGTTTGACATCCCCACTCGGGCTAGTCGCGCTAGCATTTAACGGGTGTTTAATACTTCATAAACTTACGCACTCGTCAAGTGTACTTTTAGAGGGTGATATTACGTTAAGTTAGTTACCAAGTGCCCACGGTTAAGCATATACTTTATCATACTAATTTGAATTACTGATTTAAACTGCTGGTTGAAGCACCGAAATCTCGTGGCCTACATTACATTACTGATTACAAACAAATTATAGCTCACCAACATTCGTGTTGACTTTTTAAGCATGTATTTCTCAGGTGCTTAGACGTTGTTGCTTCCGCTATTAGACTTGCTGCCTTGGTGTTATAAACTTGCTGTTATAGACTTGCTGTTACGGACCTGCTGTGTTAGATTTCCGCTGCATTACTTAGAGATGTCTCAATCATGGAACTTTTATTTTGCATTCGTAACTTACATCATTTTCAAACAATGGCTTTGTAACGACCTTTGGGTCACGTACTTATGTTTATGCTTCTATTCATAGGAAGCACGTTATCTTTTGTAAAACACGATCTTTTCATAAATGCACAACTAGTTTTCAAACAGCATATAGTGTTTGACCTTGTAATGATCCTGTTGTTGATGAACCGTACACGATGATTTTGTACGAGGCGTTACATTTGGTATCAGAGCATTGGTTGTAGGGAATTAGGTTGCATTAGTGAGTCTAGACCAGGTCGAGTAGGATTCGCTAATAGGACTAATCTACAACTTTGTTGTTTACTTGTTTCTGCGGAACTTACTGCATGATACTGTTTATTTTTACTGCTGTATGAACTTGCTGCATGCTACCGTTTCCTTTTACTGCTATGTAAACTTGTTGTATGCTTTTGCTTATTCTCGCTACTGCATGCTACTATCTGCTTTTTGCATGATACTTCTGTCCATACTGTTATTACTGCCATGCTATGTACTGCCGTAGACTATCTAGGCTGCTGTAGTTATTATGCCTGATTACGCTCTCGCTACCCGTCTGCTGTCCGCTGTACCGACTTGGAAAAACTTATCTTTCCTAGTTCAGATGTTTTTCTGAACCCTTTTCCCACTCTTCTAACCCTAAGGACTAGTATTGTAATCCACCTGTTACCGTCATTCCACCGTTTCAAAGATCGAAACATTACTTCACACAATCTAGGAGGAGTACCCCTTGGATTACACGCCCACTAAAGTTGATCCTCGGAGGAGGAGATATGTGAGGACTTGTCGGAGTAACCGCACCCCCGAGCTCACTCTAATTAGCCACGTACAACGTATGAACATTAGAAGGTTGTTCAGTTTCTGCAAGATGACCCGTATCCCGTATGCTTTCATGACCGTCACTTATCTCTTCCATTCTCCACCACTACTCGACGATCTAACGACACTTCTGGACTTAGATCCCTAACACCCTTAGGCATTGGAGAAGTCGGGAGGACATCTCCTTTCACAAGGTCATAGTGTCTTCTACTGATGCTCAGCCATACTGATAGTGCTCCAAATGAACATATATTTAGTAGCAATATCGTTCCAATATGTAAAGTTTTTAAATGTAATTTCCTTATTTTTAGTTGTAATAGTTAAATAAATAAGTGCGAAGACGAAAGACGCAAATCGCTCGAAAATGAAGATTTAAAGACAAAAACGAAGATTTGAAAGACCAAAAGGTCCAAAAAGCTCAAATGTACAAGATACAATTCAAAAGGTTCAATTTATTGATGAAGAACGTCTAAAAATGACAAGAGTACAAGCTACAAAACGCAAAGTACAAGATATAAAATTGTACGAAAGGACGTTCGAAAATCCGGAACCGAGGCATGAACCAACTTTCAGCGCTCGACGCAACGGTGTAAAAATTACAAGTCAACTATGCACAAGAATAAAATATAATATTTAAATAATTCATAATAAGAATAATATTAAATAATAAAAAGTTGTTAATTGAGCATAGTTCAGGGGTCGTAAATGAAAATTTGAATTCTAATTTGCCTATAAAAGGAACGATACGTTCGATGATGTAGAAAAAAAAGATATTTTTTTCGATCTTTTTTTCTTTCTATCTTTTTTCTTATTTTTCTATATCAAATATCAATATCTATATTTATAATTCTCTATCATAATGTTAATGTAATCAGATATAACAATAATCTTAATTTTAATTTTAAATTATGATAATAATAAGATTTATGATAGAGATCGTTTGAGTGTGTAAGTCGAAATTCTGTCCGTGTAACGCTACGCTATTTTTAATCATTGTAAGTTATGTTCAACCTTTTTACATTAATGTCTCGTAGCTAAGTCGTTATTATGCTTATTTAAAATGAAGTAATCATGATGTTGGGCTAATTACTAAAATTGGGTAATTGGGCTTTGTACCATAATTGGGGTTTGAACAAAAGAACGACACTTGTGGAAATTGAACTATGGGCTATTAATAGATGGGGGGTATTGTCTAATTGAGTGACAACTCATTGGAGTCTGTCGAACCTATCTTCAAATTAATTAACCTAATAATTAATAATGATTATGGTTGTCCTATTTAGTGATGTTCATATGGAATCTGTTATAATCATTTAATTAATCAATTGGGTTGGGTAATTGATTATTCATTCTGATCAAGTGGATGAATTAATATTCATAAACTAATTAAAACAGGGGTGGATTACATACAGTGATAACTGATGTAATTGTTGACAGAAGTGATAACTGCGTCACAGTTTAAATCCTTAATCAGTTGGAATATTTGACTTCGGGTAAAAGGGTAATTTGACGAGGATACTCGCACTTTATATTTATGACCGATGGACTATTATGGACAAAAACCAGATAGACGTATCAAATAAACCAGGACAAAGGACAATTAACCCATGGTAATAAATTAAAATCAACACGTCAAACATCATGATTACGGAAGTTTAAATAAGCATAATTCTTTTATTATATTTCTCATCGTATCTTTATTTACTGTCATTTTATTACTCGCAATTTTATTTTCTGTCATTTTATTTATCGCAATTTATTTTACGCACTTTAATTTTTGTCATTTATTTTTACGCTTAAAATCGACAAACCGGTCATTAAACGGTAAAACCCCCATTTTATAATAATACTACTACTTATTTATATATATATTTTTACAAATAAACTTAATAATATAGCGTTAACTTCACCAGCTCCCTGTGGAACGAACCGGACTTACTAAAAACTACACTACTCTACGATTAGGTACACTGCCTATAGTGTTGTAGCAAGGTTTAGGTATATCCCATCCGTAAATTAATAAAACTTGTGTCATATTTTGTAGTATTTTGTATTAAAAATAATACTATTTCGTACCCTCACGCTACATCATCAAGTTTTTGGCGCCGCTGCCGGGGAGCGCTAAAACGCTATATTTTTAATTATAATAATATTGAAATAAAATATAATAATATAATAATATTGAAATAGAATATAATAATATAATAATATTGAAATAGAATATAATAATATAAAAATATTTAAGAATCAAAATTTACGTAAATTTTAAAAAAAAAAGTCGTATTTATTAAATACTTCAGGGGTATATTATGTAACTTATAATTAATAATTGCTATCATGTCGCTTTCATGTGAATAGTAAATTAATTAATTTATTTTCATTTACTATTCATGAATAGTAAATGAATTAAAAAAAAAAAAAGGTTTTGAAAAAAAAAAAAATTATAATTATAAAAAAATTATTAATTTGTAAAAAAAAAAAAAAACGTTTTTTAAAAAAAAAAAAAAAAAAAAAAAATCGTTTTTTGAAAAAAAAAAAAAAAAAAAAAAAAAAAAAAAAATTTGTAAAAAAAAAAAAAATCGTTTTTTTTTTTCAAAAATTTAAAAAAAAAAAAAAACGAAAAAAAAAAAAAAAAAAAAAAAAAAAAACAAAACGTAAAAAAAAAAAAAAAAAAAAAAAATTATTAAAAAAAAAATATATATATTTTTAAAATTTTGTCTATAAAAAAAAAATGTTTTTTTAGTTTTATTACCTTTAGATTTTTAGACTATAGTCGCAACTTTTAGTATTAAGTTTAGTTTTGCCATAGTTATTTTTACTTCTAGAATTTTTAGGCTTTGCCGTAAAATCCCTTAAGTGATTATTCCTTAGACTAAGTTTTAGGTGCTTTAGAATTTTACGACGCCGTATTTCGCACTACTTTCTTATTTTTATTTTTCGACGCCTATTTTTCGACCTTTTATTTTTCGACATTTTTCGACGCGCAATCTATTTCTTTCTTATTTCTCGCCATTCTAGTTTTTAGGACTTAGAATTTTTTTCTACTTCTTCTCTAAATTTCTAAAAATTACGAAAATTTATTTTAAGTGGTTAAATTGATAGACATCAAAATTTTCTGGTTCGTAGTAATAGTTGGATTTGTACGTGGACCGGGTTATTGGAGCCAAACAGTCCTCAATTATGTTGAGACCAAACGAATCCTGCCCCTCTGCTGCATCTTTTGGCTATTCGAAACGTGGGCAAAATCAGAAAAGTCTATTGGTTGGATAACTTATTATAATTTTTCTTTCCTTTTTAAAACTAATAGGATATTCAGTGAATGCACCGAGCAAGACGTTCACCACCTTTTGTACGTTCACCACCTGTAACTCGATCAAGACATCGTTTAACGAATATCGCCGCCGTTGATTTTTCTTTAGAATCGTCATCAAGTCGACCAAATCCTCAAACTCAAATTTCCGATAATCCAGTTTTTGAAACAAACCTCACAATTGAGAATCCGGAGAATATTCAGGAACGGTTTGTAGATCCCGAACCATTAAACTTTCCTCCGGAACCACCAATCATTCAAACAGAGATTGTTGAGGAAAGAAACCATTAAATCAGAATCCTCTAGTGATTCGGATACAACAAATCCAATCATGGAAAATCTAGAACCTCTAAGTATGGAAGAACGAATGAGAGCTAAGCGCACTGGCCAAGGTCACGCCATTATTAAACCAGAAGTTAATGCTCCAGATTATGAAATTAAAGGACAAATTCTACACATGGTAACTAACCAATGCCAATTCAGTGGTGCACCGAATGAAGATCCTAACGAACACCTTCGTACGTTTAAAAGAATTTGTACACTATTCAAAATCCGAGAAGTGGAAGATGAGCAGATCTATCTCATGTTGTTTCCCTGGACTTTAAAGGGAGAAGCCAAAGATTGGTTAGAATCGTTACCTGAAGGGGCGATTGACACATGGGATGTTTTAGTTGAGAAATTTCTTAAAAGATTCTTTCCGGCATCTAAAGCCGTGAGACTTCAAGGAGAAATTGTTACGTTCGCGCAAAATCCAAATGAAACATTATATGAGGCGTGGACAAGATTCGGAAGGATGTTGAGAGGATGTCCTCAACACGGATTAGATACTTTTCAAATAGTACAAATCTTCTATAAAGGCGTAGACATCGCCACACGAAAAGACATCGACATAACCGCTGGTGGATCCATTATGAAGAAAACCGCAACTGAAGCTTACAAGATCATTGATAGCACAGCCTCCCACTCACATGAGTGGCATCAAGAAAAAGATATCTTTCGATCATCTAAAGTGGCTAGAGCCGATTCTAGCCATGACTTTGATTCCGTTTCCGCAAAAATAGATGCTTTCGAAAGACGAATGGAAAAGATGAATAAAGATATTCACGCAATACGAATCAGTTGTGAGCAATGCGGTGGACCACACTTATTGAAAGATTGTCACATTGAACCAACGATGGAACAACGAGAGAATGTTTCCTATATGAACCAAAGGCCGGGAAATAATTATCAAAATAATTATCAACCGCCAAGGCTAAACTTAAATCGAAATCAAAACATTCTTTACAATCCAAAAGGACCCGAAAATAACTGGTATAACCAACAAAGTCCGAATAACCAACCAACTCAAAACAACACTTTCAATCAACAAAGACCTAGCTTGTATAAACCACCACAACAACCCGAAGAGAAAAAGCCAAATCTAGAAGAAATGATGGCAAAGCTGATTGAATCTCAAACACAATTCATTACATCTCAAACCCAAACGAACGAGAGGTTTGATCAGTCATTAAGAACTCAACAAGCTTCCATTTTGAATCTAGAAAAACACGTAGGTACTCTTGCTAGCATGATGAGTGAGAGGGAACAAGGAAAGCTACCGAGTAATACTGAAGTAAATCCTCGGAATGAGAATGTTAATATGGTGTCAACGAATTCTGAAAAACCAGCATCAGAAGATGGGAAGGTTTTAGATGAGAGTAACAATGAAGAAGTTACACCACCACCACCCGAGTATGTAAAGCCAGTGGTGGCACCATACAAACCACCCATCCCGTTTCCAAGAAAAGGAGTTGAGTATGAGCAAGTGATAGGTAATAAAGATTGTGATACCTCTGGAAAGAAGAAGAAGAAAAAGAATAAGAAAGTGCAAGAAACAAAAGCCGTAAATATAAACCCGGTGAAGACAGTTCCACCAAAACCTCCACCTAGGGTAGGTGATCCGGGTGAATTTATTGTTCCTTGTCTACTTAGTGATTATGTCATGTATGATGCACTAGCAGATTTAGGTGCGAGTGTGAGTGTTATGCCTCTTTCCTTATATAAGAGATTAGGTGTAGGTGAGTTAAGTCCAACGGATATGAGTGTTCGACTCTTTGATCAAACCATTAAGCACCCAGTTGGAATTGCTGACAAACTACCCGTTCAAGTAGGCAATTTAACCTTTCTAGTCGAATTTATTGTCATTGACATAGAAGAGGACCCAAACATTCCTCTAATTTTAGGTCGGCCATTCTTAGCGTCCACCAAGGCGTTATTTGATGTAGGAAATGGAAGAATGACACTTAAAAGTGGTGACAAATCGATCACCTTTATGATTCGAAAGTCTAAATCTCCACCAGCCAAAACCGTTGAACCAGTAAAAACAATTGGTAAGAACCATGTGCTTTTACCAACTCCAACGGTAATACTTAGCAATAATGAAACGCCTAAGTGTGGGGAAAATGAAGTAACACCTAATGATGACATGATAACAAAGAACCCCGTTGTTGATACGAAATTAAATAATCCCGTTATTAATGGTTCAATGAAGAAACTTATTAAACGGATTCGCGATGCTAGAACCAAGGGGAACTTTAAGTTATGTAACCGGTTAGTATCCAATCTATCACCTAAAGAAAAGGAGAAACTAGTTGAAATTGTGGATATTACACAGGAATCCGACCAATGGCTTAAAGAAAAAGTCACGGATATGCAAGTTGATTATGGACCAAGAGAAATTAACGATGAAGTTAATCACAATTTTGACACCACGGCTACCTAAGTGTGGGGAGATTCAAATGTTCTAAAAAGAAAATGCTATCTAGAGTTAGTTGTTCTGTTCTCGTGTAGTTCCGAGAATGGAATCAGATTGGTCTTTTCCGCTAGCAGACACTAAAGAACTAGTTTTCTCCCTCCATTCTGAATTTTTATTTTTTTTTAGGTTTTATTTGAAATTAATATGCATTTTAATTTATGTTTTATTGTGATTTTAAAAAACAAAATTTACTTTAATTCATTAAGTTTAAAAAATGATTTCTAAAATTCGTCGTGAGTTAAAGACTAGGTCGTTGAGCCGAAATTGCTTTACCCGAGGGCGGGGCGACAAATTTTGTTATCATTATTTTTAATTTTATTGATTTAAAGTATGCCAAAAATATTATACTTTATAAATTTTTGAAAAGTGGGGTTATAAACCAAACTTCAAATATATATATATATATATATATGTTTGTATTTTATCTTATGTACAAAACAGGGTAAAACAACGCACTTTCAAAGATTGTCATGAAGTTCAGCAAAAGCTACTGATTTTGACAAGACGCAAAAAAAATCAAATGTGAAATAACAATATGTTTGCAAACTCGGTATTTTTAATCACTTTTCTACGCTAATCACCCTCATGAATTTAAATTATAGTCTGATTTCATGCAAATGAGGGCATTGCATGATCTCAAGTGTGGGGAAGGGTTATAAATTCTCTCGGGTTTGCACTTAGTTTATTTGCCAAATTTTGTGAAAATTTGAAAAATTTTCAATTAAATGAAGTCAAAATCATGTTTATACATATTTATGAACGGTGAAAACTAGGTGATAATACCGAAATTATCGGAAAGGACATAAATTGAAAAACAACCTAAAATGCTTGAATTCATTTAAAATGGAATAAAGGAGAATAAAAAGGCAAAGAAAGAAACTAAGTGTGGGGAGAATGTACCAAGTTATTCAATTAAAAACTATCTATCACATATTTTCGTACAAGATTATTGCAGGTACTTTTGTTTTGGATGATACTAATCAGTTTTACCCGATTTACTATAATACTTTTGAAAGAAAGATGGATCTACACGATGAATCAATTCCATCATTAAAAGGAAGTAAAGTCTTCCGAAAAAGAAACGCGCTTCTTGATTTAGGTCATGAAGTTGTCGTCCAGACCAGCTGTAGGTTGACGAAAAACCTAGAAAAGTCATCACTAAAATCAGCAGGAAATCCACGGACCTCAGCATCAAACAGGGTCGCCAAGTGGTCAGACTTATCCTAACCATGAGAGGGTCTGTCTTGTAAAATGGGGAGGGCACCGTGCAAATTAGCTTGATAAGACTAATGAATCAGATCCCCAGAAAGGATAATCTCCTTAAAGATTAAAAATCAGCTTTTAAGACTGATATTACTCAATCCTAGAGATTGACCTTAAAGATTGAGAATTACAAACTCATGGAATTCAATGATATCTAAACTCGAGCTTAAACGAGAAAATATTTTGATCAAAATTATAAACCGATTTGTTTTCTGAAAACCCAATTTTCAATGCGTTCATTACCATTGAACGTAAAATCCTAGGAATTCACCTTGAATTCACTAGGTCACCTGAACTAAATCAGGTGTCAACCGTAAGAACGGTGGTTGCATAGCATGGTCAAAGACAGGGCCTTGTGCCAGACCGACAAATTATAAGGGTGAGCTTTACTATTGCTCCTACCAAGGATAGTTCTAGCATCCGACACGTTAAAAGACCATAATCATCTGCATGTCACGGGACATTGCCTTAACAGTTTCTTGTTCATCGCTTTCCTTTACAACCGGACGGTAGTTTACCGAAAGGTAATATACGGAACAAGTAAACTGGATGTGTGCTTTCCGATACCGGGATAGCAGTGGATTACACGAACCTAAATGTTTTAGCCAAAATAATGATCTACAAATGTATTTTGCAACACCAATGATGGATCAAATCAGAAAACTTGTCTAGGGTAAAATCTAGCTTGAATTTTCAAAAGATCAAATGTTTTCATAAAGATCCAATTTCCCTAAAGGATCTACATTTTTATAGTCATGTGGGACTGTAAACCGCCTTTCAAATGTGCACTTTGCTTTGGAAACCGAAAGTAAATCGGCTATTTGATTGCAAGTGTCGTTGACCTAAACCCGAGGCAACTGTGGATGACACACCCACCTTTAACCATCATTACTGTCATTGTTTATACCGCTATATCAAAATCACTGATGTACAAAATGTGATGAATAAAAAAGTGATTCATGTATGTTTTTATTTCAAGTTCTGTATTGCTTGAGGACAAGCAACGCTCAAGTGTGGGGATATTTGATAGTGCTCCAAATGAACATATATTTAGTAGCAATATCGTTCCAATATGTAAAGTTTTTAAATGTAATTTCCTTATTTTTAGTTGTAATAGTTAAATAAATAAGTGCGAAGACGAAAGACGCAAATCGCTCGAAAATGAAGATTTAAAGACAAAAACGAAGATTTGAAAGACCAAAAGGTCCAAAAAGCTCAAATGTACAAGATACAATTCAAAAGGTTCAATTTATTGATGAAGAACGTCTAAAAATGACAAGAGTACAAGTTACAAAACGCAAAGTACAAGATATAAAATTGTACGAAAGGACGTTCGAAAATCCGGAACCGAGGCATGAACCAACTTTCAGCGCTCGACGCAACGGTGTAAAAATTACAAGTCAACTATGCACAAGAATAAAATATAATATTTAAATAATTCATAATAAGAATAATATTAAATAATAAAAAGTTGTTAATTGAGCATAGTTCAGGGGTCGTAAATGAAAATTTGAATTCTAATTTGCCTATAAAAGGAACGATACGTTCGATGATGTAGAAAAAAAAGATATTTTTTTCGATCTTTTTTTCTTTCTATCTTTTTTCTTATTTTTCTATATCAAATATCAATATCTATATTTATAATTCTCTATCATAATGTTAATGTAATCAGATATAACAATAATCTTAATTTTAATTTTAAATTATGATAATAATAAGATTTATGATAGAGATCGTTTGAGTGTGTAAGTCGAAATTCTGTCCGTGTAACGCTACGCTATTTTTAATCATTGTAAGTTATGTTCAACCTTTTTACATTAATGTCTCGTAGCTAAGTCGTTATTATGCTTATTTAAAATGAAGTAATCATGATGTTGGGCTAATTACTAAAATTGGGTAATTGGGCTTTGTACCATAATTGGGGTTTGAACAAAAGAACGACACTTGTGGAAATTGAACTATGGGCTATTAATAGATGGGGGGTATTGTCTAATTGAGTGACAACTCATTGGAGTCTGTCGAACCTATCTTCAAATTAATTAACCTAATAATTAATAATGATTATGGTTGTCCTATTTAGTGATGTTCATATGGAATCTGTTATAATCATTTAATTAATCAATTGGGTTGGGTAATTGATTATTCATTCTGATCAAGTGGATGAATTAATATTCATAAACTAATTAAAACAGGGGTGGATTACATACAGTGATAACTGATGTAATTGTTGACAGAAGTGATAACTGCGTCACAGTTTAAATCCTTAATCAGTTGGAATATTTGACTTCGGGTAAAAGGGTAATTTGACGAGGATACTCGCACTTTATATTTATGACCGATGGACTATTATGGACAAAAACCAGATAGACGTATCAAATAAACCAGGACAAAGGACAATTAACCCATGGTAATAAATTAAAATCAACACGTCAAACATCATGATTACGGAAGTTTAAATAAGCATAATTCTTTTATTATATTTCTCATCGTATCTTTATTTACTGTCATTTTATTACTCGCAATTTTATTTTCTGTCATTTTATTTATCGCAATTTATTTTACGCACTTTAATTTTTGTCATTTATTTTTACGCTTAAAATCGACAAACCGGTCATTAAACGGTAAAACCCCCATTTTATAATAATACTACTACTTATTTATATATATATTTTTACAAATAAACTTAATAATATAGCGTTAACTTCACCAGCTCCCTGTGGAACGAACCGGACTTACTAAAAACTACACTACTCTACGATTAGGTACACTGCCTATAGTGTTGTAGCAAGGTTTAGGTATATCCCATCCGTAAATTAATAAAACTTGTGTCATATTTTGTAGTATTTTGTATTAAAAATAATACTATTTCGTACCCTCACGCTACATCATCACATACCCAAAGACTTGGGAGTCACCTCAAGACGTATCGTATTACTACTTGCTACATGTACAACTCGATGCGAGACCCAGAAAGGAACCTAACGACGTTACCCGAACCCGAACATTTTGAAGAAATTTCAGGACAATTAGGCATTGATGCATGACCTACGAAACCTACGCACCCACACTGAGAAACCGTGAGATTAATTATGTAGAATTTGTTTTGAGATAGCATAGCTAAAGCACCGTTAGATGAAATTGAGTAGAACTAAAAGTGATCACATTACATTGACCATATGGAGTGGTTGGAATGAACGTACGATTTAGTACAATATAATGACGCCAGGCCAGCGTGGTTATATTGAAGTAAATCATGCAGAAGTTCCAATGTTACTACATAAGGAATATGAAGTGATTCGGAGAAAATTTTGGTAGGAACCACTTGAGTATACGCATTATGGTCTGTTAGAGGTAGGAATAACCACTAAGCCCAAATACTGTACAAGAAGGGCCTTGATTAAAGAATTGATAACCCGAAAATCTGTTATAGATATAGACACCCTGGACACTTAAGGAAAAAGTTCCCAAATAGGAAAAACTTTGGACTTACTTGCAGTAGAGCAATCGTTATGGAGACGCACATGGATCCTGATTATAGTTAGGGGATGATTCATCACAACGATTTATTTTCTCGAGGTTGTTTATTACTAGAGCGATATAAACCTTATATCTAAGGACCTTAGTGTTATGACTAATAAGCCGTTAACAATCATGAGGGTTAAGTATTCTATAGGACAAACAAATGGTAAGCTGGCAGAGATAGAGGAATAATTTAAGGTAGTACCTTAAAATTAACAGGTGGGTCATTTGGAGATGACCTCATGTCAACAAAACTTGGAAGTTTTAAAGTAGTAGTGAAAAGGATTAGTTACCTACGCACAAGCAGATGTTATTTGAGAAGATTGATAGAATTTTCAGGGTGGTATAATAAGATTTGGTTAGAACGAACCTTAAGAATAACCTAATGCTCATCAAGTTAGGAAGCTTGATGTAATGAACTTTAGGATTAACCTAATACTCTTCAAGTTAGGAAGCTTGATGAAATAGTTGGAACGGACTGGCTTTCAAGGATGAAACCGAAAGTTATTTATAGCAGGAAGATTAACAATGGTGAGCCAAAAGCCATCTGGGTTACTTCAACAACCCGAGATCCCACAATGAAAATGGGAAGAGATGACAATGGATTTCATCCCGAAGCTACCGAAAACAATAGGCAGTTATGACACTATCTGGGTTATCGTTGACCGCCTCACCAAATCTTCTCACTTCCTAGCCATGAAACAAACCGATACAGTGGATAAACTCGCACAACGATACATAAAGGAAATTATATCCCGTCACTTCAGCGATTCAGATTCTATATAAAGGACTACCCAAGAATCCTATTTGATACTCATTCTTACGCGACTCTAAATCCTAACTTATTTCGAGAGATTTCTTATTTGATGATGATCACACCATCATCCTTCTTACTTTGATATTAGTCATACCAGTTTAAAATTTCCAAAATCAATGGGTAGTTAATTCCCATTCTCATACTCTCCCTTTCGTATCTCACTTATAAGCAACAACTTCGCACTTAATCATTTTTGGTCGAAGGGCTTATGCCCTACTAATAGTCATCAACCACATTTAAATTCAATAGTTTTCATTACCTCGTAACATTTTTGCTCAAATATCACCCAAAATTTTCAAAAATCTTTTACTCATAAATCTTTTTGTAACCTCCGAAATATGAAAATTTTGTTTGCCAAAATTTTACTCACACTATTTTACTGTGCGATCCTCTCAAAGTTTTATAAAAATAAATTTATTTTATTGTCATTCGTACAAATTTTAGAAACCGTATATGTTATATATAATAAAGTAAATAATTACTTATTTTTGACTAGTACATATGAAATTTTACTTTCATTTTTACAAAACAATTCTTTTATTCAAAAGATATTCTACTTGGAGTAGTCTATATTTACTAAGAACTTCGTTTCTTTCCTTACATTGTCACCTAAAACGATTTCTAAAAAAAATATAAAAATTTCGTTGCTTATTATACAAAATTCTTCATTGCTTATTAGTATCTAAGTCATCATGAAGACTTTACAACCGTCGAAATTGAGAGTTTCATGTGTGTGTGTGTGTATGTGATGAAGGCACTTACTACCACGTCATGCAGAGCCTTCGGGCATCCACTAACACTTAAACCATTCAAAATTACTGCGTTACCCCAGGAATCTTATTTATCACATCTGTCGGAGCAATGCTCTTTCTTACATAACTCTAAGTCCTGACTTATTCCAAGGGAATCACATTTAGTGATATTAACACCATTAGTATTCCGACTTTAACATTAGTCATAACCTGTTTGGCATTCTGCAAAGTCAAGAAACGATTAACTTCTCGTCCTCATGCTCTATCCTTCATACCTCACTTTTTAGTAACGGCTCTGCACGTGAACATTTTTGGCCCAGAGACTTCTGTCCTGACAATTATCAAAACTACATTTAAATCATTAGTTTTCATTACCTAATAACATGTCACTAAATGATTCAAAGATTTTCACTCAATACTCGTAACCTCTGAAATACGAAAAACTATGTTTATCAAAAATTTTACACGTTGATTTTTACACGTTGTTATTTGCGCAGACCTCACGAGATTTATGGACAAATGAAAATAATAAAATTTTTCTGTCACTTATGCAATTTATAAAATCATATATGTATGTATATAATTAAGTTAAAGTTTACCTTTACTTATTTTGGTTGGTACATACTAAGTGATACCTTCAAATTCTTTAAAAATCGCTCCTTTGATGAGTGTTTAACTAAAGTCAAATAGTTTTTGTACAAAATGGTGCACGTTGTACATACTTCTAAATTTACAAAGAACTTCGTTCCGTTTATGTTATCACATCAAATGTTTAAAGGTTTTTCAAAACTTCCTCGGTTGATTTTATTAAAGGTTTTCGTATTAGACTACACCATGTAGGGATCACACTTCTTCTCTCCCTCCGTTAGGGAAGAAGCTTACTATTAAATTTTTTGTTAAAAACGCTTGAGCCACTTTGGGTGGCAGATTTATAAAAATTTGTTAGGAAGTCTTTGTACTCGAAAAATGTTCCTTTTAAGGTTAGAAATGGCAAAATCGCGGGCCGATAAATCAGTTTTCTGAGGTACACTCAGTGGTCACCCCATTGTAGGAAGGGCACTAGGTGGGTTTCTACTCTCAATGTTTCACGGCTAAATTGCAACACCCTCGTAAACGTCATCTCTATGAATTAGTAGGTTGAGGTACAAGGAATCATTTTTGAGACTCTTTTCACTTAGAGTAAACCGTTCTTTATGACCAAGGGTTCACATATCCACTCATCCGCACATCCCCTTAAGTATAAGGACAAATTCAGGATGAACCGCTCGGATAGTTCACTCTCGTTCAAAGATCACACATTTCGTGCGATTTTCTTTCGGAATTGTAGTGTAAGATACTTTAAGAATCTATGAATCTTGTTATCCTCTTGGAAGGGGACTGCTTAAAACATTTACGGCACTTATGTGGATACTCTACACGTTTCTTCCTCCGTTGGTTACAACTATATGTTGTTCTAGTTAATATTAACCCTAACTTCAACATGTAACTGAAAGGATAAAGTTATATTATGGAACTGTGCTTACATTCCATCCAAGGATAAGTTCACACGCAGTATGTTGTGATCGCCATGTTTTCCATTCTACCTGTCAGCCTTGTATTGCGACATAAGCGCTCAAAGTTTTAGATGAGTTTAGTAACATTCATGGTGTATTTCATGCATCCAGCTTACTGAAAATGCCTGTAGGGCTAAAAACATCATATTCCCTTTCGTGAGTATATATTCAGATGACATACACATGTTAACCAGAAACGAAATCAATTTGTTGATCTCTTAGGACAAGAGACTTAATTAATGGCATATACCTATTCTTACTGTTATATGCCGAAGTACCTTTCAAGGCAATTAACTCACTTCTGAGCTCTCGAGTCTCTCGAAACTTCTATACTCTCCTTCTTATTCAAAAATGGTACCATTGTTGGTCACTCCTCATAATTTCAGGACGAAATTTCCATTAACAGGTGGGTAATGTAACGACCCAACTTTTTCGACTTGTTTTTGTGCCTTGTTATTTTTGCGAAACTGCGTATTTGTGCGTACTGTGCTATTTTATACTCTGGAATCTTTATACACAAGACTTACTTTCATTTATGTGTTAAAACGTGCCTTTAAGTACGTAGGATACTTAACTTGATCACCGGAAACCTTTATGACCGTTAGTGTCACTTGACGTTACGAACAAACTGCGTACTGCGTACACGTTTAACTTTTGTCGTAATTGGAATATTATGACTACGAAATCTTAATTATTATTTCATAATAATAATTATTTGGGTTTTTGGATGCTTAATTACGCGTAGTAATTTACTTATGCTTACTAGTTAGTCTTGTTGGACTTTCTACCTTGTTGGGCCTTAGCCCACCCTACACTAGTTAGTGGACTATTTAATTAGCCCAATTATTATTAGCTAGTGACCCATTAATATGTAAGACAAATGCCCATTTATTAGAGGGAACATGCTAGCATTTATGTCAAGTATTATCCTTAATGTTGCATGAGATCCCAATATAAGCACCAACTTTAGACAACCATTAACCAAAAAACAAACTTTTGTCCCCCTTGTCCCCGCTCCAAATTCACGGCCACCTTCACCCCTCCCCTCCCTCATTCACCTATAAATACTAGCCTTATTTCATCCATTTTACACTTGCTTTCATTTGTAATTCACACACACACACACACTCTCTAATTCTCTCTAGTTCTTTCTCTATCTAAAAGTGTAAGTATTTTGAAATTCTTTTCTTCTTCTCCTTCTCATCATCACGAAATCATCATCATCATCATGGGTCTAGCTTTTTAGCTTTTGATCTTGATTACATCTTGTAGATTCAAACATGGATTTGAATCTTTCAAGAACATGGAAGATTCAAGCTTTCTAGCTTTGAATCTTTACCCACTTTGTAGATCTATATTTTTTTAACTTTAATCTTGTTATTTTGTTATAAAGATTCAAACTTGTGTTTGTAATCTTCATATAACTTAAAGATCCAAGCTTTATGCTTCAAGATCTTTAAGAACAATCAAGATGCAAGCTTTCTAGCTTGGATCTTCATATCTTTTGTTGGATCTAAGTTTTCTAACTTATGATCTCATTATTTTGTTATAAAGATCAAAACTTGTGTTTATGGTCTTCATATAACTTAAAGATCTAAGCTTTATGCTTCAAGTTCTTCAAGAACACTAAAGGTTCAAGCTTTCTAGCTTTGTGACCTTATAACTTGTGTGAAAGGGATCCAAGCTCTCTAGCTTAAGGTTCCATCACTTCATTTGACTTAGATTATGTTCATACTTGCTTGATTGAAGTAAAGTTTGTAGCTTTAGTTGTGAATGTAACATGTGATTGTGTTAAGACTAAGGATATGATGTAACCTTGGTTCATCATCCATCTAAGACTCTTAAATGAGTTGTGTTCTTACTTGGTCTTAACATATTGTGTTTTGATGGTAGAATCTTGGTCAAGGTGATGCTAACCCATCAACGAGTTGTACACTTGAAGCTACAAGAATCAAGGATGAGAACCGTGATGAGCATCAAGCACTAAGAACCCCACTGGAGCACCTTGCTTACTGTGTTCGGGATCTGATCAGACAACCTGGGCTACTGGAAAGCTAATTTTAATATAGTTCGGTTCGATTAGATGATTTTCCGTTTAGACCTCGTCTTAATCCGAGTTACGGTTTAGGATTTATGGCCTTCCGAAAGTCACTACACCCTATTAACATTGTGCTGAAATTTCTGACCTACTCGCACTTAAACCGTCACCATGGTCAAACGAAGATGAGTTTGGTTCTGGAAATTGGTCAGCAACTAGAGGACTCCCGTACGGAGCCATAGCCACTGATTACGAGTCTTTTTGATTTACGTAGAGGCCGTAGCAGCTGATCAAAGTTAGCCTATTGTTTCGACCTCTATACTTGTTAAACTTACTTAACTTTTACGATGATGAATGATGATGATGATGATGACACTTAAACTTATTTTATGCACTATTAGAACTTATGAGGATAATATACTAACCTAGTAACCTTTGACTTAGGTTGACGACCTTTCGGACCGACTTACTACTTGCATACTTTCATTATCGACTTTACCGCTCTTATCACTGTGAGTTATAGCATCCCTTTTTACTTTAACTATTTTGGGACTGAGAATACATGCGCTTTTTATATTTTACATACTAGGCACGAGTACTTAAACTTTATATATGTGTGGGTTACACAACGGCATAAACTTTCCCCTTAGCTCGGTAACGTTTAGTCATTGGTTTTTGAACCGGTGAACGCGAATCTTAGATATGGATCCATAGGGTTTGACATCCCCACTCGGGCTAGTCGCGCTAGCATTTAATGGGTATTTAATACTTCATAAACTTACGCACTCGCCAAGTGTACTTTTAGGGGGTGATATTACGTTAGTTAGTTACCAAGTGCCCACGGTTAAGCATATACTTTATCATACTTATTTGAATTACTGATTTAAACTGCTGGTTAAAGCACCAAAATCTCGTGGCCTACATTACATTACTGATTACAAACAAACTATAGCTCACCAACATTCGTGTTGACTTTTTAAGCATGTATTTCTCAGGTGCTTAGATGTTGTTGCTTCCGTTATTAGATTTGCTGCCTTGGTGTTATAAACTTGCTGTTATAGACTTGCTGTTATGGACCTGCTGTGTTAGATTTCCGCTGCATTACTTAGAGATGTCTCAATCATGGAACTTTTATTTTTCATTCGTAACTTACGTTATTTTCAAACAATGGCTTTGTAACGACCTTTGGGTCACGTACTTATGCTTATGCTTCTATTCATAGGAAGCACGTTATCTTTTGCAAAACGCTATCTTTTCATGAATGCACAACTAGTTTTCAAACAGCATATAGTGTTTAACCTTGTAATGATCCTGTTGTTGATGAACCGTATGTAGTGACCCGAACTTTTCCATGTTTATATATATTAAATGAAATTGTTATTTACATGATTAAGTGTTTCCAACATGTTAAGCAATCAAACTTGTTAAGACTTGATTAATTGAAATAGGTTTTATATAGACAATTGACCACCCAAGTTGACCGGTGATTCACGAACGTTAAACTTGTAAAAACTATATGATGTCATATATATGGATATATATATAGTTAACATGGTATTATGATAAGTAAACATATCATTACGTATATTAACAATGAACTACATATGTAAAAACAAGACTACTAACTTAAGGATTTCGAAACGAGGCATATATGTAACTATTATCGTTGTAACGACATTTAATTGTATATATATCATATTAAGATATATTAATACATCATAATATTATAATAATGTAATAATTTAACATCTCATTTGATATAATAAACAATGGGTTAACAACACTTAACAGGATCGTTAACCTAAAGGCTTCAAAACAACATTTACATGTAACGACTAACGATGACTTAACGACTCAGTTAAAATGTACATACATGTAGTGTTTTAATATGTATTCATACACTTTTGAAAGACTTCAAGACACTTATCAAAATACTTCTACTTAACAAAAATGCTTACAATTACATCCTCGTTCAGTTTCATCAACAATTCTACTCGTATGCACCCGTATTCGTACTCGTACAATACACAGCTTTTAGATGTATGTAATATTGGTATATACACTCCAATGATCAGCTCTTAGCAGCCCATGTGAGTAACCTAACATATGTGGGAACCATCATTTGGCAACTAGCATGAAATATCTCATAAAATTACAAAAATATTAGTAATCATTCATGTCTTATTTACATGTAAACAAAATTACACATCCTTTATATCTAATCCATATACCAACGACCAAAAACACCTACAAACACTTTAATTCTACAATTTTCTTCATCTAATTGATCTCTCTCAAGTTCTATCTTCAAGTTCTAAGTGTTCTTCATAAATTCTATAAGTTCTAGTTTCATAGAATCAAGAATACTTCCAAGTTTGCTAGCTTACTTCCAATCTTGTAAAGTGATCATCCAACCTCAAGAAATCTTTATTATTTACAGTAAGATATCTTTCTAATACAAGGTAATACTCATATTCAAACTTTGATTCAATTTCTATAACTATAACAATCTTATTTCGAGTGGAAATCTTACTAGAACTTGTTTTCGTGTCATGATTCTACTTCAAGAACTTTCAAGCCATCCAAGGATCCTTTGACGCTAGATCTATTTTTCTCATTTCCAGTAGGTTTATCCACAAAACCTGAGGTAGTAATGATGTTCATAAAATCATTCAATTCATATATATAAAACTACCTTATTCGAAGGTTTAAACTTGAAATTACTAGAACATAGTTTAGTTAATTCTAAACTTGTTCGCAAACAAAAGTTAATCCTTCTAACTTGACTTTTAAAATCAACTAAACACATGTTCTCCATATATATGATATGCTAGCTTAATGATTTAAAACCTGGAAACACGAAAAATACCGTAAAATCGGACATACGCCGTCGTAGTAACACAGCGGGCTGTTTTGGGTTTGATAATTAAAAACTATGATAAACTTTGATTTAAAAGTTGTTATTCTGGAAAAATGATTTTTCTTATGAACATGAAACTATATCCAAAAATCATGGTTAAACTCAAAGTGGAAGTATGTTTTCCAAAATAGTCATCTAGACGTCGTTCTTTCGACTGAAATGACTACCTTTACAAAAATGACTTGTAACCTGTATTTCCGACTATAAACCTATACTTTTTCTATTTATATTCATAAAATAGAGTTCAATATGAAACCATAGCAATTTTATTCACTCAAAACGGATTTAAAACGAAGAAGTTATGGGTAAAACAAGATTGGATATTTTTTGATTGTTGTAGCTACGGGAAATATTGTAACAATTCTATACAAATCATATTCTAGCTAACTTATATTGTATTATACATGTATTCTAATATATTATGTAATCTTGGGATACCATAGACACGTATGCAAATGTTTTGACATATCATATCGACCCATATATATATTTTATTTGGAACAACCATAGACAATCTATATGCAGTAATGTTTGAGTTAGCTATACAGGGTTGAGGTTGATTCCAAAAATATATATATTTTGAGTTGTGATCTAGCCTGAGACGTGTATACACTGGGTCATGGGTTGATTCAAGATAATATATATCGATTTATTTCTGTATATCTAATTGTGAACAACTAGTTGTAGGTTACTAACGAGGACAGCTGACTTAATAAACTTAAAACAGTAAAACGTATTAAAAATATTGTAAATATATTTTGAACATACTTTGATATATATGTACATATTTTTTATAGGTTCGTGAATCGACCAGTGGCCAAGTCTTACTTTCCGACGAAGTAAAAATCTGTGAAAGTGAGTTATAGTCCCACTTTTAAAATCTAATATTTTGGGATGAGAATACATGCAATTTTATAAATGTTTTATGAAATAGACACAAGTAAATGAAACTACATTATATGGGTGAATGATCGAAGCCGAATATGCCCCTTTTTAGCTTGGTAGCCTAAGAATTTGGGAACAGACCCCCAAATTGACACGAATCCTAAAGATAGATCTATCGGGCCCAACAAGCCCCATTCTGGAATTTGGAATGCTTTAGTACTTCGAAATTATCATGTCCGATGGGTGTCCCGGAATGATGGGGATATTCTATATGCATCTTGTTAATGTCGGTTACCAGGTGTTCACCATATGAATGAATTTTATCTCTATGTATGGGATGTATATTGAAATATGAAATCTTGTGGTCTATTATTATGATTTAATAATATATAGGTTAAACCTATAACTTACCAACAAAATAAGGATGTATATTGTTGATGTTTTAAGCATGTTTATTCTCAGGTGATTATTAAGAGCTTCCGCTGTTGCATACTAAAATAAGGACAAGATTTGGAGTCCATGCTTGTATGATATTGTGTAAAAACTGCATTCAAGAAACTTATTTTTGATGTAATATATTCTTATTGTAAACCATTATGTAATGGTCGTGTGTAAACGGTATATTTTAGATTATCATTATTTGATAATCTACGTAATGCTTTTTAAACTTTTATCGATAATATAAAGGTTATGGTTGTTTTAAAAATGAATGCAGTCTTTGAAAAACGTCTCATATAGAGGTCAAAACCTCGCGACGAAATCAATTAATATGGAACGTTTATAATCAATATGAACGGGACATTTCAGTTGGTATCCGAGCGTTGGTCTTAGAGAACCAAAAATTTGCATTAATGTGTCTTATCGAGTTTGTTAGGATACATTAGTGAGTCTGGACTTCGACCGTGTTTTCTTTAAAAACGATTGCTTAACACTTTTGTTGGAAACTATATATTATTAACATGTAAATATTATGTGATATATTAACCTATTAATGTGTTTGATATTGTGTGATATATGTCTACCACTAGTACAAATCCCATCAACTCACCTAATAATAATGAAGAGTCGAATATAATTTGGGAAGATTCACAAATTTTCGAAGAGGAACCAGAAGAAGAGGAACCGGAAGAAGAGGAACCGGAAGAAGAGGAATCAGAAGAGGAGGAACCGGAATAAGAAGAGGTTCCGGAGGAAGAAATATTGATACCTATAGTAAATCGATTAAATAAAAGAAAATCCTCAACTAACGGACCAAATTTAATAATGGTAAATGGTGTTTCACCCGAGGAAGCAAAATATTGGGAAGATTATCAATTTTTCGATGAATCGGATCCTGATGAGGATTCCGATGATGTTTTAGAAATTACCTCGACCCAATTTAATAAAGCGAAAGAAAATAATAAGGGAAAAGGTATAAAAATAGAGAAACCCGATTCCAACCTCGATGAACTTTATATGTATCGGCAACATCCGTATTTCCTAAAATGTAACAATGACTCGGGAACCTCTAAACCACCAGGTTTTTCTAAACATTGTGGAAAATGACGGCTCTTATTAGAGGAACACCATATGTCCCTAGATAAATAGGAAAACGAACCAAGTCCGAAGAAGAAGAAACCAGTGATTCAGATTAGAGGGTTGTAATCATGTTGTGTATTATATGTATTGTAGTGTGCTTGTACTTTTATGTTCTATGTAAAAATTGCTTGTGTTGTTTGTTAATTATCTTTTACGAATCTAATCCTTGTCTATTTTACAGTATAAAAACACAAAATAGACGTTAAGGGTAGACAACCGAATATTTTAGAAGATCTACCAGAGGATATGATTGAGGAAATCTTGTCTAGAGTCGGTCAGAATTCATCAGCACAATTAATTATGGCAAAATTAACTTGTCAAACATTTGAAAGACTTTCCAGAAATGCCTTAGTTTATAAAAGGCTTTCCTTTGATAGGTGGGGTATATCACATTGGGGAGACCGTAAGTTACGCCGTGTTTTCTTTAAAGCGTTAAATGCGGGGAACCCAAATGCAATTTTACGCTACTGGTTAAGAACCTATTTTGACTCAACATATCCCAACATAGAATTTCATGAATTAGAAAGAGGTTCTAACATGCAACATAAAGAAGCATGTTATGCTTACGGGTTAGTGATGTTCGCTTCTTACCAAAGTGAGAAAAAGAACATCGAATTGCAACTTTTAAATAAAACCTTCCCACAAGTGATGGATTCAGTAATTGGGGTGAGAAACAAGGTTTTTAGATTATTACGGGGCTGTTGGACATTACGAAACCCTCGTCCTTTTGACGACATTACAACATGCTGCCTAGCCAATGGTCATAACGGTTATTTTCCACAAGACCAAGGATGGGAAGTCGTCTTAGTAAAACCAGAATGCATGACTTGTTTCTGGACTTATGAATTATGTGTCTTTATTTCCTTTGCTGAACAACTTGCGTATTAACTAGATTTATCTTCAAAACTGTCCTGTATCAAAGTATACTATATTTCATGTTATATGTAATATAGCGATGTTGTAAGTTTGAAGAATATTTATATGTGATATATTATTATAATCAGTTTTTCATATGGAATTGTAGTAGTTGAATTGTATATTAGCTACTAAGTATGAACTTAACGGGTAGGTAGTACCCGAATTTAAACTTATAAAACGCTAATATGAAGAAAAAGCTTTTATAAATGAGTTCATATTATGCTACGAAATACTATTGACAACTCTTAAATTCTATATGATTAACTCAATTCTTTTGGCTATTTTTGAAGGAAATGGCACCGGCGACTCGTCAGAATTTGAACATGAGCGAGGAAGACTTCCGTGTTTTCCTTGTAGCAAACATAGCCGCAGTACAGGCTGCGATGCAAAATAGCAATAACTCTGGATCTAGCAGTGGAACTAATTCCACAAGAAATCATGTAGGATGCTCCTACAAACCTTTGGAATTTGATGGAACTGAAGGACCAATTGGATTGAAACGGCGGACCGAGAAAGTCGAATCGGTGTTTGCCATAAGTAAGTGTACTGAAGAGGATAAAGTTAAGTATGCTACGCATACCTTCACAGGTATTGCGTTAACGTGGTGGAACACCTATCTTGAACAGGTAGGACAAAATGCTGCTTACGCACTACCGTGGTCGGCATTCAAGCAATTGATGAACGAGCAGTACCGTCCTAGAAACGAAGTCAATAAGCTCAAGGTAGAGCTTAGAGAGTTACGAACACAAGGGTTCGACATTACCACATATGAACGAAGATTCACAGAGTTGTGCCTATTATGTCCAGGAACGTTCGAAGATGAAGAAGAGAATATCGGCGCATTTATAAAAGGGTTACCAGTAAGGATTCAAGAAGATGTGAGTTCACACGAGCCCGCTTCCATACAAAAGGCAAGTCGAATGGCTCATAAACTCATAAATCAGATTGAGGGAAGAATTAAAGAGTAGGCGGCCGAAGAAGCCAACACAAAACAACTCAAGAGAAAGTGGGAAGAAACCAGTGACAAGGGTCACCAATACAACAACAACAACAATTACAACCACAACCGCAACAACAATCGCAACAATAACCGCAATCCCAACAATAACTACAACAAACGTCCCAACAACAACAACAACTACAACAACCGTTCCAACAACAATAACAATCCCAACAACAACCTCAATAACAACAACGGCAATAAAAACCAAAAATGCCAAAGATGTGAAGAGTACCACCAGAATGGGTTCTGCACGAGATTTTACACCAAGTGTAAAAGAACTGGCCATGGTGCGAAAAAGTGTGAGGTCTACGGACCAAAGTTTAACAGAACTAAAGGAATAAATAGTGGCGAAACAAGTAATGCCGCCTTTGTTTGTTATGGATGTGGAAAACTGGGCCACATTAGAAGTAATTGCCCGAATCAGGGGAATACTAATGGGCAGGGTCGCGAAAGAGTTTTCAATATTAATACGGCAGAAGCGCCGGAAGACCCGGAGCTTGTTACGGGTACGTTTCTTATTGATAATAAATCTGCTTATATTTTATTTGATTCGGGTGCGGATAGAAGCTATATGAGTAGAGATTTTTGTGCTAAGTTAAGTTGCCCATTGACGCCTTTGGATAGTAAATTTTTACTCGAA
The DNA here is from genome assembly GCF_046630445.1 of Rutidosis leptorrhynchoides. NCBI lineage: Eukaryota > Viridiplantae > Streptophyta > Magnoliopsida > Asterales > Asteraceae > Rutidosis > Rutidosis leptorrhynchoides. Next base: position 686,193,657 of record NC_092334.1, read on the forward strand.
TTAGCAAACGGTAAATTAATTTCAGCAGATAATATATGTCGGGATAGAGAAATTAAACTGGGGGATGAAACGTTTAAAATTGATTTAATACCAGTCGAGTTAGGGAGTTTTGATGTAATAATTGGTATGGACTGGTTGAAAAAGGTGAGAGCAGAGGTCGTTTGTTACAAAAATGTGATTCGCATTATGCGTGAAAAGGGAAAACCTTTAATGGTGTACGGAGAGAAGAACAATGCGAAATTAAATCTTATTAGTAGTTTGAAGGCGCAAAAACTAATAAGAAAAGGTTATTACATCATTCTAGCACACATCAAGGAAGTTAAACATGAAGAAAAGAACATCAATGATGTTCCCTTCGCAAAAGAATTTTCCGATGTATTTCCGAAAGAATTACCGGGATTACCTCCACATCGATCCGTTGAATTTCAAATAGACCTTGTACCAGGAGCTACACCAATAGCTCGTGCTCCATACAGACTCGCACCCAGCGAAATGAAAGAATTACAAAGTCAGATACAGGAACTTTTAGAGCGTGGTTTTATTCGACCAAGCACATCACCGTGGGGAGCTCCTGTTTTGTTTGTCAAGAAGAAGGATGGTACATTTAGGTTGTGTATTGTAACAGACTAAAACCCGAGCTAGTTGTAAGTTGCCTATTTTGCCCTTAGGGTTTGTGCTTAGTCTTAAGTGCTTTTATTTTAATTATTTTATTAGTGTTTTATTATATTTGTGTTGTGACCAGTTTGTGACAAGGGTCTCAGATCAGGTTTGTTTATTTTATTTGGACCTCGTTTGGGCTACCTAATCTTGTGCGAAAGATATCAGATAACTGGTAAATACCCGTGTGTTGTGGGGTATGGGGTTTTAACCCCAAATTAAGTGTATGAGCAGCTAATTTCCCTCATTTGTTTCCTGAACCTTCCTCTCACTCACACATTCACCTAACCTCATCTTCACCATCTCAAACAACCTTAAATCATTTGATCTCGAATTGAAGCTTGATTTTAGTGTCAAATCGTTCCTTGTGTTGTTGTGATTCTAACAAGGTAAAGTTTGTTTAATTTCGTGATCAAATCAGTGTCAAAATGGGTGTTTTAGTCAAGTTTTATGAAAATGGGGTTTTGTGTCAAATTGGTAGAAATTGATGTTGTTTGTGTTTGAATGTTGTGGGTTTATGTTCCAAAAAGTTTAGTGTACGAGTTGTGTTCAGTTTTGAGGTCAAAAACGTGTCCAAAGTCGAGATTTGGTGATTTTGGGTTGAAACCCGTCACTTTGCTGCTGTTGCAGCTGATGAACTACCTTCGGCTGATGGTCGTTGACCATCGACCGATGGTGAGGGACGATCGACCGGTGGACAGGACCATCGACCGATGGTGTATGACTTCTGACCATCTGATGTAATTTTGACGATCGGCCGATTGGGGGAGACCATCGACTGATGGTGTGTTGACGATCGGCCGATGGATGGGACCATCGACCGATGGTCTTAGACAGTGAAAATTTTACTAAGTGTTGATTTATAGCCGTTATGGTGTCCGTGTATTTTTAAGATTTTCAGGATGTAAATTTTGAAAGTGCATAGTGTTAAGCATGAAAATTTTAGCGGACGCATTTTTTTACTAATTTGCTATAATTCGCTGTCAGTGTGTCTAATATTGATGGGAACACTATTCTAACTTAGTTTTTGCTGTTCTCAGGAGATAAGGACCAGGAGGAAGCTCAGAAATAATAACTGAGCAGTTGCTGGTAATTGGTGAGTGGGTCTATCTACGGATAGAGTTTAAGTAGCATATCATGCTACTGTGGTTGACTCCTTTACCATGCATAGTGTAGGAATTTCCATGATAGAATAATATCGTTTGCCTGATGTTGTATGTGAATTATGTGTATACTGTGTGAATGACACCAGTCGGTCCTAGGGAGACCGGGGACTCGAGACCGTGCCTAGGAGAGGTTAGAGTCCGTATGAGGTCAACCGTGCCTAGGGGAGGTTGGGTCCATAGGCTACTAATTGTGGAGTATAGTGTGAACGATGCACCCCCTGCATCTGGATAACTATACTGTGAATTGAGTAGCAGGGACTATCGGTAGACTCAGGCCCGATCAGCTGGGAGTCGTGTGCTCGTACAAGCCGTCGATCCTCGTATTGTCTTATTGTATGCTAGTTGTTGGTTAGCATGTATTGTTGTTCGTATATAGCTTGTGTGTGGCTTAAGCTATATCTGTTAGATAGATTCCATTCACTTAGCGGTGCGCTAATCCCCCACATATTCTCCCCTTGCAGGTTTAGGTACTACTAGTCGGGATGGGAGCTGTTGCAGAAGACATGTTTGACAACCCAACTCTGATGTGGACTTTTGTATAAATAATGTTTTGTAATAATGTAACACCGTTGTGTAAACTTAGACTTAATTACTCAGATTGATGTAATGACGTGACTTATATTGTGTTTATTATTAAAGTCTTCCACTGTGTTTTAAAAAAAAAAATGGCCGGTGTTACATGTATCGACTACCGAGAGTTGAACAAACTTACCATCAAGAACCGCTACCCACTACCGAGAATCGATGACTTATTTGATCAACTACAAGGCTCGTCGGTTTATTCGAAGATTGATTTAAGTTCTGGGTGTCATCAAATGCGGGTGAAGGAGGATGATATTCCAAAGACTGCTTTTAGGATGTGTTACGGTCATTACGAGTTTATGGTTATGCCGTTTGGGTTGACTAACGCACCAGCTGTGTTCATGGACCTCATGAACCGAGTGTGTGGACCATACCTTGACAAGTTTCTCATTGTTTTCATCGATGACATACTTATTTACTCAAAGAATGACCAAGAGCATGAAGAACATTTGAGAAAAGTGCTAGAGTTGTTAAGAAAAGAAAAACTGTACGCTAAGTTTTCAAAGTGTGCATTTTGATTGGAAGAAGTTCAATTCCTCGATCATATAGTGAACAAAGAAGGTATTCGGGTGGATCCAGCAAAGATTGAAACCGTTGAAAAGTGGGAAACCCCGAAAAATCCAAAACAAATACGCCAATTTTTAGGGCTAGCTGGTTATTACAGGAGATTCATCCAAAATTTTTCCAAAATAGCAAAACCCTTGACTGCATTAACGCATAAAGGGAGGAAATTTGAATGGAAGGATGAACAAAAAAAAGCGTTTCAATTATTGAAGAAAAAGTTAACTACGGCACCTATATTGTCATTACCTGAAGGGAATGGTGATTTTGTGATATATTGTGATGCCTCAAAGCAAGGTCTCGGTTGTGTATTAATGCAACGAACGAAGGTAATTGCTTATGCGTCTAGACAATTGAAGATTCACGAGCAGAATTATACGACGCATGATTTGGAATTAGGCGCAGTTGTTTTTGCATTAAAGACTTGGAGGCACTACTTATATGGGGTCAAAAGTATTATATATACCTACCACAAAAGTCTTCAACACATATTTAATCAGAAACAACTGAATATGAGGCAGCGTAGGTGGATTGAATTGTTGAATGATTACGACTTTGATATTCGTTACCACCCGGGGAAGGCAAATGTGGTAGCCGACACCTTGAGCAGAAAGGACAGAGAACCCATTCGAGTAAAATCTATGAATATAATGATTCACACTAACCTTACTACTCAAATAAAGGAGGCACAACAAGGAGTTTTATAAGAGGGAAACTTAAGGGATGAAATACCCAAAGGATCGGAGAAGCATCTTAATATTCGGGAAGACGGAACCCGGTATAGGGCTGAAAGAATTTAGGTACCAAAATTTGGAGATATGAGAGAAATGGTACTTAAAGAAGCTCATAAAACCAGATACTCAATACATCCTGGAACGGGAAAGATGTACAAGGATCTTAAGAAATATTTTTGGTGGCCGGGTATGAAAGCCGATGTTGCTAAATATGTAGGAGAATGTTTGACGTATTCTAAGGTCAAAGCTGAGCATCAAAAACCATCAGGTCTACTTCAACAACCCGAAATCCCGGAATGGAAATGGGAAAACATTACAATGAATTTCATCACTAAATTGCCAAGGACTGCAAGTGGTTTTGATACTATTTAGGTAATAGTTGATCGTCTCACCAAATCAGCACACTTCCTGCCAATAAGAGAAGATGACAAGATGGAGAAGTTTGCACGACTGTATTTGAAGAAAGTCGTCTCCAGACATGGAATACCAATCTCTATTATCTCTGATAGGGATGGCAGATTTATTTCAAGATTCTGGCAGACATTACAGCAAGTATTAGAAACTCGTCTAGACATCAGTACTGCCTATCATCCACAAACTAATGGGCAGAGCGAAAGGACGATATAAACACTTGAAGACATGCTACGAGCATGTGTTATTGATTTCGGAAACACTTGGGATCGACACCTTCCGTTAGCAGAATTTTCCTACAACAATAGCTACCATGCAAGCATTGAGATGGCGCCGTTTGAAGCACTTTATGGTAGAAAGTGCAGGTCTCCGATTTGTTGGAGTGAAGTGGGGGATAGACAGATTACGGGTCCGGAGATAATACAAGAAACTACCGAGAAGATCATCCAAATTCAACAACGGTTGAAAACCGCCCAAAGTCGACAAAAGAGCTACGCTGACATTAAAAGAAAAGATATAGAATTTGAAATTGGAGAGATGGTCATGCTTAAAGTTACACCTTGGAAAGGCTTTGTTCGATTTGGTAAACGAGGGAAATTAAATCCAGGGTATATTGGACCATTCAAGATTGTTGATCGTGTCGGACCAGTAGCTTACCGACTTGAGTTACCTCAACAACTCGTGACTGTACATAACACTTTTCACATCTCGAATTTGAAGAAATGTTTTGCTAAAGAAGATCTCACTATTCCATTAGACGAAATTCAAATCAACAAAAAACTTCAATTCATCGAAGAACCCGTCAAAATAATGGATCGTGAGGTTAAAAGACTTAAGCAAAACAAGATACCAATTATTAAGGTTCGATGGAATGCTCGTAGAAGACCCGAGTTCACATGGGAATGAGAAGATCAAATGAAGAAGAAGTACCCGCACTTATTTCTAGAAGATACGTCAACACCTCTAACTGCTTAAAATTTCGGGACGAAATTTATTTAACAGGTAGGTACTGTAGTGACCCGAAATTTTCCATGTTTATATATATTAAATGAAATTGTTATTTACATGATTAAGTGTTTCCAACATGTTAAGCAATCAAACTTGTTAAGACTTGATTAATTGAAATAGGTTTTATATAGACAATTGACCACCCAAGTTGACCGATGATTCACGAACGTTAAAACTTTTAAAACTATATGATGTCATATATATGGATATATATATATATATATATATATATATATATATATATATATATATATATATATATATATATATATATATAGTTAACATGGTATTATGATAAGTAAACATATCATTAAGTATATTAACAATGAACTACATATGTAAAAACAAGACTACTAACTTAAGAATTTCGAAACGAGGCATATATGTAACTATTATCGTTGCAACGACATTTAATTGTATATATATATATCATATTAAGATATATTAATACATCATAATATCATGATAATGTAATAATTTAACATCTCATTTGATATAATAAACAATGGGTTAACAACACTCAACATGATCGTTAGCCTAAAGGCTTCAAAACAACATTTACATGTAACGACTAACGATGACTTAACGACTCAATTAAAATGTATATACATGTAGTGTTTTAATATGTATTCATACACTTTTGAAAGATTTCAAGACACTTATCAAAATACTTCTACTTAACAAAAATGCTTACAATTACATCCTCGTTCAGTTTCATCAACAATTCTACTCGTATGCACCCGTATTCGTACTCATACAATACACAGCTTTTAGATGTATGTACTACTGGTATATACACTCCAATGATCAGCTTTTAGCAGCCCATGTGAGTCACCTAACACATGCGGGAACCATCATTTGGCAACTAGCATGAAATATCTCATAAAATTACAAAAATATTAATAATCATTCATGACTTATTTACATGTAAACAAAATTACACATCCTTTATATCTAATCCATATACCAATGACCAAAAACACCTACAAACACTTTCATTCTTCAATTTTCTTCATCTAATTGATCTCTCTCAAGTTCTATCTTCAAGTTCTAAGTGTTCTTCATAAATTCTATAAGTTCTAGTTTCATAGAATCAAGAATACTTCCAAGTTTGCTAGCTTACTTCCAATTTTGTAAAGTGATCATCCAACCTCAAGAAATCTTTTTTATTTACAGTAAGATATCTTTCTAATACAAGGTAATACTCATATTCAAACTTTGATTCAATTTCTATAACTATAACAATCTTATTTCGAGTGGAAATCTTACTTGAACTTGTTTTCGTGTCATGATTCTGCTTCAAGAACTTTCAAGCCATCCAAGGATCCTTTGAAGCTAGATCTAATTTTCTCATTTCCAGTAGTTTTATCCACAAAACCTGAGGTAGTAATGATGTTCATAACTCATTCGATTCATATATATAAAACTACCTTATTCGAAGGTTTAAACTTGAAATCACTAGAACATAGTTTAGTTAATTCTAAACTTGTTCGCAAATAAAAGTTAATCCTTCTAACTTGACTTTTAAAATCAACTAAACACATGTTCTATATCTATATGATATGCTAACTTAATGATTTAAAACCTGGAAACACGAAAAACACCGTAAAACCGGACATACGCCGTCGTAGTAAGACCGCGGGCTGTTTTGGGTTTGATAATTAAAAACTATGATAAATTTTGATTTAAAAGTTGTTATTCTGGGAAAATGATTTTTCTTATGAACATGAAACTATATCTAAAAATCATGGTTAAACTCAAAGTGAAAGTATGTTTTCTAAAATGGTCATCTAGACGTCGTTCTTTCGACTGAAATGACTACCTTTACAAAAATGACTTGTAACCTGTATTTCCGACTATAAACCTATACTTTTTCTATTTAGATTCATAAAATAGAGTTCAATATGAAACCATAGCAATTTTATTCACTCAAAACGGATTTAAAACGAAGAAGTTATGGGTAAAACAAGATTGGATATTTTTTGATTGTTGTAGCTACGGGAAATATTGTAACAATTCTATACAAATCATAACCTAGCTAACTTATATTATATTATACATGTATTCTAATATATTATGTAATTTTGGAATACCATAGACACGTATGCAAATATTTTGACATATCATATCGACCCATATATATATATATATATATATATATATATATATATATATATATATATATATATATATATATATATATATATATATATATATATATATATATATATATATTATTTGGAACAACCATAGACACTCTACATGCTGTAATGTTGGAGTTAGCTATACAGGGTTGAGGTTGATTCCAAAAATATATATACTTTGAGTTGTGATCTAGCCTGAGACGTGTATACACTGGGTCGTGGATTGATTCAAGATAATATATATTGATTTATTTCTGTACATCTAATTGTGGATAACTAGTTGTAGAATACTAACGAGGACAGCTGACTTAATAAACTTAAAACAGTAAAACGTATTAAAAATATTGTAAATATATTTTGAACATACTTTGATATATATGTACATATTTGTTATAGGTTCGTGAATCGACCAGTGGCCAAGTCTTACTTCCCGACGAAGTATAAATCTGTGAAAGTGAGTTATAGTCCCACTTTTAAAATCTAATATTTTGGGATGAGAATACATGCAATTTTATAAATGTTTTACGAAATAGACACAAGTAAATAAAACTACATTATATGGGTGAATGATCGAAGCCGAATATGCCCCTTTTTAGCTTGGTAGCCTAAGAATTTGGGAACAGACCCCCCAAATTGACGCGAATCCTAAAGATAGATCTATCGGGCCCAACAAGCCCATTCTGGAATTTGGAATGCTTTAGTACTTCAAAATTATCATGTCCGATGGGTGTCCTGGAATTATGGGAATATTCTATATGCATCTTGTTAATGTCGGTTACTAGGTGTTCACCATATGAATGAATTTTATCTCTATGTATGGGATGTATATTGAAATATGAAATCTTGTGGTCTATTATTATGATTTAATAATATATAGGTTAAACCTATAACTCACCAACATTTTTTTTGACGTTTTAAGCATGTTTATTCTCAGGTGATTATTAAGAGCTTTCGCTATTGCATACTAAAATAAGGATAGGATTTGGAGTCCATGCTTGTATGATATTGTGTAAAAACTGCATTCAAGATACTTATTTTTGATGTAATATATTCTTATTGTAAACCATTATGTAATGGTCGTGTATAAACGGTATATTTTAGATTATCATTATTTGATAATCTACGTAATGTTTTTTAAACCTTTATCGATAAAATAAAGGTTATGGTTGTTTTAAAAATGAATGCAGTCTTTGAAAAACGTCTCATATAGAGGTCAAAACCTCGCGACGAAATCAATTAATATGGAACGTTTATAATCAATATGAACGGGACATTTCACCGTACACGATGATTTTATACGGGGCGTCACACACTTTATTTTAAACGCAATGGACATAAGTACATAGTAAATTCTACACTGAGTTTGAACCGAAAATCCCTTAGCTTTGGTAACTAGTAACTGCCGGTTATAAGAACTGTGGGCGCGAATAGTTGTATATGGATCCATAGGGCTTGACATCCCCGTCTGTTCCAGGTATAGAGACCCTAGCCTGAACTATAAAACAGACGTATGCTATTTGAGTTTAGTACACGTTGGATTGCGTGTATTGTACATGGTGGTTGCATGTATGTTAAAACAGGTGTACTTATTATATATACGTTAAAGTTTAGTTACCAGGGTGCTCAATCTTGTAGAATATTTTGATAAACGTTTCTGGATGAAACAACTGAAATCTTGTGATCCACCTTTATATACAGATTATGCGCAACATTAAAACTATGAACTCACCAACCTTTGTGTTGACACTTTTAAGCATGTTTATTCTCAAGTTCCTAGAAGTCTTTCGATGTTTGCTTATACGTTATACAAGCTATGTGCATGGAGTCATACATGCTTTATTCGAGAAAACTTTGCATTTACAAAATCATCACCATGTATCTTATTTTGACTGCATTGTCAACGGATGCAATATTGTAAACTATTATTTACGGTGATTGTCTATATGTAGAAATCATCATATGTCAAAAACCTTGGAATTAGATATTCATTTATGGTGTGCCTTTTTAAAAGAATGCAATGTTTACAAAACGTATCATGTAGAGGTCAGTACCTCACTGTGAAATCGATGAATGATGTATTCGTCCAAATGGATTTGGACGGGTCATCACATACTCTGTCTCTGATGTTGTCTCTGAAATGTCCCGTTCTTATTGATTAAAAACGTTCCATATTAATTGATTTCGTTGCGAGGTTTTGACCTCTATATGAGACGTTTTTCAAAGACTGCATTCATTTTTAAAACAAACCATAACCTTTATTTCATAAATAAAGGTTTAAAAAGCTTTACGTAGATTATCAAATAATGATAATCTAAAATATCCTGTTTACACACGACCATTACATAATGGTTTACAATACAAATATGTTACATCGAAATCAGTTTCTTGAATGCAGTTTTTACACAATATCATACAAACATGGACTCCAAATCTTGTCCTTATTTTAGTATGCAACAGCGGAAGCTCTTAATATTCACCTGAGAATAAACATGCTTTAAACGTCAACAAAAATGTTGGTGAGTTATAGGTTTAACCTATATATATCAAATCGTAACAATAGACCACAAGATTTCATATTTCAATACACATCCCATACATAGAGATAAAAATCATTCATATGGTGAACACCTGGTAACCGACATTAACAAGATGCATATATAAGAATATCCCCATCATTCCGGGACACCCTTCGGATATGATATAAATTTCGAAGTACTAAAGCATCCGGTACTTTGGATGGGGTTTGTTAGGCCCAATAGATCTATCTTTAGGATTCGCGTCAATTAGGGTGTCTGTTCCCTAATTCTTAGATTACCAGACTTAATAAAAAGGGGCATATTCAATTTTGATAATTCAACCATAGAATGTAGTTTCACATACTTGTGTCTATTTTGTAAATCATTTATGAAACCTGCATGTATTCTCATCCCAAAAATATTAGATTTTAAAAGTGGGACTATAACTCACTTTCACAGATTTTTACTTCGTCGGGAAGTAAGACTTGGCCACTGGTTGATTCACGAACCTATAACAATATATACATATATATCAAAGTATGTTCAAAATATATTTACAACACTTTTAATATATTTTGATGTTTTAAGTTTATTAAGTCAGCTGTCCTCGTTAATAACCTACAACTAGTTGTCCACAGTTAGATGTACAGAAATAAATCGATAAATATTATCTTGAATCAATCCACGACCCAGTGTATACGTATCTCAGTATTGATCACAACTCAAACTATATATATTTTGGAATCAACCTCAACCCTGTATAGCTAACTCCAACATTCACATATAGAGTGTCTATGGTTGTTCCGAAATATATATAGATGTGTCGACATGATAGGTCGAAACATTGTATACGTGTCTATGGTATCTCAAGATTACATAATATACAATACAAGTTGATTAAGTTATGGTTGGAATAGATTTGTTACTAATTTTCACGTAGCTAAAATGAGAAAAATTATCCAATCTTGTTTTACCCATAACTTCTTCATTTTAAATCCATTTTGAGTGAATCAAATTGCTATGGTTTCATATTGAACTCTATTTTATGAATCTAAACAGAAAAGTATAGTTTTATAGTCAGAAAAATAAGTTACAAGTCATTTTTGTAAAGGTAGTCATTTCAGTCGAAAGAACGACGTCTAAATGACCATTTTAGAAAACATACTTCCACTTTGAGTTTAATCATAATTTTTGGATATAGTTTCATGTTCATAATAAAAATCATTTTCTCAGAATAACAACTTTAAAATCAAAGTTTATCATAGTTTTGAATTAACTAACCCAAAACAGCCCGCGGTGTTACTACGACGGCGTAAATCCGGTTTTACGGTGTTTTTCGTGTTTCCAGGTTTTAAATCATTAAGTTAGCATATCATATAGATATAGAACATGTGTTTAGTTGATTTTAAAAGTCAAGTTATAAGGATTAACTTTTGTTTGCGAACAAGTTTAGAATTAACTAAACTATGTTCTAGTGATTACAAGTTTAAACCTTCGAATAAGATAGCTTTATATGTATGAATCGAATGATGTTATGAACATCATTACTACCTTAAGTTCCTTGGATAAACCTACTGGAAAATAGAAAAATGGATCTAGCTTCAATGGATCCTTGGATGACTCGAAGTTCTTGAAGCAGAATCATGACACGAAAACAAGTTCAAGTAAGATCATCACTTGAAATAAGATTGTTATAGTTATAGAAATTGAACCAAAGTTTGAATATGATTATTACCTTGTATTAGAATGATAACCTACTGTAAGAAACAAAGATTTCTTGAGGTTGGATGATCACCTTACAAGATTGGAAGTGAGCTAGCAAATTTGAAAGTATTCTTGATTTTATGAAACTAGAACTTTTGGAATTTATGAAGAACACTTAGAACTTGAAGATAGAACTTGAGAGAGATCAATTAGATGAAGAAAATTGAAGAATGAAAGTGTTTGTAGGTGTTTTTGGTCGTTGGTGTATGGATTAGATATAAAGGATATGTAATTTTGTTTTCATGTAAATAAGTCATGAATGATTACTCATATTTTTGTAATTTTATGAGATATTTCATGCTAGTTGCCAAATGATGGTTCCCACATGTGTTAGGTGACACACATGGGCTGCTAAGAGCTGATCATTGGAGTGTATATACCAATAGTACATACATCTAAAATCTGTGTATTGTACGAGTACGAATACGGATGCATACGAGTAGAATTGTTGATGAAACTGAACGAGGATGTAATTGTAAGCATTTTTGTTAAGTAGAAGTATTTTGATAAGTGTATTGAAGTCTTTCAAAAGTGTATAAATACATATTAAAACACTACATGTATATACATTTTAACTGAGTCGTTAAGTCATCGTTAGTCGTTACATGTAAGTGTTGTTTTGAAACCTTTAGGTTAACGATCTTGTTAAATGTTGTTAACCCAATGTTTATAATATCAAATGAGATTTTAAATTATTATATTATCATGATATTATCATGTATGAATATCTCTTAATATGATATATATACATTAAATGTCTTTACAACGATAATCGTTACATATATGTCTCGTTTAAAAATCATTAAGTTAGTAGTCTTGTTTTTACATATGTAGTTCATTGTTAATATACTTAATGATATGTTTACTTATCATAGTATCATGTTAACTATATATATATCCATATATATGTCATCATATAGTTTTTACAAGTTTTAACGTTCGTGAATCACCGGTCAACTTGGGTGGTCAATTGTCTATATGAAACATATTTCAATTAATCAAGTCTTAACAAGTTTGATTGCTTAACATGTTGGAAATATTTAATCATGTAAATATTAATCTCAATTAATATATATAAACATGTAAAAGTTCGGGTCACTACAGTACCTACCCGTTAAATAAATTTCGTCCCGAAATTTTAAGTTGTTGAAGGTGTTGACGAATCTTCTGGAAATAGATGCGGGTATTTCTTCTTCATCTGATCTTCACGCTCCCAGGTGAACTCGGGTCGTCTACGAGCATTCCATCGAACCTTAACAATTGGTATCTTGTTTTGCTTCAGTCTTTTAACCTCACGATCCATTATTTCGACGGGTTCTTCGATGAATTGAAGTTTTTCGTTGATTTGGATTTCATCTAACGGAATAGTGAGATCTTCTTTAGCAAAACATTTCTTTAAATTCGAGACGTGGAAAGTGTTATGTACAGCCGCGAGTTGTTGAGGTAACTCTAGTCGGTAAGCTACTGGTCCGATACGATCAATAATCTTGAATGGTCCAATATACCTTGGATTTAATTTCCCTCGTTTACCAAATCGAACAACGCCTTTCCAAGGTGCAACTTTAAGCATGACCATCTCTCCAATTTCAAATTCTATATCTTTTCTTTTAATGTCAGCGTAGCTCTTTTGTCGACTTTGGGCGGTTTTCAACCGTTGTTGAATTTGGATGATCTTCTCGGTAGTTTCTTGTATAATCTCCGGACCCGTAATCTGTCTATCCCCCACTTCACTCCAATAAATCAGAGACCTGCACTTTCTGCCATAAAGTGCTTCAAACGGCGCCATCTCAATGCTTGAATGGTAGCTGTTGTTGTAGGAAAATTCTGCTAACGGTAGATGTCGATCCCAACTGTTTCCGAAATCAATAACACATGCTCGTAGCATGTCTTCAAGCGTTTGTATCGTCCTTTCGCTCTGCCCATCAGTTTGTGGATGATAGGCAGTACTCATGTCTAGACGAGTTCCTAATGCTTGCTGTAATGTCTGCCAGAATCTTGAAATAAATCTGCCATCCCTATCAGAGATAATAGAGATTGGTATTCCATGTCTGGAGATGACTTCCTTCAAATACAGTCGTGCTAACTTCTCCATCTTGTCATCTTCTCTTATTGGCAAGAAGTGTGCTGATTTGGTGAGACGGTCAACTATTACCCAAATAGTATCAAAACCACTTGCAGTCCTTGGCAATTTAGTGATGAAATCCATGGTAATGTTTTCCCATTTCCATTCCGGGATTTCGGGTTGTTGAAGTAGACCTGATGGTTTCTGATGCTCAGCTTTGACCTTAGAACACGTCAAACATTCTCCTACGTATTTAGCAACATCGGCTTTCATACCCGGCCACCAAAAATGTTTCTTGAGATCCTTGTACATCTTCCCCGTTCCAGGATGTATTGAGTATCTGGTTTTATGAGCTTCTCTAAGTACCATTTCTCTCATATCTCCAAATTTTGGTACCCAAATCCTTTCAGCCCTATACCGGGTTCCGTCTTCCCGAATATTAAGATGCTTCTCCGATCCTTTGGGTATTTCATCCTTTAAATTTCCCTCTTTTAAAACTCCTTGTTGCGCCTCCTTTATTTGAGTAGTAATGTTATTATGAATCATTATATTCATAGATTTTACTCGAATGGGTTCTCTGTCCTTCCTGCTCAAGGCATCGGCTACCACATTTGCCTTCCCCGGGTGGTAACGAATCTCAAAGTCGTAATCATTCAATAATTCAATCCACCTACGCTGCCTCATATTCAGTTGTTTCTGATTAAATATGTGTTGAAGACTTTTGTGGTCGGTATATATAATACTTTTGACCCCATATAAGTAGTGCCTCCAAGTCTTTAATGCAAAAACAACCGCGCCTAATTCCAAATCATGCGTCGTATAATTTTATTCGTGAATCTTCAATTGTCTAGACGCATAAGAAATCACCTTCGTTCGTTGCATTAATACACAACCGAGACCTTGCTTTGATGCATCACAATAAATCACAAAATCATCATTCCCTTCAGGCAATGACAATATAGGTGCCGTAGTTAGCTTTTTCTTCAATAACTGAAACGCTTTCTCTTGTTCATCATTCCATTCAAATTTCTTCCCTTTATGCGTTAATGCAGTCAAGGGTTTTGCTATTCTGGAAAAGTCTTGGATGAACCTTCTGTAGTAACCAGCTAGTCCTAAAAACTGGCGTATGTGTTTCGGAGTTTTCGGGGTTTCCCACTGTTCAACAGTTTCTATCTTTGCCGGATTCACCTTAATACCTTCTTTGTTCACTATGTGACCGAGGAATTGAACTTCTTCCAACCAAAATGCACACTTTGAAAACTTAGCGTACAATTCTTCCTTCCTCAATACTTCTAACACCTTTCTCAAATGTTCACCGTGTTCTTGGTCATTCTTTGAGTAAATAAGTATGTCATCAATGAAAACAATGACAAACTTGTCAAGGTATGGTCCACACACTCGGTTCATAAGGTCCATGAACACAGCTGGTGCATTAGTTAAACCAAACGGCATGACCATAAACTCGTAATGACCGTAACGTGTTCTGAAAGCAGTCTTTGGAATATCATCTTCTTTCACCCGCATTTGATGATACCCGAAACGTAAGTCAATCTTTGAATAAACAGACGAGCCTTGTAGTTGATTAAATAAGTCATCGATTCTCGGTAGTGGGTAGCGGTTCTTGATGGTAAGTTTGTTCAACTCTCGGTAGTCAAAACACAACCTGAATGTACCATCTTTCTTCTTGACAAACAAAACAGGAGCTCCCCACGGTGATGTGCTTGGTCGAATGAAACCACGCTCTAAAAGTTCTTGTAATTGGCTTTGTAGTTCTTTCATCTCGCTGGGTGCGAGTCTGTAAGGAGCACGAGCTATTGGTGCAGCTCCTGGTACAAGATCTATTTGAAATTCAACAGATCGATGTGGGGGTAATCCCGGTAATTCTTTCGGAAATACATCAGGAAATTCTTTTGCGACGGGAACATCATTGATGCTCTTTTCTTCAGTTTGTACTTTCTCGACGTGTGCTAGAACAGCATAGCAACCTTTTCTTATTAGTTTTTGTGCCTTCAAATTACTAATAAGATGTAGCTTCGTGTTGCCCTTTTCTCCGTACACCATTAAGGGTTTTCCTTTTTCTCGTATAATGCGAATTGCATTTTTGTAACAAACGATCTCCGCTTTCACTTCTTTCAACCAGTCCATACCGATTATCACATCAAAACTCCCTAACTCTACTGGTATCAAATCAATCTTAAATGTTTCGCTAACCAGTTTAATTTCTCGATTCCGACATATATTATCTGCTGAAATTAATTTACCATTTGCTAATTCGAGTAAAAATTTACTATCCAAAGGCGTCAATGGACAACTTAATTTAGCACAAAAATCTCTACTCATATAGCTTCTATCCGCACCCGAATCAAATAAAACGTAAGCAGATTTATTGTCAATAAGAAACGTACCCGTAACAAGCTCCGGGTCTTCCTGTGCCTCTGCCGCATTAATATTGAAAACTCTTCCACGGCCTTGTCCATTCGTGTTCTCCTGGTTCGGGCAATTTCTAATAATGTGGCCCGGTTTTCCACATTTATAACAAACTACATTGGCATAACTTGCTCCGACACTACTTGCTCCGCCATTACTCGTTCCGACACCATTTGTTCCTTTCGTTCTATTAACCCCTGGTCCGTAGACCTCACACTTCGCCGCGCTATGACCATTTCTTTTACACTTGTTGCAAAATTTGGTGCAGAACCCCGAGTGATTCTTTTCACACCTTTGGCATAGCTGCTTCTGATTGTTGTTGTTGTTGTTGCGGTTATTATTGTTGTTGGGATGATTGTTGTAGTTGCTGTTGTTGTTGTTGTTGTTGTTGTTGGGCCGTTTGTTGTAGTTGCGATTGATGTTGCGATTGTTGGGATAATTGTTGCGATTATTGTTGTAATTGCTGTTGTTGTTGTATTGGTGATTCTTATCACCGTTTTCCTCCCACTTTCTTTTGACTTGCTTCACATTGGCCTCTTCAGCAGTCTGTTCTTTAATTCTTTCTTCAATTTGGTTCACGAGTTTGTGAGCCATTCTACATGCCTGTTGTATGGAGGCGGGCTCGTGTGAACTTATATCTTCTTGGATTCTTTCCGGTAATCCTTTCACAAACGCGTCGATCTTCTCTTCCTCATCTTCGAATGCTCCCGGACACAATAGGCACAATTCTGTGAATCGTCTTTCGTACGTGGTAATATCAAATCCTTGGGTTCGTAACCCTCTAAGTTCTTTCTTGAGCTTATTGACCTCGGTTCTAGGACGGTACTTCTCGTTCATCAAGTGCTTGAATGCTGACCACGGTAGTGCGTACGCATCGTCTTGTCCCACTTGCTCTAGATAGGTATTCCACCATGTTAACGCAGAACCTGTGAAGGTATGCGTAGCGTACTTTACTTTGTCCTCTTCAGTACACTTACTTATGGCAAACACCGATTCGACCTTCTCGGTCCACCGTTTCAATCCGATCGGTCCTTCGGTTCCATCAAATTCCAAAGGTTTGCAGGCAGTGAATTCTTTGTAGGTGCATCCTACACGATTTCCTGTACTGCTAGATCCAAGGTTATTGTTGGTATGTAGCGCAGCCTGTACTGCGGCTATGTTTGAAGCTAGAAAAGTACGGAATTCCTCTTCATTCATATTCACGGTGTGTCGAGTAGTCGGTGCCATTTCCTTCAAAATAGTTAAATGGAACAAGTTAATCATACAGAATATTAAGAGTAGTTAATAGTATTTCGTAGCATAATATGAACTCATTTATAAAAGCTTTTTCTTCATATTAGCGTTTTATAAGTTTAAATTCGGGTAGTACCTACCCGTTAAGTTCATACTTAGTAGCTAATATACAATTCAACTACTACAATTCTATATGAAAAACTGATTATAATAATATTTCGCGTTCAAACTTTTATACAATATTTTACAAACTTACAATACCGCTTATTTTACATAAAGCATGAAATATAGCACACAATAACTTTGATACAAGATAGTTGTGAAGATAATTCTAGCTAGTACACAAGTCGTTCAGCAAAGGCAATAAAGACACGTAATTCATACGTCCAGAAACAAGTCATGCATTCTGGTTTTACTAGGACTACTTCCCATCCTTGGTCTTGTGCAACATAACCGTTATGGCCGTTGATAAGACAGCGTGTTGTAACGTCGTCAAAGGGACGAGGGTTACGTAATGTCCAACAGTCCCGTAACAATCTAAAAACCTCATTTCTTACCCCAATTACCGACTCTGTCACTTGTGGGAACGTTTTGTTTAATATTTGTAGCCCGATGTTCTTGTTCTCACTTTGGTGAGAAGCGAACATTACTAATCCGTAAGCATAACATGCTTCTTTATGTTGCATGTTAGCTCTTTTTCTAAATCACGAAGTCCAATATTCGGATATATTGAGTCAAAATAATTTCTTAAGCCATTGCGTAAAATAGCATTTGGGTTCCCCGCAATATATGCGTCAAAGTAAACACATCGTAACTTATGGGTTTCCCAATGTGATATCCCCCATCTTTCAAACGAAAGTCTCTTATAAACCAAGACATTCTTGGAACGTTCTTCGAATGTCTTACAAACTGATCTCGCCTTAAATAGTTGTGCCGAGGAATTCTGGCCGACTCTAGACAAGATTTCATCAATCATGTCTCCGGGTAGGTCTCTTAAAATATTGGGTTGTCTATCCATTTTGTGTTTTTAAACTGTAAAATAGACAAGAGTTAGATTCATAAAAAAAATACTTATTAATACAAGCAATTTTTACATATATCATAAAGCATAAGAACACTATATTACATATATTACACCACACGAATACAACTATCTTATTCCGACTCGCTCGTTTCTTCTTCTTCGGTTTTGGTTCGTTTTGCCAAGTTTCTAGGGATATATGATGTTCCCCTAATACGAGCCGTCGTTGTCCACATTGGTTTAGAAAAACCTGGTGGTTTAGAGGTTCCCGGGTCATTGTTACAACTTAAGGACTTCGGGCGTTGACGATACATATAAAGTTCATCGGAGTTGGAATTAGATTTCTCTATTTTTATGCCCTTTCCCTTATTATTTTCTTTTGCCTTTTTAAATTCAGTTGGGGTAATTTCTATAACATCATCGGAATTCTCGTCGGAATCCGATTCATCGGAGAATTGGTAATCCTCCCAATATTTTGCTTCCTTGGCGGAAACACCATTGACCATAATTAACCTTGGTCGGTTGGTTGAGGATTTTCTTTTACTTAACCGTTTTATTATTTCCCCCACCGGTTCTATTTCTTCATCCGGTTCCGATTCTTCTTCCGGTTCCGACTCTTCTTCCGGTTCCTCTTCGGGAACTTGTGAATCAGTCCACGAATCATTCCAATTTATATTTGACTCTTCATTATTATTAGGTGAGTCAATGGGACTTGTTCTAGAGGTAGACATCTATCACATAATATCAAACGCGTTAAGAGATTAATATATCACATAATATTCACATGTTAAAAATATATAGTTTCCAACAAAATTTGTCAAGCAATCATTTTTCAAGTAAACACGGTCGAAGTCCAGACTCACTAATGCATCCTAACAAACTCGATAAGACACACTAATGAAAAATTATGGTTCTCTAAGACCAACGCTCTGATACCAACTGAAATGTCCCGTTCTTATTGATTAAAAACGTTCCATATTAATTGATTTCGTTGCGAGGTTTTGACCTCTATATGATACGTTTTTCAAAGACTGCATTCATTTTTAAAACAAACCATAACCTTTATTTCATAAATAAAGGTTTAAAAAGCTTTACGTAGATTATCAAATAATGATAATCTAAAATATCCTGTTTACACACGACCATTACATAATGGTTTACAATACAAATATGTTACATCGAAATCAGTTTCTTGAATGCAGTTTTTACACAATATCATACAAACATGGACTCCAAATCTTGTCCTTATTTTAGTATGCAACAGCGGAAGCTCTTAATATTCACCTGAGAATAAACATGCTTTAAACGTCAACAAAAATGTTGGTGAGTTATAGGTTTAACCTATATATATCAAATCGTAACAATAGACCACAAGATTTCATATTTCAATACACATCCCATACATAGAGATAAAAATCATTCATATGGTGAACACCTGGTAACCGACATTAACAAGATGCATATATAAGAATATCCCCATCATTCCGGGATACCCTTCGGATATGATATAAATTTCGAAGTACTAAAGCATCCGGTACTTTGGATGGGGTTTGTTAGGCCCAATAGATCTATCTTTAGGATTCGCGTCAATTAGGGTGTCTGTTCCCTAATTCTTAGATTACCAGACTTAATAAAAAGGGGCATATTCGATTTTGATAATTCAACCATAGAATGTAGTTTCACATACTTGTGTCTATTTTGTAAATCATTTATGAAACCTGCATGTATTCTCATCCCAAAAATATTAGATTTTAAAAGTGGGACTATAACTCACTTTCACAGATTTTTACTTCGTCGGGAAGTAAGACTTGGCCACTGGTTGATTCACGAACCTATAACAATATATACATATATATCAAAGTATGTTCAAAATATATTTACAACACTTTTAATATATTTTGATGTTTTAAGTTTATTAAGTCAGCTGTCCTCGTTAATAACCTACAACTAGTTGTCCACAGTTAGATGTACAGAAATAAATCGATAAATATTATCTTGAATCAATCCACGACCCAGTGTATACGTATCTCAGTATTGATCACAACTCAAACTATATATATTTTGGAATCAACCTCAACCCTGTATAGCTAACTCCAACATTCACATATAGAGTGTCTATGGTTGTTCCGAAATATATATAGATGTGTCGACATGATAGGTCGAAACATTGTATACGTGTCTATGGTATCTTAAGATTACATAATATACAATACAAGTTGATTAAGTTATGGTTGGAATAGATTTGTTACTAATTTTCACGTAGCTAAAATGAGAAAAATTATCCAATCTTGTTTTACCCATAACTTCTTCATTTTAAATCCGTTTTGAGTGAATCAAATTGCTATGGTTTCATATTGAACTATATTTTATGAATCTAAACAGAAAAGTATAGGTTTATAGTCGGAAAAATAAGTTACAAGTCGTTTTTGTAAAGGTAGTCATTTCAGTCGAAAGAACGACGTCTAGATGACCATTTTAGAAAACATACTTCCACTTTGAGTTTAATCATAATTTTTGGATATAGTTTCATGTTCATAATAAAAATCATTTTCTCAGAATAACAACTTTAAAATCAAAGTTTATCATAGTTTTTAATTAACTAACCCAAAACAGCCCGCGGTGTTACTACGACGGCGTAAATCCGGTTTTACGGTGTTTTTCGTGTTTCCAGGTTTTAAATCATTAAGTTAGCATATCATATAGATATAGAACATGTGTTTAGTTGATTTTAAAAGTCAAGTTAGAAGGATTAACTTTTGTTTGCGAACAAGTTTAGAATTAACTAAACTATGTTCTAGTGATT
Organism: Rutidosis leptorrhynchoides; assembly: GCF_046630445.1. Classification (NCBI taxonomy): domain Eukaryota; kingdom Viridiplantae; phylum Streptophyta; class Magnoliopsida; order Asterales; family Asteraceae; genus Rutidosis; species Rutidosis leptorrhynchoides. Next base: position 686,214,746 of record NC_092334.1, read on the forward strand.
ACAAGTTTAAACCTTCGAATAAGATAGCTTTATATGTATGAATCGAATGATGTTATGAACATCATTACTACCTTAAGTTCCTTGGATAAACCTACTGGAAAATAGAAAAATGGATCTAGCTTCAATGGATCCTTGGATGGCTCGAAGTTCTTGAAGCAGAATCATGACACGAAAACAAGTTCAAGTAAGATCATCACTTGAAATAAGATTGTTATAGTTATAGAAATTGAACCAAAGTTTGAATATGATTATTACCTTGTATTAGAATGATAACCTACTGTAAGAAACAAAGATTTCTTGAGGTTGGATGATCACCTTACAAGATTGGAAGTGAGCTAGCAAATTTGAAAGTATTCTTGATTTTATGAAACTAGAACTTTTGGAATTTATGAAGAACACTTAGAACTTGAAGATAGTACTTGAGAGAGATCAATTAGATGAAGAAAATTGAAGAATGAAAGTGTTTGTAGGTGTTTTTGGTCGTTGGTGTATGGATTAGATATAAAGGATATGTAATTTTGTTTTCATGTAAATAAGTCATGAATGATTACTCATATTTTTGTAATTTTATGAGATATTTCATGCTAGTTACCAAATGATGGTTCCCACATGTGTTAGGTGACTCACATGGGCTGCTAAGAGCTGATCATTGGAGTGTATATACCAATAGTACATACATCTAAAAGCTGTGTATTGTACGAGTACGAATACGGGTGCATACGAGTAGAATTGTTGATGAAACTGAACGAGGATGTAATTGTAAGCATTTTTGTTAAGTAGAAGTATTTTGATAAGTGTATTGAAGTCTTTCAAAAGTGTATAAATACATATTAAAACACTACATGTATATACATTTTAACTGAGTCGTTAAGTCATCGTTAGTCGTTACATGTAAGTGTTGTTTTGAAACCTTTAGGTTAACGATCTTGTTAAATGTTGTTAACCCAATGTTTATAATATCAAATGAGATTTTAAATTATTATATTATCATGATATTATCATGTATGAATATCTCTTAATATGATATATATACATTAAATGTCTTTACAACGATAATCGTTACATATATTTCTCGTTTAAAAATCATTAAGTTAGTAGTCTTGTTTTTACATATGTAGTTCATTGTTAATATACTTAATGATATGTTTACTTATCATAGTATCATGTTAACTATATATATATCCATATATATGTCATCATATAGTTTTTACAAGTTTTAACGTTCGTGAATCACCGGTCAACTTGGGTGGTCAATTGTCTATATGAAACATATTTCAATTAATCAAGTCTTAACAAGTTTGATTGCTTAACATGTTGGAAATATTTAATCATGTAAATATTAATCTCAATTAATATATATAAACATGGAAAAGTTCGGGTCACTACAGTCTCCATCATTCTGCAGGCCGGCCCTTCTTTTAATCCCATTTGGCCAAAACTTATTTGGGGTAATAAGGTACCTTCTAAAATTATGCTTTTTCATTGGTTAGCGATTCGCGATAGTATTCCGGTTAGACTTATCCTTGCTCAACGGAGAATTTTACCTCCGAATGTTTCTACTGTTTGTATTTGGTGTTCGATTGAGGATGAATCAATTCCCATTTGTTATTACATTGCAAATGGACGTTTAGGATTTGGACGGACCTTTTTCGTTGGTGGAACATTCGTTGGGTGATCCCGAGTTCAATTTTTGATTTCTCTTTCGATTGTTTTTTTGGCATGGGTATTAACGCTTCAAAATTTTAGAAATTGATCAGGCCCGCCACCATCTAGGCTATCTGGATTGCAAGAAACGAGATAGTTTTCAATGGCAAATTTACTTGCCGGTCGGCTATCGTTCGCAACATCAAATTAAAGACCTTCTTATGGGCCTCTTCATTAGGCTTTTGTTGTAGTTTTCAATCTTATATTTGGGATCAAAATCCCTATATGCTTTGTTTATAAGCTTTGTTAGCTTCTTTTTGTGTTTTAGGCCTTCGTTGAAAGGTTCTTCTTGTATTTAGCTTGATAGTCTTCATCATTTTGTTGAAGTTATCTTGTTTATCAATATATTCTTTTTTCTTCGCCAAAAAAAAAAACAAAAACAAAAAACAAAGCAAAAGTATAAATGAAGCCCAAAGCGAGGCGAATTAAAAAACAAACGAAATATGACTAACAAGACAAACAAACATAACGCTTCAACTAAAACCTAACTAGACCAACAATAATCGACAACAAAACTAACCCAACTTATAATCAACATAAATTGTTCATGTTGTAATGAAAAATCAATATTTGTTTTGGAAAAAATCGAACCTATATAAAACAACAAAGATCGTTTCATCATTCGATGAAGGCATGCCTCTCTTAGTGAGAGGTCAGGAGTTCAACTCCCGTGAGGTGCATCATTGCACACAAGGTTTCCCCTTAACCCTTGAATTCCACTCAATGGTGTCATCCACATATCACGTTGCGGGGTAGTTGGTGTCGCGACTTTACTTTTTTCGTTATCTTTTACCGTTTATTATTTAACGTCCGCTAATTGTTATTCGTGCCATGTCATTTCTATTACTTATATTATTATTTTAGTAATAATATATTATTTATTATGTGTTATATGAAAATTTGTATTCGTATTTAAAATTGTACGTTTCTACGTGTCGTGGATTTCTATCCGGCGAATCATTTCGGTTTTCAAACCAACGGTTAGACTTTTGAGATTTTTGAATCCAAATATTTTAATTATGATATTTTTATATCATATGAGTATATAAAGTATTTTTATATTTTATTTTTCGCGAGCGCGTGATTTCTCCGAAGATTTAATCGCGTAACGGCGTTTTCGCGTTTCGGGCTCCGTTCGGGATTTCGGGCCACAAGCTATTGAACATTACATCAAAATGGACTAAAGGAAGGCCACCCTATCTCTTGGATTGGCCGAAATCCCCATGAGGGGTTGGTTTTGCCATTTTGTTAATTTAATTACCCTTAAACACATTTTTTCACTACTTATATTATAAACCTAAACCTAATTTCTCTCCTCTTTCTCTCCTTCTCATATGAATGAAATTTGTAGCCTTCCACCTCCCAAAAATTGTTCACATCAAATCACGTACAATTGTTCATCAATTATTAAGGTTAATTGCTTATTCGGGTGTTCCATTTCGTGTTCTTCATCATCCTTCTTCTTAATTTTTGATTTAGGTATGAACATGAACCCTATATCTTTCAATTTCATCTTTTATTACCGATTTTGATTATATGTTGATGCTATAGTACTTGTATGTTGTTGTGTTGTTGATTTGATGCATAGAAATGCTCGATTTCATATGTTTTCGGTTTGATCAAAAGCGGACAGCAGCTATTTGTTTAAAATCAGTATACTTGACAGATGTTTTTGGTTAATTAAAGTGTATAGATGAGTTCCTTTCATCAAGACAATAATTTTAGGCTTTAGATTCATGTTGTTTTGAGTTTCGGATTAAAAGTTATGTCCGATTTAGGGTTTTGATGAAATTGAAATGTAAAAATGTGTGTGTTCAGTTTTGGTCCTACTTTGTGACTATTTTTGGAGTCTCTAGGGTTTACCATTGGGTTAGGATTGATGATTGGATGAACATTCATGTTCGGGTCATCGAAATCTGAGCCACGGATCACCCGGAATGGCTAAAACAAGATTTAAAACGGATTAAGGATTTAGGTTGGTTCATGGCTGTTCTTCGCGACTTATGAACTGACCTTAGGGTGTTCTTGAGTGCATTAATGTGTTGGGTTAGTTGGTTTGACGAGGATATATATATATAATTCGTCGAAAACTGACACCCGGGGCTCAAGTTATGACCCGACGAACGTTTAATTAAACTTATGGTTATAAAATTTGAACTTATGATATAAATAATGATTTTCATTATTATTAAATTACTTATGACATAAAAGTAATTATTTTTAAATAAGACTTATGATATACATTAATTATATCATTTAATAATTACTTATGATTTAATTAAACTTTTAATTAAACTAATGATTAATAATACTTTTATTATTAATGAAAAATACTTAAATAAGTATTAAACTTATGATATGAGATTTTTATATTATTAAGACTTATAATAAAGATTAATTAATTATTTAATTATTATAAGGCTTAGTTATTATTTAATTATAATTTAATTATTAAATTCTTATGGTTTAATAATTATAATTAAATACTTATGATATAAATTAATAATTCATTATTAATTAATAATACTTATGATATGATCAATAATTCATTATTAATTAATAATACTTATAATATGATTAAAAATTTATTATTAGTTAATAATACTTAAGTTGTGATTAATATTTAATTAATTAATTAATTAATTAAATACTTATGTTATATTAACTATATCATTTAAACTTATGTTAACTTTAATAATTCAATTTAATTTAATTAAACTTATGATATGATATGATTATACATATATGACTTTAAATAACATTGTAACTTATATTATTAATATAATTTACACTTAAATTTAAATGTTGACTAAGTTTGGCCAAGGTTGCCTTTTGAGTTGACTTTCGGTTGACTTTGACTTTCAGTTGACTTTTGTTGACTTTCTAATTAAGGAAACTTTCCTAAGTTAAAAACTTTCCAAAAATAAAAACTTTCTAAATATGGAAACTTTCTAAAAATAGAAACTTTCCTAAAATAGAAACTTTCCTAAAATAGAAACTTTCCAAAAATGGAAATCTGCTAAAAATAGAAACTTTCTAAAAATAGATAGTACGTGTTATACGGTGTCCTGATCATACCGAAACATACCGAGTGTTGTTCTATGCTTATTTACAACAAGTACTATAGCTATCATACTAAGACTTGAACTATGTTAGTTATTTATATCGACCTGCTTTATTTATAGGTCGGCGTTGTGATCATTCTTGATCACTTTATCTTTTGTTGTTCGCATTATTGTGTTGTTGCTTCATTTACGTTAAGGTGAGTTATAGTCCCATTTTTCTATTTTAAATCTTCTGGGATGAGAATACATGCATTTTATTTTACTTATTGGACACAAGTGCAAGTTGGTTTAAATTATTCATTGTGAGTCGAACAAAAATATTCTCTAATCTGGTAATTGTAATCACTGGTTTCTACTGGTGAACACGAATCCTATGGGTAGATCTATCGGGCCTGACAGCCCCATTTCATGCTAGTCGCGCTAGCAGTTATAGACAGAATGTATTAGTACTTCGTATTTTGGAAGATACACCTGTTCAGTGTATATTGTTATATTGGTTTTTGTTAAGGGTATGGAATTGTTAAGTGATTACCAGGTGGCTCACGGGTTAATGGAAAAATGTTTTATATGTTTTCGAACATATAATTTTGTGGTCCAAAATGAGTCTTTATGTTTTCAAACATAAATTTTTATGGTTTAAATTAAATATTTGTTTGCAATATTAAACCTATAATTCACTCAACATTTTTGTTGACAGATTACTCGCATGTTTTATTCTCAGGTTCATGATTGATTGCTTCTGCTGTGTTTAGAGAGTCTGCATATTTATGATGTCAGCTTTTGTTAAACATTAACTTGCATTCTATTTTGATACTTTAAATTGTGGGTGTTTGTTGACTTGATTTTGGTTAACTTTTGGTTAAGTATTTATGTATCATTTTTCTAAACTAACATATTTTGGTAGATTTTCTTTATAGAAAATCATTTTTAAATAAAGAATGCAAGGTTATTTATTAAATTCATTTAGAGTTATGATCAAGCTGTGGGACCAAGATAACGATAGTCGTCAAGTGTACTTTAACGGGTCATTAAAGTTGGGGAGGGGGTGAGACGACCCGTCCTAATCCATAAGGACGAATACAATAACATATGATTACATTGCGAGGTATTTGACCTCTATATGATACATTTTACAAACATTGCATTCGTGTTAAAAGACAAACTTTCATTTCATCGAAAGTTGACAGGCATGAGTACCATTTCATAATATCCAACTATAAATGATCTAATCTTTCATTTACTTAATCATAATCTTTATTGAACTCAACGACTTGAATGCAACGTCTTTTGAAATATGTCATGAATGACTCCAAGTAATATCTTTAAAATGAGCAAATGCACAGCGGAAGATTTCTTTAATACCTGAGAATAAACATGCTTTCAAGTGTCAACCAAAAGGTGGGTGAGTTCATTAGTTTAACATAAATAATCATTTCCATTATTTTAATAGACCACAAGATTTTCATTTCCATTTCTCATAAACATCAACTCATATCAGGCATTTCGCACTGCATAGAGATAAAAATCATTCATATTGATTGAACACCTGGTAATCGACATTCACAAGATGCATATAGAATATCCCCATCATTCCGGAACATCCTTCGAACATGATAAATTTCAAAGTACTAAAGCATCCGCAACCATGGATGGGGCTTGTTGGTCCCGATAGATCTATCTTTAGGATTCGCGTTAATTAGGGGCCAATTCCCTAATTCTTAGATTACCAGACTAAAAGGGGCATATTCGATTTCGATCATTCAACCATATAATGTAGTTTCGATTACTTTTATCTATATCGTCAAACATTTATAAAAACAGCGCATGTATTCTCAGTCTCAAAAATATATATTGCAAAAGCATTTAAAAAGGGAGTAATGAAACTCACAATACTGTATTTTGTAGTAAAAATACATATGATGACATTGAACAATGCAAGGTTGGCTTTGGATTCACGAACTTATATTAAGTATATATATTTAAATATATTGGTCAATATCTATCTAACAATTTAGGTCAAGTCGTAGTGTATCACAATCCTAATGCTCGAGACCAATATGCAAAAGTTAACAAAATCAGTTTGACCCAAAATGACTTTCAAATTCTATACATGTTTATTATATACCTTAAATATAGTCATTTTATATATTTAAATATATTTATCAGATTTTATTAGAGTAAATAATAAAAGTCATTTATTAATAAAATTTTATATTAAAATATATCTATGATAAAAATATACTTTTATATATCTTAAATAATAAAATTTATAAAGTTCACTTAACATTCTAAAATATAGTAGTATGTATTATTAATGTAATTATATTATTGTTAGCAATAACCACCTCACTCAAATTTCGGGACAAAATTTCTTTAACGGGTAGTTACTGTGACGACCCGGAAATTTCCGACCAAATTTAAACTTTAATCTTTATATGGTTTCGACACGATAAGCTAGGTCTGTATTTTTTAGTCTTAAAAATTTTTGAACTCTTTTATATATTAAAATACCCTGTGACTATTTCCGATGATTCACGAACCATTAATTGTAAATAGAAATGTATATATAAATAATTATATATGTAAATAATTATATATTATAAATTAACCTATTATGTGATTTAGTTATAATGAAAGATAACTTAAGATAATTTAAAATTGTTATTTTAAACTATAGTTAATTATAGAGAGTATATTAAAAAAAATAAAAAAAATATAAATAAATAAATAATTTGAACATAATTATCCGCGTTAACAAAGTATTAAATGTATACTTTGAGTTTATTTATTTCGATATATATAATTAATATACTTATTATGTAATAAAATTAGATAAATAAAACATAATTATAGATATGGTAATTTGAAAATAAATGTTTATAAATTCTATACATAAATATTATTATATGTATATTGTAATATATGTAAAAGGTATAAACATTAATTATTCAAATGAGTGATATCATACAAAATATTTTATATATATATATATATATATATATATATATATATATATATATATATATATATATATATATATATATATATATATATATATATTGTGTGTGATTACTAATTAAAAATATTGTTGTATATTAATATTATTATTACTTCATTGTTATTAACATTAATACTAATGCTAATATTAATGTCAGTATTACTAATATTACCATATAAGATATTTAGATATGAAATTTGATACGATTAAGGTGTTATAATTACTAAAGTTACTAATATCATTATTAATGTCATTATTATAATAATTAGTAGAAAAATTATTATGATTATTACTATTACTAAAAATTATAAATCCTATTTAAAAACTTATCATTTTTACTTTCATCATTAGTCTTAGTATTATGATTCTATTTTAACAAATATTATTATCATTATTATTGTTAGTATTTTTACTATTATGAATAATCATATTAATATTGTTATTATTAATATAATTATTAATATTAAAATAATAATAATAATATATATATAAAATAGATTCTTACCCGTAATGGAGCATATATATATATATATATATATATATATATATATATATATTGTTTGTTTTCTTTTTCCTCTCGTTTTCTTCTTTGAACCGTGAATTTCTGTCCTCAATCAACAACCCACAAATAATTGGATCAATTATTATTTCAGTACAAATTATTCGATTACAGTATACAGATATCATCTACCACAAATTGAACTCAACTGGAAATTTAAATAAAACAACCACAGTCTTCGTTTTTTTTCTACATAAAACCCATTTAGCCTTTAAATTGATTCAAAAAGAATTAACAAGAAGTAGAAATGCAGAAGTGTCCTAGATCATGTCGTGATTTTTTCCTCAAATTCTCAGGTATCAATTAGACTCAACGAATTCGAATTTGAAGAGTCAAAACTCGAATTCAAAAGTCAACAGAATTTTAATTTTTCAAATTCGAAATTTATAAGCTATTTTTGGTTCAATTAAGAATTTAGAAACTTTCTAGGAATGATTTATGACACATTTCATGAAGAAATCATGGTCTAAAAGTGTTTGGATTTTAAAAGCACCATTTGAGTTCATCATCGTTTGAACAGAGGTTTTATATTTTATATTTTTATTTTTTTTATCTGTTAATGTAAACAGCTATCACCTATTGTTTCTGTTTTCGTTTATATCTTCTAATTCAACTAGCAATTCGTTGTTATAAGTTTAATTGGTTCTTGGCCGATTTGAATTTGACAAAGAAGAAGGAGAAAGGAAATAAATAATACGGGTTAAAAATAATTCGGTCGTGGTATTAATCAGAAAAGCAGAAGTAGATGGATGGTTCAGTGTGTTGTTGAGTGAATGGGAGGTTGCGGGTTAAAGCCCGGTCTTGGGCAATTCTTTTTAGAAAAGGGTATACACTATATTTTTATTCCAATTATTATTATTATTATTATTATTATTATTATTATTATTATTATTATTATTATTATTATTATCATTATTATTATTACTTATTATTATTATCATTTATTGTTATTAGTTAGTGTTATAGAAATATTATTATTATTACTATTAATAATATGATTAATATTAATATCATTGTAGTTATTACTAAGTATGAGTAAAAAGTATTATTAATATGCAAAATTGTTATTGATACAATTAATATTAGCATTAATATCATATGTATAGTTATTACTATCATTAAATATTAGTGTTATCATCATATTTACAAATGTTATTATCATTACTATAAGTGTTAGTATTAGTATTACAATTATTATTATTAACATGATTATCATTATCAATATGGTTATTATTATTATTATTATGGTTAAGCTAATTATTAGTAACACTATAAAAATGCAATTACATATTATTATCATTAAAATGTGTATTATTAATATAACTATAAATATTATTATCATTAATATTAATTTTAAAATTTCTATTATTATTACCATCAATAGGATTATAAGTATAAGTATTATTATTTATATTATCATGAATATTATTATTATGTAATTACGAAAATCATTACCATAACTATCATTAACAATAAAATTAATATTTTTATAGTTGTTATCATTAATATCGTTGATATTATCACTAATAGAATTATTAACATTATTACATAATTATTTTTCTTCTAAATCTTAAGTATTATAATTATTATCATACTTAATATTATTTTAACATTATTATAATTACTATCTTCATTAACAAACAAATGATATATATATATATATATATATATATATATATATATATATATATATATATATATATATATATATATATATATTAAATAAATATAACATAAATAAAATTAACATTTTTATATACAAAATGAATATATGAAACATATACATATTACTAATATGAATATGATATAACTAAGAAATTCACATATAAATAATTGTTTGATTGCAAATATGTGTATTAATATATATACAAATGATATAGGTTCGTGAATCCGAGGTCAACCCTGCATTATTCAATGTCGTCATGTGTATTTTTACTACAAAATACAGTATTGTGAGTTTCATTTGCCTTTTCACCCTTTATATTTTTGGGCTGAGAATACATGCGCAATTTTTATAAATGTTTTACGAAATAGACACAAGTAATTGAAACTACATTATATGGGTGAATGATCGAAGCCGAATATGCCCCTTTTGCTCGGTAACCTAAGAATTAGTAAACCAATCTACTAATTGACGCGAATCCTAAATATAGATCTATTGGGCCTAACGAACCCCATCCAAAGTACCGGATGCTTTAGTAGTTCGATGTTGTTTTTATCATGTCTGAAGGATTTCCCGGAATGATATGGGATATTCTTATATGCATCTTGTTAATGTCGGTTACCAGGTGTTCACCATATGAATGATTATTTTTGTCTCTATGCATGGGACGTATATTTATGAGAAATACAAATCTTGTGGTCTATTAAAATTATGGAAATGAATGATTATGATAAACTAATGAACTCACCAACCTTTTGGTTGACACTTTAAAGCATGTTTATTCTCAGGTATGAAAGAAATCTTCCGTTGTGCATTTGCTCATTTTAGGGATATCACTTGGAGTCATTCATGACATATTTCAAAAGACGTTGCATTCGAGTCGTTGAGTTCATCAAGATTAATATCAAGTCATTCATAGTTTGGATATATTATGAAAGGTTATGCATATCTGTCAACTTTCGATGTATTAGAAGTTGCTCTTTTAAAAACGAATGCAATGTTTGTAAAATGTATCATATAGAGGTCAAATACCTCGCGATGTAATCATATGTTATTGTATTCGTCCTTATGAATTAGGACGGGTCGTCTCATGTGGTATCAGAGCGGTGGTCTTAGCGAACTAGGTCTTGCATTAGTGTGTCTAACTGATAATTGTTTAGATACATTAGTGAGTCTGGACTTCGACCGTGTCTGCATGTCAAAAGTTTTGCTTATCATTTCTAGTCGAAAATCATCTACTTATCATCCTTAGGAAATTACCTGCTTATCATTCTTAGTCTAGACATATCTTACTGCAATGATTGCATGAATAGTGTATAGACAAAATTCGTATCTTAGCGTATCTGCTAATTCATATCTTAGCATATCTGTTACTGTAGACTTTGCCTGACAACTTCCGTAGATTCCTCCGTAACTTATGGGATTTTAGTATTGTATATGCATATGTAAATTATGTATTGTAGGGTACTAATGTACATCCTATAATCTATTTCTTATCGAAAATACTTCATCTGATCGTACGAGATGAATCCCTCAACTTGTTCGAGTCCCTCAGATTTCGATAGCTATTTCGATAGTTATTCCGACAGCTATTCCGATATGGATTTCCACTCGAGCTCTGAAAGCAGTGTAATCAGAATGAATCAACCATTTAGCCATCATCTATTCTGGATGAATTGGAGATGGGTTCGTAGTCGACTTAATCAATGGAGACTTGAAGAAGGCGATCCTTTCCACCAACCAAATTGCCCTCTTGACGAAGAACCCGAAGCACTTACCGGTGAACTAGTCCGAAACACCATTTTCACCCTCATTTTCCGAATATCTCGCCACGATTATATTCTATCAAAAATTCTAAACCTTATTCATTCGCTCGTTCCGACCGACAATCATCCCGGAATAATAGAAGAAGTCAACGAACTTCGTGCTCGAGAAATAAATTTGGAGAATATGGTGCAAAACTTACCAGCTTCAGCAACATTATCGGTACCAACAGTACCATCAGCAACAGCATCAGTATCATCAACAATCCATGCCTCAACATCTCATTCTGTACCTCGAGCATAATCCTCGTTCTACGAATCGTTCTACATCAATTATCTTCGTTCGACATAGCGATTAAGTAATCTTTAAATGTTTTAGAGATTATGTGTTCTAGTTCTAACGGTAAACCAAATGAGTTTAATATCATATTAACTCAATGAATCCTTGATTATATCTGAAGAAAATATATATGTATATATGTTTTCATAAATATTGTAATTAAAAATTCTTTCGTACAAAGTGTTAATTGTGAAAATATTTTAACGGGTAGGTAATACCCGAGGAATATTCAGATTTCACATTAATAAGTTACACTGTATATTCTTCGAAGCTGATTCAACAGTCGTTTACTATCCTACTTACATCCACCGATATACAAATCCGTTCACCACAAAATAACCATATTCATCCAATTTCATATTTGGATTTTGATTTATCAGAATCCAACAAGTGGCATAATGAAGAAAACATTTTACAAAATAAAATTTGTTAGAAACAAACAAATTAACTAGGAGAAATTTTGTTAAGAATCCTAGCTAATTGTTCCTAGCTAACTGATTACATTTTATTTATCGCAATTTAATTATCACAATTTACATTCTCACAATTTTATTTATTGTCATTTAATTTCTGTTATTTACTTTACGCACTTTATTTATCGTCATTTAATTCCTGCTATTTATTTTACGCACTTTAAATATCGGGACACGTATACAAGGTTTTGACATATCATATCGACGCATCTATATATATTATTTGGAATAACCATAGACACTCTATATGCAGTAATGATCGAGTTCTCTATACTGGGTTGAGGTTGATTCTACAATAATATATATACTTTGAGTTGTGATCGAGTCTGAGACATGTACACGGGTCACGATACGTATTAATTAATTTAAATATTATATATTAAACTATATATAAATTATTGAATTGCTAACTGTGGACTATCAACTAAGGACTACCAACATTGGACAATTAAAATGAATTAAAATATTGATTATAACATATGAAACTAAACAATTCTTCAAGTTTGCCACTTGATTTCATCTTAAACCTCATTTGTATTTTGACGATTACAATCTGCGTTCAAACATTTCATGATTCTTGAAAACACCTCAATCGAAAGGATGAACCGACCGCACTTTACCTACAGAAGAAAAGATTGATGCATATAGTTATGCACCTGAAAAACTCTCAGAAACTGAGCAAACGTTTAACACGTAGCTGTGCTAATTCCTTTAACGTTGTTATTACCGAAAATAACTTTGTAATCTCTTTCCAAATTAGCAAATTTTGTCACAGCTTCAGCAAGTCAACTTCGACTTTCATTCGAATTAGCCTTATTATAGCCTTGATATATAAGTCTGCCTTTCGTCATTGTTGTCGGGAAACCTTTTATATTCCACCACATTAGCAGTAAACTTACCAGCAACTTCATTACTCATTGACTTAAGACTCTTCGAAGAACCATTATATTTGTTCATTAAAACCTTATCATATATTCGTCTGCATCTTGTAACAAGAATCGCCATACCAATTATCGGGAATCAGCAAATCTGTATTTTGAATTTCGCGGCATGTCTACATCAATAGTTATATGTATACATATAACATCTACCTTCTAGAATTACGATCTGCAATTCTGAAATTCTGAAAAGCACCCAGTCTACGAATCAATATTCTAAAGTTTTGAAAGAGCTGATGAAGCAGTGAAAACTGAAGACTGCCTTAACAGTCAAAAGTTTAATGATAAAGAATGGAGTGTTGGAAACACTCAATGGAAAATTTGTACTGAAAAAAATGGATTGAGCAAACCATGAAAGAGACTCTGAATAAATCACAAGGACTAAACTTGTACATAAAGAATCCTGATGATTCAGTATCTGACGAAATCTCTAGCGAATATCTTGCACCTTAATTATTCTAAATCTTTGCGGGAGAATTTTCTTCATCAACCTTCGATCTTAGAAATTCCAAAATATCATCATAAATATCTTCGATATTTCTGAGGATATTTTCATAAATATTCTTGTCCGAAATTATTTATCACTTCGTGCTATCCTTATTACATTAGAAAAGAAATTGTTTTAGTTTCTAAATTCTGAACAATTCGAATTTAAAGTATGAATGTTTTTGTAGTAGTGTTGAGAACTGAAGCATGAGTTAGTATAATATAATGACACTTGATCAACGTGATTATATTACAGTAAGTCATGCTGAGTTTCTAATGGGATGTGATGATTCACAGAATCATAACGTCATCATGTGTCATGTTACATAACTCTTTTATTCTGCTTAACTTCTGAACATATCAAGAAAGTAAATTCTTGATAGTTCTATTCTCAGTGATTATGGTAAATTGACAAATCAAATCGTGCTATTACATTTATTCTTGTATAGAACATTAAGTTCACTCGAAATTCCATACTTACGAATTCTGGACCGTTACTCGCTTTAATAGAGGTCGAGAAGATAATAAAAAGGCAAAGAGCTCCAAAATATAAGAGAAAATATAAAGCCCAATAACAACACGGAAATTACAAACCGTGTATATCAATGTTTATCGCAACATAAAGACACAGGAGAATTAAAAACACTATAACCCCAAGGGCGAAGTAGAAGAAAACAGATTCCTCCGGTGGAAGTTGGAAAAGGAGAATGATTGTTGTGATAGTAAGGATAACGACAAGGATTAGAACTGGACTAAGCATTTTCACAATCTTTGGGATGTATGAACTAAGAAAGGATAGGAATTGTGAGAATAATGGAAAGGAAAAGTTTAAATTATAATGGGAATATCAGACAGAGTAATCAAGGCAGATCACCGTATTTAATTATAGAAATCTTAATTTCCTTACTCGCCTAAGAATCAAATCCAATAGATTTCCTAGATTTTCTTTAAATCCCTTGAATTCCGGAATTCAACCCTGACTACGTCAAAAGTAAAGACGAATATCTATTATCTTATCTCAATCTTTTGTGATAGCTTCACTCGTACGCTTCGAGTAATCGAATCGTTTTATCTAAATTATTCAATGGTGATAAAACTCTATTTATCAACTCATATTCGTCATGAAAATATTTTTATTGTTAGCAATAACCACCTCACTCAAATTTCGGGACGAAATTTCTTTAACGGGTAGGTACTGTGACGACCCGGAAATTTTCGACCAAATTTAAACTTTAATCTTTATATGGTTTCGACGCGATAAGCTAGGTCTGTATTTTTTAGTCTTAAAAAATTTTGAACTCTTTTATATATTAAAATACCCTGTGACTATTTCTGATGATTCACGAACCATTAATTGTAAATAGAAATGTATATATAAATAATTATATATGTAAATAATTATATATTATAAATTAACCTATTATGTGATTTAGTTATAATGAAAGATAACTTAAGATAATTTAAAATTGTTATTTTAAACTGTTAGTTAATTATAGAGAGTATATTAAAAAAATAAAAAATATATAAATAAATAAATAATTTGAACATAATTATCCTCGTTAACAAAGTATTAAATGTATACTTTGAGTTTATTTGTTTCGATATATATAATTAATATACTTATTATGTAATAAAATTAGATAAATAAAACATAATTATAGATATGGTAATTTGAAAATAAATGTTTATAAATTCTATACATAAATATTATTATATGTATATTGTAATATATGTAAAAGGTATAAATATTAATTATTCAAATGAGTGATATCATACAAAATATTATATATATATATATATATATATATATATATATATATATATATATATATATATATATATATATATATATATATATATATATATATATATATATATATATATATATATATATATTGTGTGATTACTAGTTAAAAATATTGTTGTATATTAATATTATTATTACTTCATTGTTATTAACATTAATACTAATGCTAATATTAATGTCAGTATTACTAATATTACCATATAAGATATTTAGATATGAAATTTGATACGATTAAGGTGTTATAATTACTATAGTTACTAATATCATTATTAATGTCATTATTATAATAATTAGTAGAAAAATTATTATGATTATTACTATTACTAAAAATTATAAATCCTATTTAAAAACTTATCATTTTTACTTTCATCATTAGTCTTAGTATTATGATTCTATTTTAACAAATATTATTATCATTATTATTGTTAGTATTTTTACTATTATGAATAATCATATTAATATTGTTATTATTAATATAATTATTAATATTAAAATAATATATATATATATATATATATATATATATATATATATATATATATATATATATATATATATATATATATATATATATATAACAGATTCTTACCCGTAATGGAGCAGATATATATATATTTTTTTGTTTGTTTTCTTTTTCCTCTCGTTTTCTTCTTTGAACCGTGAATTTCTGTCCTCAATCAACAACCCACAAATAATTGGATCAATTATTATTTTAGTACAAATTATTCGATTACAGTATACAGATATCATCTACCACAAATTGAACTCAACTAGAAATTTAAATAAAACAACCACAGTCTTTGTTTTTTTTCTTCTTAAAACTCATTTAGCCTTTAAATTGATTCAAAAAGAATTAACAAGAAGTAGAAATGCAGAAGTGTCCTAGATCATGTCGTGATTGTTTCCTCAAATTCTCAGGTATCAATTCGACTCAACGAATTCGAATTTAAAGAGTCAAAACTCGAATTCAAAAGTCAACAGAATTTTAATTTTTCAAATTCGAAATTTATAAGCTGTTTTTGGTTCAATTAAGAATTTAGAAACTTTCTAGGAATGATTTATGACACATTTCATGAAGAAATCATGGTCTAAAAGTATTTGGATTTTAAAAGCACCATTTGAGTTCATCATCGTTTGAACAGAGGTTTTATATATATATTTTTTTATATGTTAATGTAAACAGCTATCACCTATTGTTTCTGTTTTCGTTTATATCGTCTAATTCAACTAGCAATTCGTTGTTATAAGTTTAATTGGTTCTTGGCCGATTTGAATTTGACAAAGAAGAAGGAGAAAGGAAATAAATAATACGGGTTAAAAATAATTCGGTCGTGGTATTAATCAGAAAAGCAGAAGTAGATGGATGGTTCAGTGTGTTGTTGAGTGAATGGGAGGTTGCGGGTTCGAGCCCGGTCTTGGGCAATTCTTTTTAGAAAAGGGTATACACTATATTTTTATTCCAATTATTATTATTATTATTATTATTATTATTATTATTATTATTATTATTATTATTATTATTATTATTATTATTATTATTATTATCATTATCATTATTATTATTATTATTATTATTATTATTATTATTATTATTATTATTATTATTATCATTTATTGTTTTTAGTTAGTTTTATAGAAATATTATTATTATTACTATTAATAATATGATTAATATTAATATCATTATAGTTATTACTAAGTATGAGTAAAAAGTATTATTAATATGCAAAATTGTTATTGATACAATTAATATTAGCATTAATATCATATGTATAGTTATTACTATCATTAAATATTAGTGTTATCATCATATTTACAAATGTTATTATCATTACTATAAGTGTTAGTATTAGTATTACAATTATTATTATTAACATGATTATCATTATCAATATGGTTATTATTATTATTATTATGGTTAAGCTAATTATTAGTAACACTATAAAAATGCAATTACATATTATTATCATTAAAATGTGCATTATTAATGTAACTATAAATATTATTATCATCATTAATATTAATTTTAAAATTTCTATTATTATTACCATTAATAGGATTATAAGTATTATTATTTATATTATCATGAATATTATTATTATGTAATTACGAAAATCATTACCATAACTATCATTAACAATAAAATTAATATTTTTATAGTTATTATCATTAATATCGTTGATATTATCACTAATAGAATTGTTAACATTATTACATAATTATTTTTCTTATAAATCTTAAGTATTATAATTATTATCATACTTAATATTATTTTAACATTATTATAATTACTATCTTCATTAACAAACAAATGATATATATATATATATATATATATATATATATATATATATATATATATATATATATATAGATATAACATAAATAAAATTAACATTTTTATATACAAAATGAATATATGAAACATATACATATTACTAATATGAATATGATATAACTAAGAAATTCACATATAAATAATTGTTTGATTGCAAATATGTGTATTAATATATATACAAATGATATAGGTTCGTGAATTCGAGGCCAACCCTGCATTATTCAATGTCGTCATGTGTATTTTTACTACAAAATACAGTATTGTGAGTTTCATTTACCTTTTTACCCTTTATATTTTTGGGCTGAGAATACAGCGCAATTTTTATAAATGTTTTACGAAATAGACACAAGTAATTGAAACTACATTATATGGGTGAATGATCGAAGCCGAATATGCCCCTTTTGCTCGGTAACCTAAGAATTAGTAAACCAATCTACTAATTGACGCGAATCCTAAAGATAGATCTATTGGGCCTAACGAACCCCATCCAAAGTACCAGATGCTTTAGTAGTTCGATGTTGTTTTTATCATGTCTGAAGGATTTCCCGGAATGATATGGGATATTCTTATATGCATCTTGTTAATGTCGGTTACCAGGTGTTCACCATATGAATGATTATTTTTGTCTTTATGCATGGGACGTATATTTATGAGAAATGAAAATCTTGTGGTCTATTAAAATTATGGAAATGAATGATTATGAAAAACTAATGAACTCACCAACCTTTTGGTTGACACTTTAAAGCATGTTTATTCTCAGGTATGAAAGAAATCTTCCGATGTGCATTTGCTCATTTTAGGGATATCACTTGGAGTCATTCATGACATATTTCAAAAGACGTTGCATTCGAGTCGTTGAGTTCATCAAGATTAATATTAAGTCATTCATAGTTTGGATATATTATGAAAGGTTATGCATATCTGTCAACTTTCGATGTATTGGAAGTTTGTCTTTTAAAAACGAATGCAATGTTTGTAAAATGTATCATATAGAGGTCAAATACCTCGCGATGTAATCATATATTATTGCATTCGTCCTTATGGATTAGGACGGGTCGTCTCAAAAACTAGTACTTTACGTCTCGTGACACGTACCTTTAACAATAAATAAACTTAAATCATCGATAGACTATTTTATCCAAAGTATAATCTCTTCATTTGAGTGTTGTGGTCATTTGCTTCTATAAATCAATGTTTCGTAGTATATTTTAATAATATTATTTTAAATCAAAACGTTTTATGAGTAAGTAAATATTATATTCGTAAAACATAAATACCTTTTCATTTAGGAATGTAACTTATATGTAATAGAAATATTTATTTAGTAATATATTATTTAGTCTTTCAAAAACTATTTATATTTCAAAGTAAACTTTATAATCATTTACATATAAGAAGATATTGTAACATATATCGTTTACATTTTAAAACTTTAATAGATATGGTTCATTAAGGTACTAGCGTTTATATCAGTCGCATCACTAAGCGAGTGTTACTATCGTGTACTTAACTGATTTGAAAACATATATATTTAATGAACACGTTTTAAATATACGTTGCAATTTATTTATATATTTAGTTCTAACAAATAACATTTCAACTTATTGTATCTATTCAAATTCATTTCTTTAAAAGATTTCATCTATGTCATATTACGTTTTCAATATTATGAAAACTAATAATTATCTTATCAAAAGACACGAGGCAATCATTGTGTTGAAAGTTAATCTCTACTAACCTTTGTCCAGTTATCGTTGATTGACCTATTTGTTCTTACTTGTAATCACTTTACCAATTCTTCCGAATACCGTTAAAAAGGAAAGATTTCTCAAATCAATGTGGACCTCTCAACAGAGACTCGTAATCATAATTCAATGTTTCTGATAATTCAATCATTTGATCTTATCTTTTAATTTCGTCGATAATCATATTGAAACAAATACGTTCATGTAAAGCATTATGCGTTTAAATACTTTGTTGACATTCTTAAGTCATAGTCTGTACATATATATATATATTATCATATCCATTTATATAATGGTTCGTGAATCGTTAAAATTTGGTCGAGGTTAAATGGATGTATTAACATAGTCTAAAATTCTTAAGATTCAACATTACCGACTTTGCCTATCGTGTCGGAAACATATAAAAATTAAGGATTAAATTTGGTCAGAAATTTCCGGGTTGTCACAGGGGGGTTTACCGCTCATGCCCTAGGATTGGGCCGGGTTTCCTCCTGGACAGCAATTGAGGGCGAGTTATGCAACTGCAGGAGATGAACATGTGGATGGTTTAGTCTTCCGGATGATCCCGAACTGTTGTTAAAAAAAACAAATACAAATGAAGTGAAACTCAGCTCAAACTTACAATAAACCTAACTAAACCCAAAGTCGAGCTCACTAAACAAACAAACACAAACAAAAAACACTGAACGATACACAACGAATAAACAAACCAAACGGAGACAAAAGTATTACCCGCACAACCCCTAAAAAACCTAATAACTGAAGAAAAAAACACACCAAAGAAATCACCTAACGAACCAACAAATCAAATGCATACGTTGAATTTATTCGATTCCGCCTCATGTATTTTTATTTAGCTTTCTTCAGTTTGGCTTTAGGTCAACTTTTTTTTAAAGGCGATTAGGCCTCTCGAGTGAGACTCAAACGTAAGACGTTGGCAACCTTCGAAGTTCATGAAATGAGCGAGTAATCTCAAAAAAATATTTTAATTTGTACTTTATGGGTAACGAACTTCTAGTCACTCTTATGAGACCACTCCCTATGGTTCCATTATCCGTCATTGCCCGCTAGTTACCCGTAGTTACCTGTAATGGGCCATAGGCACGGCTTAGTTACCCGCGTTAGTTACCCGCTTTCACCATGAATTTGGCGAGAGCTCTTAGATATAGTGGGGTCCATTCTTTTTTAATTGTTTGTATTTGATGCTTTATTGCTTGAACATTGTATATAAAGATGAGTATTTTTTAGTCATGATAGGGAGTGTTTAGTTATGGATTAGTTATAGGATTTTGGTGTTGATGTGACGCTGATGTGAAATGTTAAGATGATGAATAGTTTAGTTACGATAGCGAGTAGCCTGAGAAGCTATGTCATCATTAATATTTTGCAGCCTTAAATTCTTGGCTTTTCTAAAAAAAATAAAATAAAATTTTGCAGCCTTAGGTCAACTTAAATCGTTGAATTTAGTATAATTTAAATATTAGTATGACCTCCCTGACATCTATTTAAATTTTGTTAAATGCTGAAGTTAATAGTGTCACACCGCCATCTTAAATGCATGTTGAAAATATGGGCTTTGTGTTTGACTTGTGTAAGTAACACTGGAGTGTATATATTGATTTTGTGGTCAATATCGACAGCTTCTTGAAAAAAGAAAAAGAAAAAAAAAATAATTCAACAGCTTTGTATGGACGATTTCGTATTTATATTTCCTCCCATCTAAATTTATAAGACCTTGACTTTCTTTATATTTAAAGTTTTACAAAATTAGTAGTTTAGTACTTCTCTCACCTCAAAAAATATTTCCATCTTAATATTTGCGTGTCTTAAATAATTGTCAACTTTACAAAAATTAATTACTATGGTAAATACCATTACAAAGTTAATCTCATTTAAAACTAAAAAAAAAAAAAAAAAAATTAATCTCATTTTAATACTATCACGTTAATCTATTTTTAAACAAATTCAAGCAAATCAAATTTACCTTAAATATAAAGACAAATTAACATTATCAAACTTATCTTAAATCCAAATATAAAATTTATATGGCACATTTACAAAAAAGCGGTGCTAGGCCAGAACAACGAGAATTCTAAACTCATTTCCCGTTAATGTAAAGTCTTTAGCCAAGTAATAAATTGAACAAAATTATGAACAACTCCAACCGTAGAAAGTAATGCTTTATTCAAATCAATCACATAATTCAGAAATCGCAATGTTTCAAGATTGCTCAAACTACAATCAATAAACTAACAAGTCTTCTAACAAACTACAGTTAAGATAATCAGGAACTAATAACTCAAAGATTACATAAAATAAAACGAAAAACAGATGAACATTCAATTATATTATATTATACCTATATCTAAAAGAGATAGAGAAAATGAATTTTTGGACTTTTCACTTTTTTTTTGCTTAACTAATTTCGTTTTCACAACAACGCCCCCCACACTTTCTCCAAAAAACAAATCGACCCCCCATACAGGGGGTAAATTGTCACATTACCACCCTCATAAAAAAATCTTAAATAAACTCCACCCAAATATTCAACGGGCTATATCTTCTCGCTCGCAACGAGTCAAATTTTTCCGACACCAGCGTTAAACTCGAAATAATTTTAGGAACACAATGTCACTAGCTATACGCAAAACGGACGCTTTTTAAAAAACGCTAAATATTTGGGGTACTTTTCATACACGTTGATTTCGCGTTAAATTTTTAAAAGTCGACAATCCCATAGCGAAACGCGGAGATGCGCACATATATTGTTAATTTAAAATAAAATTTAAATCTTTCACGGGTTATACCTTTTAGTTCGACTCGAGTTGCGCTTCAACGACATCATCGTTAGTCACGAAATAACTTTACAAACTAAATACAATAAAATACATTGAAAACCGAACCCCGGTGCGAAGCGAGGGTTCGAACACTAGTTAGAATTTAAGAGAAAGAGATCGTATGAATATGATTATTCACAATGAAAAATCATATATCTCATATATTGAAATATATGTAAATATATTTTACACTCTGCACCCTTCAGCTTTCCAGAATACTGATTCATGCCCTCTGCTTCACTCCAATCTTTCAACAGCAATCCTTAAACTTTTAGAAATGACACAAAGGACCCCGCACATAGAAATAAGCATTTGCACATTATATGTTCATGTTTAGATTAACTGGAAAGGCAGCCAGCTTTTTGATTCATGCTGAAATCTTACAAAGTCAATATTCCCACTTATTCTAAACATGAAACAAATTAAAAAGTGTTAATTTATATACAACATATTATGTTTTGACCTAGTCAAAGCCTTTCTAAATATTTTTAGAAACATTTTCACCCGTTGAAATTTCTTCAGTTTCAATAACTCCTGAACTTATCTTTTCTCCAACAAAATGAAGATCAACTTCAAAATGATTTGTTGTTTCACGAAAAACTAGATTTTTAGCAATTTCTAAAGTTGACTTATTATCACAAAAAACTTTGACATGAATAACAATTTCAATGTTTAAATCTTTAAAAACTTTTAGAATTCGAATGATTTCACATGTGACAGAAACTAAAGCTTTATACTTAGCCTCAACTGAAGATCTAGAAACACATATTGTTTCGTGCTTTTCCAAGAAATTAAAGAATTACCAAGATAAATACATAGCTATAAATAAGTAAAGGTACATAATACCATCGACAAATTTTATAAAACATGGTTTGGAAATAGAAAAAGAGATATGCTTAGGCATCGTACCTAGACCCGATTCTCGAGTATCTTTGATCTGATATAATAAAGAAAATTTATAAACACATAGCGTAACTAAATCATCCGAAAACTACATAGTTAAAGGCGAAAAGACTGTAGGATTAACACCCATTTTAGTGAAATAATAGGTCACCTATTTCAACCAGTAAGCGACACCTTTTAGTACTGTACTTTCACCCATAAGTTTTTAGAAATATCTTTAATTAAGAAAGTGTAACGCATTACCACGTTTTAGCTACAATATCATACTAGATCACCTATGTTAGTGTTAAGAATGGTTGGACCTTAAGAGGCTTGATAACCCATTTTGATAGTCTACGATAAGACTGGTCATCTGGCTAGCAGGATTCCAGAATATCGAAGGATGGCCATTTTTATCCTCACCTTAGGGTTTTGGGTAGGCGTCGAGGGTAAGATATCAACCAGTCTAATCGGAATCCTCAATCTTAAATCACTAGTGACATACTAAGAAATTAGTAAGAGTTCAAGGTCAAACATCGCATGTGCCGATCACTAATACTCATTTAATAATAAGCATCTCGCAACTAATAATCCCATAACTAATGACTAATGAAATCATAACAAACACCCTTTCCATAATCTGATTTTACATCTGTTATTTATCAAAAAGCCCAAATCACTCCTTCTACCCACTAATATTAGAAACATGATTGTGAGGAGACGCTTACTTCCAAATGTATTGTTTCTTTAAACGAATCACCCTATGTCATACTACCCCGCTACTACCCTTTTTAGGAATAGGAGTGATAATCAGATTTAGGCCTAACATTATAAATATTAAATCCTACCTGATACATCTTAGATTACCCCTACGCCTAACGACACATAAAAACTTGACTAATCCGGGAGTATCACCTATGTTTCATTTTAGCAATATCATTTTGTTGTGTTGTATAAGCACAAGAGATATTATGAACAATGCCTTTAGTTTTAACAAAAGAATTCAATTTATGATTTAAAAACTTTGTCCTATTATCACTTCTAATAATTTTAATATGGATTAAAAACCAATTTAATAAAAGATTATAAAAACTTTCAAAATAATCAAACACTTCTTGTTTGACTTTGACAAAAAGGTCCAAACAGCCCTTAAGAAATCATCCACCACAATCAAAAAATACTTAATACCTTCTTTACTCTTGACGTTATCAGGATCGCATACATCGAAATGATCTAAATCACCTATTCTTTTAGTTTTATATTCACTAAGTGGAAAAGGTTCTCTAGCTTATTTCGCATTATGACACATATCACAAGGTTCATTGTAATTAGTATTGCCTAAGTTAAGTTTGGTTTTAAGAACATTTAAAACTTAATTTGTAGGATGCCCAAGTCCACTATGACATATATTATTTTTGATTTTAGACATAGCCGAAACATTTGACATAAGCTGCTTACCATTAATACGTTCAACAAAGAAGTAAAGACCACCACACATACTACCAGTCCCCATCAATCTTTTTTGAATTAATAAACCAAATATAACATCTTTTAACATCAAAACTGACAAGAAGATTACTCTCTGATCAACTTATTAACAGGTAGCAAACTCATACGATAATGTAGTATAATTAAAACATCAAACAATTCAATGATGTTGGATAACTTTAAATTTCCCTTTATTAAAATCAAAGCATTAGTGCCATTAGGGTGATTTACAGACAAATTAAAATATAATACATTAACCACATCATATGAATTGTGTATAGATGAAACTATATGTAGATTTGTCCCATAATCAATTACTCAACCTTTTGAATCAGTTTTAGATGATTGAAAATAGTTTGCGAAGAAACATTTTGTAATAACCCGACTTTTTCCGTTAACTTTCGGTTAAATACTTAACGACCGTTAGTTACATTCTATGAATTTATACGCCATAACTTTTTTTTTTTTGAAAATACTATTTTTAATAGGTTCTACATATTACTTGATTTCATACTTTGGTTTAGAAGTATGCGAGAGACTTAGAAAACGCAAGAAAAACTTACGGTTAGTGAAAACCAGAAAAACGTCTTTTAAGGCAACGAAACGAAAGAAAATTCACTTTTAATAATTATTTAATATAATTATTAAGTTTTCAAAATACTTTTAATTTGTTAGAAGTTTTATATATTTAAAACGCATAGAATTCGCTACAACGCTCGGTTAACGTTCCAGCTTTCGGTTTCGGTTAACGACGTTTAGCAACGAAATAAATAATTATTAAGTAAAATAATTATTCCATGTATTTTATCAAATTATAATTCTTCTATTAATTAATAGAGATTAAATTAGTTTAAGAACCCGATAGAATTAACTTTTAGCGATTCAGTTTGCGTTTTCAACTAACGACGCTTAAAGGCTCTTAACGAGATCCCATAGAGGATCATCTAGCAACATTTTAGAGTCCATGGACTCCCTTTTGTACCCTTATAGCCGAAATCACCCACCCCATGGGTCCATTTGACTTAATTTTGGCCCATTTACTAACTACATCATGTATTGCTTAAACCTAGCCCACATTTAACACAAAAATTAAAACACGATCACTCCATCCCTCCCAATTCGACCAGCAGCAGCCCTCTCCATATTCATCCTCAATCGCCACTTTCAAATCCAAGAACACCATTAATTAGTTACTTGCTGATGTTATGCGAGGTGTATACGAAATAGTTATATTTTTACTACGAAATACTATTAAATACGATACAATTTTACACAAGTTATTTATTTATTTATAGAGTGGATATACCTAAACCTTGATACAACACTATAGGCAGTGTACCTAATCGTACAGTAGTGTAGTTTTTAGTAAGTCCGGTTCGTTTCGCAAGGAGCTAGCTGAGTCTAACGCTATATTTTTTAAAAACTATATTTGTATAAATATATAAATATATATATATATAAGTAGTATTAATATTATTATAAAAAGGGGGTTTTACCGTTTAATGACCGGTTTGTCGATTTTATATCTTAAGTCGCAATTAAAACCTAATGTAAAATATTAAATATATAAATGACTTAATTTAAAGCGTAAAGTAAATGACGATAATAAAAGTGCGATAATTTAAAGTGCGATAAATAAAATGACGATAAATAAAATTGCGATAATTAAAAATACGATGAGATATAAAATAAAGGAATTATGCTTATTTAAACTTCCGTAATCATGATGTTCGATGTGTTGATTTTAATTTATTACCATGGGTTAATTGTCCTTTGTCCTGGATTATTCGATATGTCCATACGATTTTGTCCATAATAGTCCATCGGTCATAATTATAAAGTGCGAGGATCTTCATCAAATTAACCTTATATCCGAAGTCAAATATTCCAACTAATTGGGGATTCGAACTGTAACAATGTCTTAATACTTTGTTTAATGAATACACTAGGTTATCGATTGCGTGTAATTCAAGGTTTTACTACTTTGTTAACAATTACACCAATTACCCTTGAATGTAATCCATCCCTGTTTTAATGAATCCATTAACTATTAATCCATCCCCATGTCCAGTCAAATGAACAATAATTTATATTTATAGATATCCCGCCCACCGTACACGATTAAGCGTATGTGGTTATTTATAGATATGTCAAATTGTAACCTTTATATTAAATTAATGAGGTATTGTTTAATTAATATAAAGCCCATTAATAGCCCATAGTCTAATTTCCACAAGTGTCGTTCGTTTGTCCAAACCCCAATTATGGTACAAAGCCCAATTACCCCATCTTTAATATTTAGCCCAACATCATGATTACTTCGGCTTAAATAAGCATAATAATAACTTAGCTATGAGACATTAATTTAAAAAGGTTGAACATAACTTACAATGAGTATTAATCGCGTAGTGTTACACGGATAGAATTTCGACTTACAAACTTACAACATTCACTACCATAACCTTATTATTATTAAACTTACAAAATTATAGTTAAAATATAAATATAAATATATATTTGAGAGTATGATGATAGATGGATATATATTGTCTGTAAAATTCGTCCGAAAAACGCTTCAATTTATAGATGTGGCAAGTTGCTGGGTGCCATACGATCGCATGATTTTTCTACTTCCTGGCCATGCGATCGCATGGCCATCATTTCCTGGTCACTTTACATTTTAAACGTGGGCTTCTCGTATTTATTTAATATATAATATAATATATATAATTTTATATAATTATATATATATTAGATTATATTCTTGTGCATCGTTGACTTGTAATTTTAGGTCCGTTGAGTCGCGCGTTGATAGTTGGTTCATGTCCCGATTCCGGATTTTCGAACGTCCTTGCGTACTATTTAATATCTTGTACTTTGCGTTTTACGGCTCGTACTCTTGTAACTTTTAGACGTTTCTCATCAATAATTTGAACCACTTTGATTGTACTTTGTACTTTTTAGCATTGTGGTCATTTGCGTCTTCAATTCATCGAATCTGTCTTTTGTCTTCACTTTTTAATATTTAAACGAATATCACTTGTAAATAGAACAATTGCAACTAAAAGCTTGTCTTTCTTGAGGGATAATGCTATGAAATATATGTTCATTTTTAGCATTATCAAATATTCCCACACTTGAGCGTTGTTTGTCCTCAAGCAATATAGAACTTGAATATAACTTTACTAGAATCACTTCTTTATTCTTCACACTTTGTACATCAGTGATTTTAATACGGCGGTATGAACAATGGTAGTAATGATGTGGTTTACAGTCCCACATGACTATAAAAATTTAGATCCTTTAGGAAATTGGATCTTTATGAAAACAATTGATCTTTTGAAAATTCAATCTAGCTTTTACCCTAGATAAGTTTTCTGGAATAACCCTTTACCGGTGTTTGAAATTGTTTTTGTGGGTTTTGTGGGTTTCAGATATTTTAAATTTTATCTCAAAACTTATGGTTTTGTGTCACCCACTTGCTAACCTTGTATTGGGAAAGCAACACGTCCAGTTTACTTGCTCCGTATATTACCTTTTGGTAAACTACCGTCCGGTTGTAAAGGAAAGCGTTAAACAAGCAACTGTTAAGGCAATGTCCCGTGACATGCTTTTGATTATGGTCTATATCGTGTCGGATGCAATTACTATCCTTTGTAGGAGCAATAGTAAAGATCACCCTATAGTTTTTCGGTCTGGCACAAAGTCATGTCTTCGACCATGCTATGCAACCACCGTTCTTACGGTTGACACCCGATTTGGTTCAGGTGACCTAATGAATTCCGGTGAATTCTTAGGATTTTACGTTCAATGGTAATGAACGCATTGAAAATAGGTTTTCAGAAAACAAATCGGTTTGTAATTTGATCAAAATATTTTCTCATTCAAGCTCGAGTTTAGATATCATTGAATACCATGAGTTTGTAATTCTCAATCTTTAAGGTCAATCTCAAGGATTGAGTAATATCAGTCTTAAAAGCTAATTTTTGATCTTTAAGGAGATTATCCTTTCTGGGGATCTGATTCATTAGTCTTATAAGCTAATTTTCACGGTGCCCCTCATTGTACGAGACAGATCCTCTCATGGATAGGATAAGTCTGACCACTTGGCGACCCTGTTTGATGCTAAGGTCCGTGGATTTCCAGCTGATTTTCGAGAAAACTTTTCAAGGTTGACTCTACAACTGGTCAGGACGACAACTTCCTGACCTAAATCAAGAAGCGCGTGTCTTTTTCTCGGAAGACTTTACTTCCTTATAAATTCTATTTATATTACAATAAACCGGGTAAAACTTATTAATATTGTCCAAAACAAAAGTATTTTCAATTATTTGTACAAAAATATGTGATATATGTTCTAAATAACTTGGTAAATTTTTCCCACACTTGGCTTTTATTTTTCTTTCTTTGCCTTTTTATTCTCCTCTATTCCATTTTAAATGAATTCAAGCATTTTGGATTGTTTCTCAATTTATGTCCTTTCCGAGGTAACAATAATTTCGGTGTTAACACCTAGTTTTATCGTTCATAAATATGTATAAACATGATTTTGAATTCATTTATTTGAAAATTTTTTAAAAATTTTACTAGAAGTGGGTAGTCAGTATATAAGACTAGGGCTGTTCTTTATTATCAGAGAGCAATAGATTCTAATACAACTACTGCGTTACTAGTATTTTTAATGGTAACCAAGTGTTTAAATTAAAATTTTAAAACCCGGAAGAATTTAACCCCTTCCCACACTTAAGATCTTGCAATGCCCTCATTTGCAAGAAATCAGTAGCAATTTAAATTATTGAGGGTGATTAGCGTAGAAAAATGATTAAATTTTCCCAAAGTTTCCAAACATATTGTTGTTTGTGTTGAATGATAAATGGTGCACATCATTTGTTCATTCTTGCAGTTGTTATTTCACATATATTTTGCATCTTGTGGTCAAAATTAGTTGTTTTTGCTGAACTTAATGTCAGTCTTTGAAAATACGCTGTTTTACCCTGTTGTGTACATGAGATAAAATACATACAATACAAATATAAACATGCATGGTAATTTGAAATGGGACTTAATATCCCACTTTCAAATTACAAAAGTGAAATATTAGTACAAAATAATAAAAATATTAAACATTACATTAGAGTATCAAAATGTTAAATGTTTAAACATAACTAGATAAAAAATAATAAAAGATAAGAAATCACCAATGGAACACTATTGATTTGGATAGGGATTCCAGTTCATATCATCGTTCGGGTTCCATGGTTGGTGATAGGTGTTCTGGTAGGCTTGATTGGGGTCATACATGTCATAGGGTGGTCGCATATCGGGCTGATGTGGTGGATAGTAAGCAGGTCGAGTCGGGATGTAGTTATTTGGTACCCGATATGATAGCTGGCTCATGATTTGGTGCTGATGAACTTGCCAGCTATCGTGTTGGCGTCGCCTGGAAGTATCATACTCATTCGCGGCTTGCCACTGCTCATACCGACGATGCCTATCCTCATTAGTCATTAGCACTATCCCTAATGACATCCCTAATGTCATTCGCTTCCTCCATCTCCTCATCCGAACCCCTCTCTACCTGTGGATGACGGCCCTGATATTGTATTGCCTGATTGCGTCTCCTAGTCAATACCTTTGCACCTTGATAGACTTGCAAACCTAAAGTCTCGTCATGTTCCCTACATACCATCATCGGACCCCCTTGTTCCCTATCTACACCTAAATAGTCTCCAATGAGAGTAACAAAAATACCTCCTCCTATTATTCCCCCTTCCTGTATACCTTCCACCATTTTGAACAGATAAAAACCAACACAGTAGGGGATATTAACAAAGCATCTAGTGTCTCGAATGCACTTAAGGTAAAATAAATCGTGTAAGGTCATTTTCTCCTTATTGTTACCTCTTTGTGTAATCGAGTTTGCTAAGAATCTATGTATTATACGAAGCTCGGCTTTATTAATATCTAAATAGGAGTGTCTTCCTCCCCGCGTAAACACATTAAAGTTTAACATATGCCTCCAGATGGCGTTAGCGTCAAAATTTCTATCTACCCGCTCACCATGATAAATCAAATTTGTACAATCAGGTGATAGTAATTCAGCGGGAGTGAAAATCTGTAAAGCCCTGGCCATGTCCAGCATGGACATCCTGTACATCCTACGGCCAAGTAAAAATCTAAGAAAACTCTTATCATCTAACATATCTACATCCTTATTAAAAGTTATAGTACTCATTAGCTCAACACACCACTCTTTATATACAGGCCTACGAGTGGTAAATAAACGTTCCCAATCAGAAAAAAAGAGCTACCATACCTTTGGATTAGATGCTACCTAACTGGGTTAGCTCGGTGGACCCTTTCCAAAGGCTCCCAATCTATTATCCTTGGTACTTCTACATTTTTGGTCCAAAGCTTAAATTTTTTACTTTGGTACGTCGGGTAATCTCTCCAACTTCTATCAAATCTTAAATTGGGATGTAACTGTTTGTCATGAATTGTTGGGTGTTCTATTATATGGTGAATGGGAAATACTACTTAGGCAATAAAAAATTGTGGTTCTGGTTCATAGTACGGCACGTGTTGATCATAATGTTGTTGTTCAGGTTGTTGTTCCGGTTCGTGATATTGCATCTCTGGCTGTGGTTCCGGATCAGGTTGCCTAGACGATGATGCACCGTCCGTATCTGTATTTCTCTGCAAAACACATTAAACACAAAATTTGTGCATCCAAATATGCATTATTGTTAGCAAAATAACAAATTAAAACAATTACAATAACATGTTAAATCCATATTAAACTTATACTCATTTCCATATTTTTATCAATTCTACACTTTTTTAAATAAGCATATATGAAAATGTTTACAAAGTCCATAAGCATAAGCATTCAACTCAAATAACATGTCAAAAATAATCATTACTAGCAATTAAACAAGTTTCAAATGACATTTATATCAAATTAATCAAGTTCATAAATTTTAGACTTTAAAAGTCTACTTTAATTCTCAAAAATCATGTTTAGGATCAAAGTTTGGATCATTTGGCAACCTAAACATGTTACACTACTTAATTTAGCAATAATTCATAACAAAAATCGGCCATAACCTGTTTATATCAAAAAGCCCCAAATTGCTTAAGAACACAAACCCTAGATTTCTAAAATTTTTGAAGTTTAAGGCTTCAAATCATGTTAAATAGCATCAATCTAGGTTATACATGCATAATATACTAACAATTTAACTCTAATTACACTAGAAATTAACAAAATCAAATTAGGTAAAAATTAACTCAAGAACACTAAAATTCGAATTTAAAGAGTTATAGGGGTGAAATCTTTACCTTCCTGCCTCCCCATCTGAATATAGGCATGACTATAGCGGATTATTGCAAGAAAGTTGGTGAATTTTGGGGGGAAATGGCGAATTTTTGAGAGTGTTTTGGGATGTGTTCGTGTATGTGTGTGTGTAAATGTGGGAGACAGAGAACAGTTCGACTGCTTTTTGTTTCTGTCCAGTATTTTAGCCTCATGCGATTGCATGGTGGTGTAGGCTAAATCCCATGCGATCGCATGTGGTCCCTTTTTTTTTTTTTTTATAAAAACCTTTAACTTTTAAAACAAATATTAATTAATTTTAAAATTTTGTTTCTTTTAAGAATGAGGGCGTTTCGGTACGTTGACCTAGTTCGTCTCTCGATAAAATTTTAAAATTTGACATTTTTAAGCGTTGTTTTAAAAGCAAAGATTTTCGGGTTTTTTTTTTAATGTTTTTGCATACTTTAGATCAATGAGATTAAAAATAATGATACTAAAATTTCTCATCCCTCCCATAGGTAAAGCAATTTCGGTTCCATAACCTAGTCTTCAACTCACGACGAATTTTAGAAATCAATTTTTTTAACTCAATGAAATAAAGTACATTTTTGTTTTTAAATTCACACCAAACTTAAATTTAAAATGCATAAAATTAAAAATTCGTATTAATATCATTAATATTTATATATTTTAGTTTTACAGACTTATATTAAAAATATTAATTTTTAAAATATTTAAAAACTTAAATATATTGGTTTTAAAAATTTACAATAATAATTTAATATTAATTTAAAAATAAGGTAAAAATTAAAATTAAAAATCTTTTTGGTCTTTTATCCCACTTTAATCAATCAAATATTATCAAAAATACACGCTCCACTTTTGGGTAAAGTAATTTCGGCTATTTTACCTAGTTTTACTCCTGACGAATTTTTTAAAATATTTTGGGTTGGTTGATTAAAGATATTTATACCTTATGAGTAAACGGTAAATTTCGCAGTGATGTAATAAATTTTTGTATGATATCAATAATTTCGATTTCGCATACCAAATTTTATTGAATATCAATTTAATACTTTATAGCAAACGATTCTGCGTTTATTATCAAAAGGTTAAAAGCAATAAATAAAAACAAATAAAAATTGTACATACTTACCTGTGAGGTAGAATTCTCAGTAACCTGCTTTAGCCGACTCATAGGAGAGTCGTGTGATTTGATTTTCCATAGCTACATAAGCGTAACCTCGATTCTTCAATAACTTTTCTTCTAAACATATGAACGGTCCTTCTCTGCATAGAGTAACAAATTCGGTATTTGAATATGTTTGATTGTTCGAACATTTACCTTCGTGTGACCATTTTCCGCATTTATGACATCTTTCAAGGTGTCGTGCTCTTCGTTTTGTTGCGGATTTTAATTTTCCTTTACCAAAATGTGTCTTATGATGATTCTTCCTGAGTTCTTTCCTCACTTCCTCCAATTTTCCTCTTATGAATGATACTAGTTCACTCGGGAAGATGTTATTATTACGTTTAGTAATCATAGCGTGTAGTAGTAGACCATGGTTCAGATCAAAGGAATTCTTCATCTCGTAAAACCTAAAAAATAAAATTTCAGAATGGGGGAGAAGACTAGTTCTTTAGGGTCTGCTAGGGAAAGACCATGCAGATTCCATTTTCGAAAACTACATGAAAACAGAATATCTAACTCTAACAGAAATTCATATTACCCTAAAAAGATTCGATTCTTCCCACACTTAGTTAGCTGTGGTGTCGAAATTGTGATTAACTTCATCTACAACTTTCATTGGATTATCTATGTAATGTTTAACTCTGTGACCATTAACCTTAAATTCAACCCCATTTGAATTTATTAACTCTATTGTTCTGTATGGAAAAACTCTTTTGACTATGAATGGTCCAGACCATCTTGATTTCAATTTTCCAGGAAATAGCTTGAATCGTGAATTGAAAAGAAGAACTCTGTCTCCTTCTTTAAATTCTTTTGAACTTCTGATTCTTTTATCATGCCATTTCTTCATTCTTTCCTTATAGATTAACGAATTTTTGTATGCTTCATGTCTCAATTCTTCTAATTCGTTTAGTTGACTTAACCGTAGATGTCCGGCTTCATGTAAATCAAGTTTACATGTCTTCAAAGTCCAAAATACTTTGTGCTCAATTTCTACTGGAAGGTGACATGCTTTTCCGTAAACGAGTCTAAAAGGTGTGGTTTCAATTGGAGTTTTGTAGGCTGTACTAAAAGCCCAGAGTGCATCCTCCAATTTCATGGACCATTCCTTTGGATTTGATCATACAGTTTTTTCTAGAATACGTTTTAAAGCTCGGTTGGTATTTTCAACTTGTCCACTTATTTATGGATGATAAGCGGTTGAGATTTTATGAGTTACTCCATATCTTTTGAGAACTTTATCAAGTTGATTATTACAAAAATGAGTACCCCGATCACTTATTAAAGCTTTCGGTGTTCCGAATCTAGCAAAAAGACGTTTTAAAAAATTGACTACAACTCGTGCATCGTTAGTTGGGAGAGCTTGTGCTTCCGCCAATTTAGATACATAATCAATGGCAACGAGAATGTAGAGATTATTTTGAGATTTTGGAAATGGAGCCATGAAATCAATACCCCAAATGTCAAATACTTCACACACTTGAATGACATTTTGTGGCATTTCATCACGTTGACTTATTTTTCCGGCCCTTTGACAAGCATCACAGGATTTACAAAGAAGGTGTGCGTCTTTGAAAATTGTAGGTCAATAGAATCCAGCCTCGTAAACTTTTCTTGCTGTAAGTTGAGGCCCATAATGCCCACCCGTTGGTCATGTGTGACTATGGTTTAAGATTTGACTAGCTTCATCTCCGAATACGCATCGGCGTATTATTCTATCGGGACAACTTTTGAATAAATGTGGATCTTCCCAGAAATAGTGTTTTATATCACTAAAGAATTTCTTTCGTTTTTGGTACGACAACCCTTTTTCAAGGAATCCACATACTAAGTAGTTTGCATAGTCTGCAAACTATGGAATTTCATTATAATCGATTCTCAATAGATATTCATCAGGAAAGTTATCTTGTATGGCCGATTCATTTAGAACTTCTAATTCTGGATTTTCAAGACGAGAAAGATGATCAGCGGCGAGATTTTCCGCTCTCTTTTTATCTCGGATTTCAATATCAAACTCTTGTAAGAGTAAGATCCAACGGATTAATCGTGGTTTGGCATCTTGTTTCGAAAATAGGTATCTAAGAGCAGAATGGTCGGTATAGACCACCGTTTTAGCTAGAACGAGATATGAACAAAATTTGTCAAAAGAAAAGACAATAGCAAGGAGTTCTTTTTCAGTAGTTATGTAAATTTTTTGTGCTCCTTGTAATGTCTTACTAGTGTAATAAATAGGTTGAAATCGTTTTTCAATCCTTTGTCCTAAAACGGCTCCCATTGCAAAATCACTTGCATCGCACATAAGTTCAAATGGTATATTCCAATTTGGAGTTATCATGATCGGTGCATTAGTGAGTTTTTCTTTAAGAATATTAAAAGATTTGATGCATTCATCTGAAAAGATGAATGGAGCATCCTTTTCTAGGAGTTTATTCTTAGGAGTGGCAATTTTAGAAAAATCTTTTATGAAACGTCAGTAAAAACCGGCATGCCCTAGAAAACTCCTAACTCCTCTAACATTGGTGGGATGTGGAAGTTTAGCAATTACATCTACTTTACCTCTATCCACTTCAATTCCTTCCTTTGAAATTTTATGACCAACAACGATGCCTTCTTTAACCATGAAATGACATTTCTCCCAATTAAGAACTAGATTTGATTGCTCGCATCTAATAAGCATTCGTTCAAGATTAACTAGACATGTTTCAAAAGTATCACCGAAGACTGAAAAGTCATCCATGAAAACTTCCATGCATTCTTCTATCATGTCGTGAAAAATCGCCATCATGCACCTTTGAAAGGTTGCAGTGGCATTGCAAAGTCCAAATGGCATGCGTTTGTAAGCAAAAGTACCATAAGGGCATGTGAATGTGGTTTTCTCTTGGTCCTCGGGTGCTATTGGAATTTGAAAGTATCCGGAGAAACCGTCAAGAAAACAATAGTAACTGTTCCCAGCTAACCTTTCCAATATTTGATCAATGAAAGGTAAGGAAAAGTGATCTTTTCTGGTGGCGTCATATAATTTTCTATAATCAATACAAACACGCCATCCTGTTACAGTCCTAGTAGGAATAAGCTCATTTTTTTCATTTGTGATGACAGTCATGCCACCCTTCTTAGGTACGCATTGAACTGGGCTTACCCATGGACTATCAGAGATTGGATAAATTAAACCTGCATCTAGCAATTTAATAATTTCTTTCTTAACAACATCTTGCATATTGGGATTTAGTCTTCATTGGCGTTGCACATAAGTTTTATGACCTTCTTCCATAAGGATTTTATGTGTGCAATACGAAGGACTTATGCCTTTAATATCATGAATCTTCCATGCAATAGCTGGTTTATGAGCTTTTAGCACAGAAATGAGTTGAGATTTTTCATTTTCCGTAAGAGAAGATGATATTATTACAGGTAATTCAGATTCACCATGTAAATAAGCGTATTCCAAATGGTTTGTAAGTGACTTTAACTCTAATATCGGTGGTTCTTCTATCGATGATTTGTATCGATATCTGTCTTCCTCTTTTAGCATTTGAATTTCTTCTGTTGTTGGTTCGTATTCATTAGCCATGAGTGTAGCTAACATTTCAGCTTCATCAATTGGTTCAGTTCCTTCTCCTAAAGAACATTCTCCTGTTCCTTGTAATTCTGGAAATTCTTCTAACAATTCTGCATGTGAATCTATAGTTTGAATATAATAACATGTATCATCTGCAGATTGCGGTTGTTGCATGGCTCTATCCACAGAAAAGGTAACACTCTCGTCCTCTATACTTAGGGTCAGTTTCTTACCGAACACGTCTATTATTGCTTTAGCCGTGTTTAAGAATGGTCTTCCTAATATGAGAGGAACTCGAGAATCTTCTTCCATGTCCAGAATAACAAAATCTACTGGAAATACTAAAGTACCAACTTTAACTAGCATCTTCTCCATTATCCCTCTAGGATATTTTACTGATCGATCAGCTAGTTGGTTTTAATTCTCCAAGGTGTAGTTTAGTGTATAGTGAATACGGCATTAAATTTATACTAGCACCTAAATCTGCCAATGTTTCTATTGAACTAAGACTACCCAGAAAACATGAAATTGTGAAACTTCCTGGATCTGAGAGTTTCTCTGGTAGTTTATTCAACATCACTGTAGAACAATTAGCATTCATAGTAACAGCCGAGAGTTCTTTCATTTTTTTTTTCTATTTGTGATTAGATCTTTCAGGAATTTGGCATATCTAGGCATTCCTGAAATCACATCAATGAAAGGAAGATTTACATTTATTTGTTTAAACATATCCAAGAATTTGGATTGCTCAGCTTCAAGTCTTTCTTTTCTCATTTTACTTGGGTAAGAAAGTGGTGGTTGGTATGGTTTAACATAAGGTTTAGCCTTAACTGTGTTATCTTCATTAACCTTTTCAACTACCGGTTCTATTTCCTTTTTTTTTATCAGATTGTGTTTCTTGTGGAGTAGGAATATAGTCATCAGAAATTACAGGCATTTCAGGTGGTTTAAGTGTAATACCACTTCTCGTGGTAATGGCTTTAGCTGTTTCATTCCGAGGGTTAGCATTTGTATCGCTAGGTAGACTCCCCGGTTTTCTTTCACCTATTAACCTTGCTAGGTTACTCACTTCTTATTCTAAATTTTGGATAGAAGCTTGTTGATTTCTAAATGCTTGAGCATTTTGTTCATTGGTTTGTTTCTGAGATGTGAAAAATTGAGTTTGAGATTCAACTAGCTTCGACATCATGTCTTCTAAATTTGGCTTTTTATCATCGATTTGTGGTGATTTATTTGGAAAAATAGGTCTTTGCTGATTGTAAATATTATTGGATACTTCCTGATAGCTAGGACCTTGTTGATTGTTGTATGGAACATTTCGGTTATAATTCTGGTTTTGATTGTAGTTTGGTCTTGGCGGTTGATAATTATTTCCAGGCCTTTCGTTTATGTATGAAACATTCTCTCTTTGTTCCATTGTTTGTTCAATACTAAGACAATCTTTTGTCAAATGTGGTCCTCCACACTGCTCACAACTAATGCGTATTGCGTGAATATCCTTAGTCATCTTTTCCATTCGTCTCTCGAAAACATCTATCTTTGCAGAAATGGAATCAAAGTCATGGCTAGAATCGGCTCTAGCCGCTTTAGATGATCTAACGATATCTTTTTCTTGATGCCACTCATGTGAGTGGGAAGCAGTGTTATCAATAATTTTGTAAGCTTCAGTTGCGGTTTTCTTCGTAATGGAACCACCAGCTGCTATATCGATGTCTTTCCGTGTAGTAATATCGCATCATTGGTAGAATATTTGTACTATTTGATAAGTGTCTAAACCATGTTGAGGACATCCTCTCAACAACTTTCCAAATCTTGTCTACGCCTCATATAGAGTTTCATTTGGCTTTTGTGTGAACGTAACAATTTCTCCTTGAAGTCTCATGGCTTTAGATGCCGGAAAGAATTGTTTAAGAAATTTTTCAAGAAAAACATCTCATGTATCAATTGCCCCTTCAGGTAACGATTCTAACCAATCTTTGGCTTCTCCCTTTAAAGTCCAAGGAAATAACATGAGATAGATCTGTTCATCCTCAACTTCTCTGATTTTAAATAGAGTACAAATCCTATTAAAGGTTCGAAGAAGTTTGTTTGGATCTTCCTTCGGTGCACCACTAAATTGGCATTGATTTGTTACCATGTGTAGGATTTGTCCTTTGATTTCATAATCTGGCGCATTAATGTCTGGTTAAGTAATTGCATGACCTTGGCCAGTGCGTTTAGCCCTCATTCGGTCTTCCATACTTAGAGGTTCCAGATTTTCCATGATTGAAATTGTTGAATCTGAATCACTAGAGGATTCTGATTTAATGGTGTCTTTCTCGACAATCTCTGGATGAGTGATTTGTGGTTCAAGAGGAATGATTAGTGGTTCAGGATCTCTGAATTGTCCCTGAATATCCTTCGGATTCTCAATTGTGAGGTCGGGTTCAAAAAATGGATTATCGGAAATTTGAATTGGAGTACTTGGTCGACTTGATGACGATTCTAAAGAAAAATCAACGCCGACAATATTGGCTAGATGTCTTGATCGAGTTACAGGTGGTGAACGTATGAAAGGTAGTGAACGTTTTGCTCGGTGCATTCACTGAATATCCTATTAGTTATAAAAGATAAAAATTATATAAAGCTATCAAATTAATAGACTTTTCTGATTTTGCCCACGTTTCGAATAGCCAATAGATGCAGCAGGTAGCCAGGATCCTTTAAATCGGAAGCTCACAACTCGCCACTAACAAATCCAACTATTACTACGAGCCAGAAAATTTTGGATGTCTATCAATTTAACCACTTAAAATAATTTTTCGTCGAAATTTAAAGAAGATAAAGAAAATTCTATGTCCTAAAAACTAGAGCGTCGAGAAATAAGAAAGAAAAAGAGTGCGTTGAAAAACGTCGAAAAATAAAAAGTCGAAAAATAATAAGAAAGTAAAGCGTCGAAACTTAAAAGTCTAAAAACTAAAA
Source organism: Rutidosis leptorrhynchoides (assembly GCF_046630445.1). Taxonomy (NCBI): domain Eukaryota; kingdom Viridiplantae; phylum Streptophyta; class Magnoliopsida; order Asterales; family Asteraceae; genus Rutidosis; species Rutidosis leptorrhynchoides. The sequence goes on from NC_092334.1 coordinate 686,254,859, forward strand.
ATTAAAACTTACGTCTAAAGGTATTAAAGCTTAAAAGGAATTGTATATCCAAAATGGCAATAACTTAAAAAGTACTAAAATCTTAAAACAGCGTCGCAAAATTCTAAAGCACCTAAATCTTAGTCTATAGAAAAAGCACTTAAGGGATTTTACGGCAAAGCCTAAAAATTTAGAAATAAAAATAACTACGGCAAAAACTATATCTTAAAACTAGTTACGAACGATAAAAAAAATATAACTTACGAATTAAATGATTAAAATATACAATTTATAAAAATACTAAAAAGAAAATGCTAAAATTACAATTTTATAAAAATGTTATTTTTATATTATTATTTTATAAAATTATTAATTTATATAATTAATAATAATATTAAAACTTAATATTACTAATTATAAACTAATATTAATAACTAATTAAATATTTAAACCCTAATTAGATTATTAATTAATAATAATAATTAATAATACGTAACCCTAATTCTGCTGTCTAAGGTTTCAGACCTGTCCAATCAGCTCATGCGATCGCATGAGCTGGGTGTTTTAATACCATGCGGTCGCATGACTTCGGGTACCAGGCCAATTGTTTGGGCTGCTACAGTTGGGCCCGATTACTTTTACTTATTTTTTTTCTTCTGTTTTTTAAATTTATATATAAAAAAATAATATGTAATAAAAAATTATATTTTAAAAAAAAAATTATTTATTAGTTTTAATTTTTACCAAAAGAAAAATAAAAATATAAACTTTTTTATTTTAAATAGAAATATATTTTTCTTTTATATTTTTGTATTTTAAAACTTATATAAAATTATATTTTTACAAAAATAGCTTAAAAACTAATTTTTTTTATAGCGTTTCGCTTTCGGCGTTGTTGAAGTCTCCGGCAGCGGCGCCAAAAATACTTGATGTTATACGAGGTGTATACGAAATAGTTATATTTTTACTACGAAATACTATTAAATATGATACAATTTTACACAAGTTATTTATTTATTTATAGAGTGGATATACCTAAACCTTGCTACAACACTATAGGCAGTGTACCTAATCATACAGTAGTGTAGTTTTTAGTAAGTCCGGTTCGTTCCGCAGGGAGCTAGCTGAGTCTAACGCTATATTTTTTTAAAAACTATATTTGTATAAATATATAAATATATATATATATATATATATATATATATATATATATATATATATATATATATATATAAGTAGTATTAATATTATTATAAAAAGGGGGTTTTACCGTTTAATGACCAGTTTGTCGATTTTATGTCTTAAGTCGCAATTAAAACCTAATGTAAAATATTAAATATACAAATGACTTAATTTAGAGCGTAAAGTAAATGACGATAATAAAAGTGCGATAATTTAAAGTGCGATAAATAAAATGACGATAAATAAAATTGCGATAATTAAAAATACGATGAGATATAAAATAAAGGAATTATGCTTATTTAAACTTCCGTAATCATGATGTTCGACGTGTTGATTTTAATTTATTACCATGGGTTAATTGTCCTTTGTCCTGGATTATTCGATATGTCCATACGGTTTTGTCCATAATAGTCCATCGGTCATAATTATAAAGTGCGAGGATCTTCATCAAATTAACCTTATATCCGAAGTCAAATATTCCAACTAATTGGGGATTCGAACTGTAACAAGGTCTTAATACTTTGTTTAATGAATACACCAGGTTATCGATTGCGTGTAATCCAAGGTTTTACTACTTTGTTAACAATTACACCAATTACTCTTGAATGTAATCCACCCCTGTTTTAATGAATCCATTAACTATTAATCCATCCCCGTGTCGGTCAAATGAACAATAATTTGTATTTATAGATATCCAGCCCACCGTACCCGATTAAGCGTATGTGGTTATTTATAGATGCGTCAAATTGTAACCTTTATATTAAATTAACGAGGTATCGTTTAGTTAATATAAAGCCCATTAATAGCCCATAGTCTAATTTCCACAAGTGTCGTTCTTTTGTCCAAACCCCAATTATGGTACAAAGCCCAATTACCCCGTCTTTAATATTTAGCCCAACATCATGATTACCTCGGCTTAAATAAGCATAATAATAACTTAGCTACGAGACATTAATTTAAAAAGGTTGAACATAACTTACAATGAGTATTAATCGCGTAGTGTTACACGAACAGAATTTCGACTTACAAACTTACAACATTCGCTACCATAACCTTATTATTATTAAACTTACATTACAATTATAATTAAAATATAAATATAAATATATATTTGAGAGTATGATGATAGATGGATATATATTGTCTGTAAAATTCGTCCAAAAAACGCTTCAATTTATAGATGTGGCAAGTTGCTGGGTGCCATGCGATCGCATGGTTTTTCTACTTCCTGGCCATGTGATCGCATGGCCGTCATTTCCTGGTCACTTTGCATTTTAAACGTGGACTGCTCGTATTTATTTAATATATAATATAATATATATAGTTTTATATAATTATATATATATTAGATTATATTCTTGTGCATCGTTGACTTGTAATTTTAGGTCCGTTGAGTCGCGCGTTGATAGTTGGTTCATGTCCCAGTTCGGATTTTCGAACGACCTTGCGTACTATTTAATATCTTGCACTTTGCGTTTTGCGGCTCTTTTGCGTTTGCGGCTCTTACTCTTGTAACTTTTAGACGTTTCTCATCAATAATTTGAACCACTTTGATTGTACTTTGTACTTTTTAGCGTTGTGGTCATTTGCGTCTTCAATTAGTCGAATCTGTCTTTTGTCTTCACCTTTTAATATTTAAACGAATATCACTTGTAAATATAACAATTGTAATTAAAAGCTTGTCTTTCTTGAGAGATAATGCTATGAAATATATGTTCGTTTTTAGCATTATCACTTGCTCGCTTGCCCGATCGCATATTCTTACTCCTCTCGTTCTCCTCTACACATCTATACCACTAATTGCTTGATTAGGGTATGATCTAAAAACTTTATTTTTCCAGATTTCATTGTTATTGTACATATATAGGGTTGATAGAGTGTTTAGTGATCAAGTCTTGATTTGTGTACGTTTAATTTGGTTGTCAATTGATCGTATGAACTACTTTGATGAACCCACGAATTTGATCAACCCTAGGGATGACAATGGGCGGAAAAAAAACCGTGGCCCGCGGGTGGCCGTGCCCATGACGGACGGGTACTTATGAAAAAATGTGCCCGCGGGCACGGGTCGGGTAAAATTTTGTACCAGTTGGCGGGTTGCGGGCGGGTCGGGGGCGGGTCGCGTGTATTTCATACCCGTCGCGGGTAAAACCCGACCCGTGAATCTGTGATGCCTGTTTGAGCTACCCGCGGGTATACCCGTTTACCCGCATACATATACTTAATTATATATTATATAAATTAACTTTTTAATGTGTTTTTATAATTATTCGTGGGTAAAACCCGCGGGTAATGGTTATCCGTTACTAAAAATTAATTAATTAATTAAAGTGTGCATTTTGTAAACCCGCGGGTTGCGGGTACGGGTATAAAAGTTTACTCATTGGCGGTTAAACGGGTACCTGCGGGTAAAAAAAATCCTGGCGGGCGGGTCATGGGTACCAAGGACCCGTGCCCGTTGCCCGCGGGTGCTATCCCTAAATTCAGCCCTAATCTGACTTTTGCACTCCAAATATTTTCAATATTATTACATGATTGAATTTCTTCGAAAAACTATTAATTTTGCACATAGATAACGCGCGATTTTGATAAACGGTTAATAAGATATGTGCAATTAGGGTTTCGTTGTGAATTCGTGATGAACCTAATTTTTCTGTGATAACATGATGTCCCAATGATCCTAATATGGTTACTATTGAATACTTTGTGAAAATTTTCGTTATGTTATGCTCTAGATATGCTTATTTGAATTTTTGACATGTTTATATGCTTTAATCAGAAAATGCGCTTTGTGTGATATGAATTAGTGCATGAACTAATTACCTTTGGATATATAATCAAAAAACACTAAATTTTGACTATTATATCATGTTGTTTGGATTTGTATAACTTGTTTTATGCTCAAATGATTATTCATGGTAAAACTTATTAATCGGTAACTTGAAACAAATAAAAACGACTATATTTATCAACTTCTGGAAAATAAGCTTTAGATATTTAGAAATTTTATAATTATTAATTCACTTTTCATATAGATTATGTATGCTAATTGTTCCCATATGTCCGGATAATTGCGTTCGAAAATGGCTACCTGATTAGATTCTAAACTGCCTTGTATGCACAAAATTTGGTCTAGCATGAATTACAAATTGATTGGGAACTTTTTCTTTTGATATGTTGGTATTTGTATGTTAAGAAACATATTTCATTTTAATGTCAACATCTTAAAGTCATATATGTTATGTGCTATATGTGTTCCAAAATGGTATGTCCCTGAATTCTGTCCAAATCAGAAAGTCCGACTTAGATTGAAAAAGTGTACAAATTGACTACATGAAATGCTTAGATAATTTTACCACTTAAATTTTGGGATGTTAGTGATTATATCCCACTAGCCCTATGCCAATTGCATTTTTCTAGATTAAATGGTAGAATTTACAAAACTGACGCGCGGGCTGAAATTGTTATGTACAATGTGTTATTGTAAAACGTCTTTATACAAAGATGTAAACCATATGGCCTAGGCTTCTAGAGTGGCATGAACCTTACCTACTGAAATATAAAGTACTATAGGAATACTTGCTTTGTGTTTTATGGTACACTATTTGGTCATTCATGGACTGTTTACACGATACGTAACCGTAAACTATTTAAACCGTGACACTGAAATCTGAAAGTGGTCAAGATTGCATAACCTACTTATGTGTTTGACTTTTTTTTATTGAACATATTGACCGAGTTGACTTTGCTTAACTTGCTTTGACTTATGTTGTCTGAGTGTTGACTTTTACCGTATTTCGGTTAGACTTGAGCATTAGGACTATGTGCACCCTATGGACCGACCTAGCTTATTAGACACATAATGACCAACTTGTATTCTCTAGGTTGAGTATACGGGTCAAGGACCAACATCTTGGTTATCTATTGTGCTATTTGTAGTTGCGTTAAAGGTGAGTTATAGCCCCCCCTTTTCTCTACTGTTTTTGGGTGAGAATACATGCTTACTAGTTTTTCAAAAAGATTACTATACAAGAGTTCACAGTCCTACTTTCTTTTAAACTTTTAGTGTTTATACTCGGGATGTGAATACACGTTGTTAAAACAGATTTTACAACCAGACACGATGATTTAGAAACAAACTTTGTATTACGTGAGTCTACAGTCCCATTAACTTTTCTTTTTGGGATAAGATAAGATGTTGTCTAAACTGCTTTACGAATTAGACACGACTACTTAGAAGAATATACATATGAGTTTGATCAAAAAGCCCTTAGCTTGAATATTTTAATTACATACGTAAGCTCGAATCATAGGGATGGATCCGTTAGGTCTAACAGTCTCACCCAACGAACGGATGCTTATTACTTCGTAACTTGTACACTTGATCAGTGTATGCTATCATTGGGTAAAGGAAGTCGCGTAGCGCTTAGCTATTCGTGGGTTACAACTTTATATTCAAGTGCTCATAATAGATGTATAAACTTTTTACAACACTTGAGTTGTACGCAGAAAATCTCATGGTCTAAAACAAGAAATCATTACTCTGAATACTGTTTTTCAGACTTTGCTTTATGCTACTTAAACCTGTGATTTTCAAACTTGTAACTAGAAAATTTTGTTGTCTATAAACTTTTGAATCACGAAACTTTTATGGTCTATATTTATTACTGTTGTGATACTAAACCTATAACTCACCAACCGTTGTGTTGACCTTTTAGCATGTCTATTTTCAGATACTTATTGATTCCGCTATAGAACTTTAATGTTACATAGGAGCCAAGCCAAGCACTGGGACCAGAGCTAACATCGTCGTTAATGGACGTTGACGGGGTGTTAAACATTTGTCAGCGTTAGAATTAAAAAACACATTATTATTTTGAAAAATGCCTTCAATATTTGTAACCACATGTTGGGGAACAAGTTTATCATTTACAAGACTGAGCAACCTCATAAACTGATCACTTGTCAATTGCACATAAGATGCATCATTCTTATCAGAAACACAGTTATTGCTTTTACATCTAGGTAACCCTTGATTAAAAGGTCTTTTAATATACCTTAGAGGATACACAATGACCTCATAAAACCTCTCAATAGAATGACTCAACATATTACATTTAATGCATTTTAAAGGTGGAAATTTTAAATTTCTTGTTGAAATTATTATTATTGTTATTGGTAACTTTACCAACAAAAGCAGAAGACTGATTCTTAATAGCATTACCAGAAGAATGTATTTTGTGAGACTCATCCCTGGATGTCATAAAAAAAATCAGTTTTGACACTAGGAACAGTGTCTGAAGTAAGAATATGATTCCTGATAAGTACATATACATCATCTAAACCTGTCAAAATTGCATTAGTTGTAAAAACTGATTATGATCTTGAAAAAACTTAGAAGCTTTCACATTTTCATCAATTCTAATCATTTCATCAAACTGTATCCACATAGCATTAAGCTTGTGATAGTAATTTGATAAAGACCGGCCATTTTGACTACAAGAATTAATCTGATGATATAAATTGAAAGTCACATATGCATCAACCTTATCATATGCTTATTTTACATCTTGCCAAACAAATTCAACAGGTTTTGAAAAAAAATGATCATTATAAACTTCTTCAGACAAAGACACATGAATCCAATAGAGCACCACATAATTACATATGTCCCATTGATTCAACAAAACATCATCATCTTCATAACTGAATCTTGGAAAGACCCATCAATAAACCCAATCTTATTTTTAGTCTGTAAAGCTAATTTTATATCACAACTCCTCACAATATAATTTTCAGTTCCCTTTAGTTTCTGGCTAATAAGTGAAGAACCAGAGGTGTCACCAGGATGCAAGTACAAAGGATCATTTAAATTCAACAGAGCTAATCCTGGTAGCCACTTAACTACCTGATGTGTCATCATGCATCATGATAACAAACAAACAAACAACAATATATAAAACATTAAAAAAGAATAAATGGCAAAGAAACATTAAAAAAGTAAAGAATTTTCAAGACTGCAAAGAAATAATTCTTTGCACCCAAATTCTTCACACAATGGGAATCAAGTTTTGTGGTAGGTCGGGCACATGATTCCAAGTCAATCAAGTTGTCAGGTCAATCCAGATATACTATCCCTTGATTCTATCCAAGATTAAAGACACAATCATGATCTCTGAGAATAGAAATATGAATAGAAGACTTACAATTGGAGCGTTCCAATAAAATAAAGAAGAATTATTAAGGAAAGAAATATCAGCGGACGAAACTGAATAGGCTTTTGAAAACCCTAATTTTTATCAATTTATGATTTCGAGAAGAAAACTCCAAAAACAACAGTTTTGAACCAGAAACAGTATCCACATATCTTTATTGAACCCAAACACAGTCAAGAACACAATTCAATCAAAGAATTTTAATTGAATTCATAAACCCTAACTTTCCAATCGCAACTGACAAGAGAAAATAAGAACACAGTAAACGAATATCAAATCCTACGCTCTGATACCATGAACAAAATTATGAACAACTCCAATTACAAGACGTAATGTTCTATTTAAATCAAACACAAAATCCAGATATCATAATCTTTTAAGATTGTTCAAATTACAACCAATACACTGGCAAGTCTTCTAATAAACTATAGTTCAAATAATCATGAATTATTAACTCAAAGATTATAGATAATAAAATGAAGAATAGATGAACACCCAATTATGGTTTGAGAGAAATAGATGAATCATATGAATATGATTTTCAGAATGCAAAATCATATAAGTGATATGTTAAAACATACGTAAAATATATATTTACATATATCTTATATTATGCACCCTTTATCTTTCATGAAGACTGCTTCATTCCATCTGCTTTACTCCAAGCGTTCAACAGCAGTCCTTAAACTTTTAGAAATAACACAAAGGACCCTGTACAATATCTTAACTCGAAAATAAACATTTTCACATTATATTTTCATGTTTAGATTAAATATTAATATTATAAAGCCAATCTAAATTATGGATGATGGTATTCAATTGTATTTGATGCATTATTTCTATATCTTCAAAGCGTTCAAAGGGTGGCTAGAATAAACTTTCTAGCAACAGTATTGCCGAGTATTCCAATTTTGAATGGAATACCAAAATTGTATGCCTTTGATACTATTCTACGGAGGGGGCTGGTAGTCATTTATTATTTATTATTATTATTATTTTGAAAAATCAGTAATATAGCTAAATGAATCCTAAGATGAACAAAGTAAAAGTCCAATTCACGAGAATCGAAAAACAACCTAGATCAAACCGCAACAAATGACAACTAAACAAGCTAAGCCAAATCTAAATGTAACAGCCAACACGGCTGTAACACCGGCCATTTGTTTTTTAAATCACAGCGGAAGACTTTAATATTAATACCACGACATAAATTTCATAATTACATAAATCCATGTAATTAAGTTTATAAATACACAACGGTGTTACGTTATTATAAAACATCAGTTATAAATATCACGTCAGAGTTCGCACGTCAAACATGTATACAACACCTGTATCCGGCCCTAAATAGCAGTACCTAAACCTGTAAGGGCGGAGCTTATTAGGGGCATGAGGGGGCCCCCTCCCCTCCAAAAGTATCAGTAAGTAATGACATTTTGTAGCCCTTTGAGTTACGGTGGTCTGGGCTTTTGAATCAACTAAATCGGAGTCCGTATGAAGAAGATATGACGAAAATGGTGAAGGCGCGCATATTTTATTTTCATCAACAATCTACTTCATTCTTTCATATCTCTTTGACATTTTTACCATGAAATCAATTTTAAGGCTAAAGTTTGAGAAGTTAACTTAGATAGTGTACAATTCGAATCGGTATTGTCACCTAAAATGTGTATAAAATATGCAATTTTGTCCACCAATGTTACCTTTTTTTTTTGTTGCTAAACACATAGCACACATTAGATAAAATTTGGCCCCTCCAACCACAACGTTCAAGCTCTGTCACTACCGGCAAGGGAGGAATGTGGGGGATTAGCGTACTACTAAGTGAATGGAATCTATCTAACAGACTAAGCTGACCAAACATGCATTCAGCATCACAAACATGCTAACAACCAACTAGTATACAAGTAAATATAATACGAGGATCGGCGACTTGTACGGGCACATGACACCTAGCTGATTGGGCTAGTGTCTACCGATAGTCCTTTCCTGCTGAATCAAATACACAAACAACAGGAAAGAAACCAACCTCTCATGGCACGGTTGACCTCATACGAACTTCAACCTCTCAAGGCTCGATTGAATGTCCCTAACCTCCCTAAGCACGGCTGGTGTCAAAAACAATGCGCACATAATATCACACAATCACAGTAAGCATGCAATCCTCTAACTAGCATGGCAACCATTATCTAAACAAGGTGATAAATATCACAATAAATCATGAAAATAGAATAAACCACAGTAGCATGGCATGCTACTTAAACTCTATCCGAAGATAGACCCACTCACCGATCACCAGCAACTGCTCAGTTATCTAACTCCGAGCTTCCTCCTTATTCTTATCTCCTGAGAACAATATAGCCCAAGTCAGTATAGTGTTATAATCCAAAATTAGACACACGAACAGCATAACGGCTAGAAAACAGCACTCAAACAACGAAACCCTGAACTGATCCACATCCGTACGGTTACACCTGTATCCGTAAAGTTACACACTCATCCGTGCGGATACAAAACACAACAGTTCGGTTGCACAACAACAACATTCGTACGGTTACACCCTCCATCTGTATGGTTGCAAGGTATATCCGCACGGTTGTAAGATGCATCCGTGCGGATACAATTCATCTGCAGCAGCAGGAACTGACGATTTTAGAAACAAAATCCCCCAAATCTCATTTTCTAGACCTGTTTTGACACGAAATCACTTTACCACATGTAATGAAAACGTTTCGGGACTTAAGTCCAGAAGTTTTGCATCAAAACAACAACCAATTAGCAAGATTTTGACTCAAACTTCACTATTACAAAACCTAACTAAAGACCATAAGAACTCACTGATTTAAACATGAAATCGACATATTGATACCTTGAAATGACCACGAAATCATTAGTAACAGATTACACAACCCATTTGCAACTCAAAAACGAGATTAAGGACTTAGGGTTTTCAAAAGGGAAAGTGGTGTTAGGTACGAGTGAGTGAAACGATAAAAAGAAAGAATGAGAGAATCAGCTGGTTCACTAACTCATATTGAGTTAAAACACAACGCTCCTCAACACACGGGTATTTACCAGTTATCTGATATATCTCATTCACTTTGTTAGGAGGCCCTAACGGAATCCAATTTAAATAAACGAACATGTTCTGAGACCCTTGCCACAAACTGGTCTTAACACAATATTTAAATAATGTAAAGCACTTAATTAAAATAAAAGCACATAAGACTCGATATAACTCCTAAGAGCGAAATAGTCCACTTACAACTAGCCGGGTTTCAGTCTATTACAACGGCGGAACAATTAAGCAAGGTCAGCTAAAACAACCACGACTATAAACCAAAAATCAATAAACAATACCACCTAAACCATTTCTGCCAAAACATCGAACCATTGGGAGAACGCTAAAGGATGTCTTATCTTCAAAAATAAGAAACCACAACCGCTACGAACATCTCGAGCCACCCAAAATAAACCCATATATAAAACACTCATCCAGCCCCCAGTGCAGAAACCAGATCTATGACAAGGAGATCATCGCCTGGTTAAACTCCAAAGGCACAACCTAAAAACAAGGGGCCCAAAAGGAAAACCACGACACATGTAAATCAGCATGCAACCAAACCACACGAACCACCACTAACCACCGCCCTTCATAAACAACGGGAATCCACCACCAACCATAGGACCTAAAGACCAGTTTACGAAGGATAAAACCGCACAACCGCCACACCCGGCCGCAGCCAGTGACCACCACCAACGAGGTGGTACACAACCAACGAGGTGGTTAACACGCAAACATCCAGTGGTCACCACAAACAGGGTGGTACGCCACCGGACATGACCACTGAAGACAGTTCTGATGAGATCCAGAAGACCAGGTAGTCGCAATAAAAGGCGAGAAAACGGAACCCAAACAACCGTAGTCAAACCCACCACGAGAACGACAGTGAACATAGACTATGCGCTGGAAAAAAACCTCAAACCACCATTGGGAGAAAGTCATGCGACCGCCAGAAAAATTCGCTAACAAAGAAGAAAAAGAAACAGACAGAGAGTAAAAACGATATACACGATGGTAAGAAGAAGACCAAACATCCATAGACAAACTCACCACGAGAACGGCGGTGGGGGGGAGGTGATAATGCTAAAAACGAACATATATTTCATAGCATTATCCCTCAAGAAAGACAAACTTTTAGTTGCAATTGTTCTATTTACAAGTGATATTCGTTTAAATAATAAAAGGTGAAAACAAAAGACAGATTCGACGAATTGAAGACGCAAATGACCAAAAAGCTAAAAAGTACAAAGTACAATCAAAGTGGTTCCAATTGTTGATAAGAAACGTCTAGAAATTACAAGAGTACGAGCCGCGAAATTCAAAGTACAAGATATTAAATAGTACGAAAGCACGTTCAAAAATCCGGAACCGGGACCAGAGTCAACTCTCAACACGCGACGCAACGGACTAAAAATTACAAGTCAACTATGCACATGAATATAATATAATATATAATTAATTCTTAAAATTATATATATATATTATATTATATATTAAAACCGTCGGCAAACAAGAAAACAAAGCTTCCTGAGCTGTAAAAGAAGGCCATGCGATCGCATGGCCAGGAAGACCAATTTCCATGCGATCGCATGGGAAGGAATCACAGGCCACATCTATAAATTCAGCTTTTTTCGGACGAATTTCATACATAATTTTCAATCTCTCTCTCTCACAGATATATATATATATTATAATTTTAATTTTAATTTTAATTTTAATTTTAATTTAAGATTAATAATAATAAGGGTATGTTAGCGAATGTTGTAAGTGTGTAAGTCGAAATTCTGTCCGTGTAACGCTACGCTATTATTAATCATTGTAAGTTATGTTCAACCTTTTTAAGTTAATGTCTCGTAGCTAAGTTATTATTATGCTTATTTAAATTGAAGTAATCATGATGTTGGGCTAAAATATTAAAGACGAGGTAATTGGGCTTTGTACCATAATTAGGGTTTGGACAAAAGACCGACACTTGTGGAATTTGGACTATGGGCTATTAACGGGCTTTATATTTGTTTAATTGAATGATAGTTCGTTAATTTAATATAAAGATTTACAATTGGACGTACCTATAAATACCCACATACACTCGATCGGACACGATGGGCAGGATATTTATAAGTGCTAATAATCGTTCATTTAACCGGACACGGGAATGGATTAATAGTCAATGGACTTATTAAAACAGGGGAGGAAAATTGGTGTAATTATAGTTTAAGTCCCCAATTAGTTGGAATATTTGACTTCGGATATAAATAATTTGACGAGGACATTCGCACTTTATATTTATGACTGATTGACTGTTATGAACAAAAACCAGATGGACATATCGAATAATCCGGGACAAAGGACAATTAACCCATGATAATAAATTAAAATCAACACGTCAAACATCATGATTACGGAAGTTTACATAAGCATAATTCCTTTATTTCATATTTCATCGCACTTTTATTTACTGTCATTTTATTTAATTGCACTTTTAATTATCGTACTTTTTAATTATCGCAATTTTATTTATTGTCATTTTACTTATCGCACTTTAATTTATCGCACTTTAATTATTGTCATTTACTTTACGCTTTAAATTAAGTTATATTTATTTTTAATATGTTACATTAGGTTTTAACTGCGACTAAAGTTTTAAAATTGACAAACTGGTCATTAAACGGTAAAAACCCCCTTTTATAATAATAATAATAATACTACTTATATTTATATATATATTTATACAAATATAGTTTTTAAAAATATAGCGTTAAACTTGGCTAGTTCCCTGTGGATGAACCGGACTTACTAAAAACTACACTACAGTACGATTAGGTACACTGTCTATAAGTATTGTAGCAAGGTTTAGGTATTTCCACTCTATAAATAAATAAATAACTTGTGTAAAATTGTATAGTATTTAATAGTATTTCATAATAAATATATAACTATTTCGTATACACCTCTACGCACATCAAGTATTTTTGGCGCCGCTGCCGGGGACAACTTAAACGCCGAAAGCAAAACGCTATAAAAAAAAGATTTTTATTAAGTTTTAATTTCGTTTTGTAAAAATACGTTTTAAATATTAAAAATACAAAAATTTAAAAATATATATATAATATATATATATATTTTTAAGAGTTTGTTAAATATATATAAAATTATAAAGTTTCTTTATTTTTATTTTGGTTTTTAAAATATAAGTTTTTATTTATTCTATTTAAATATTTTATAAAAACAGAAAATTAAAAAAAAAAAAAACATTTGAACCTGAAATTTTCGACCTGCATCAGAATCTGAAACTGCATCCATGCGATCGCATGATAGGTTCTGACACGCCCAACTGAACCTGGTACTGCATTAATTACGGAGTATTACTATTAATTATTATTGATTAACCCTAATTAGGGTATAGTTGTTTTATTATTTAGTTTTATTTTGTATTTTTAGTTTTAAATTAGTTTTATTAATTATAAATTGATACTTTTATAAAATAAATGATATAAAAATAATATTTTTTATAAAAATTGTATTTTTATAAATTTAAGTTTCTTTTTATATTTATATCTTTTTAATCGTTTATTTGTAATATTTATATTTTTCGCTCGTAATTAGTTTTAAGTTATTGCCGTAGTTTTTTATATTTTTATATTTTTAGACTTTGCCGTAAAATCCCTTAAGTGCTTTTTCTTTAGACTAAGATTTAGGTGCTTTAGAATTTTGCGACGCCGTTTTAAAATTTTAGTACTTTTTAAGTTATTGCCGTTTTGGATTTAGAATTCCTTTAAGCTTTAATACCTTTAGACGTAAGTTTTGATTCTTAGTTTTTTTTTACTTTTTATTTTTCGACGTTTTTCGACGCACTCTTTTTCTTTCTTATTTCTCGACGCTCTAGTTTTTAGGACATAGAATTTTCTATTTCTTCTCTAAAATTTCAAAATGAAAAAATTATTTTAAATGGTTAAATTGATAGACATCCAAAATTTTCTGGTTCGTAGTAATAGTTGAATTTGTTAGTGGCGAGTTTTGGGCTTCCAATTTAAAGGGTCCTGGCTACCTGCTGCATCTATTGGCTATTCGAAAAGTGGGCAAAATCAGAAAAGTCTATTAATTTGATAAATTATATAATTTTTATCTTTTATAACTAATGGGATATTCAGTGAATGCACCGAGCAAAACGTTCACCACCTTTTATACGTTCACCACCTGTAACTCGATCAAGACATCTAGCCAATATTATCGCCGTTGATTTTTCTTTAGAATCGTCATCTAGTCGACCAAGTACTCCAATTCAAATTTCCAATGATCCATTTTTTGAACCCGACCTCACAATTGAGAATCCGAAGGATATTCAGGGACAATTCGGAGATCTTGAACCACTAATCATTCCTCCTAAACCACAAATCACTCATCCAGAGATTGTTGAGGAAGAAACCATCAAATCAGAATCCTCTAGTGATTCAGATTCAACAAATTCAATCATGGAGAATCTGGAACCTCTAAGTATGGAAGACCGAATGAGAGCTAAACGCACTGGCCAAGGTCACACAATTACTCAAGCAGACATTAATGCACCAGATTATAAAATCAAAGGACAAATCCTACACATGGTAACTAATCAATGCCAATTGAGTGGTGCGCTGAAGGAAGATTCAAATGAACATCTTCGAACCTTTAATAGGATCTGTACTTTATTTAAAATCAGAGAAGTTGAGGATGAAAAGATCTATCTCATGTTATTTCCCTGGACTTTAAAGGGAGAAGCCAAAGATTGGTTAGAATCGTTACCCGAAGGGGCGATTGATACATGGGATGTTTTAGTTGAAAATTTTCTTAAACAATTCTTTCCGGCATCTAAAGCCGTGAGACTTCAAGGAGAAATAGTTACGTTCACGCAGAAACCAAATGAAACTCTATATGAGGCATGGACAAGATTTGGAAAGTTGTTAAGAGGATGTCCGCAACATGGTTTAGACACTTATCAAATAGTACAAATATTTTACCAAGGATGTGACATCACTACAAGAAAAGACATCGATATAGCAGCTGGTGGTTCCATTATGAAGAAAACCGCAACTGAAGCTTACAAAATTATTGATAACACTGCTTCTAACACTGCTTCCCACTCACATGAGTGGCATCAAGAAAAAGATATCGTTAGATCATCTAAAGCGGCTAGAACAGATTCTAGCCATGACTTTGATTCCATTTCTGCAAAGATAGATGCTGTCGAGAGACGAATAGAAAAGATGACTAAAGATATTCACTCAATACGAATTAGTTGTGAGCAGTGTGGAGGACCACATTTGACAAAAGATTGTCTCGGTATTGAATAAACAATGGAACAAAGAGAGAATGTTTCATACATAAACCAAAGACCTAGAAATAATTATCAAAATAACTATCAACCGCCAAGACCAATCTACAATCAAAATCAGAATTATAACCGAAATGTTTCATACAATACCCAACAAGGTCCTAGCAATCAACAAGTATCCAACAATACTTACAATCAGCAAAGACCTATTTTTCAAAACAAACTACCACAAACCGATGATAAAAAGCCAAATTTAGAAGATATGATGTCGAAGCTAGTTGAATCTCAAACGCAGTTTTTCACATCTCAGAAACAAACCAATGAACAAAATGCTCAAGCATTTAGAAATCAACAAGCTTCTATTCAAAATTTGGAACAAGAAGTAAGCAACTTAGCAAGGTTGATAGGTGAAAAAAAACCGGGGAGTCTACCTAGTGCTATAAATGCTAACCCCCGGAATGAAACAGCTAAAGCCATTACCACGAGAAGTGGTATTACACTTAAACCACCTGAAATACCTGTATTTTCTGATGACTCTATTCCTAATCCACAAGAACCACAACCTGAGCAAGCTAAGGAAACAGAACCGATAGTTGAAAAGATTAATGAAGATAACACAGTTAAAGCTAAGCTTTATGTTAAACCATACCAACCACCACTTCCTTACCCGAGAAAAATAAGAAAAGAAAGACTTGAAGCCGAGCAATCCAAATTCTTGGATACGTTTAAACAAAAATATGAAAATCTTCCTTTCATTGATATAATTTCAGGAATGCCAAGGTATGCCAAATTTCTAAAAGATCTAATCACAAATAGAAAGAAAATGGAAGAACTATCAGCTGTTACTATGAATGCTAATTGTTCTGCAGTACTGTTGAATAAGATACCAGAAAAATTATCAGATCCAGGAAGTTTCACAATTTCATGTTTTCTGGGTAGTCTTAGTTCAATACAAGCATTGGCAGACTTAGGTGCTAGTATAAATTTAATACCGTATTCACTATAAGCTAAACTAGACCTTGGAGAATTGAAACCAACATGAATAAGCATACAACTAGCCGACCGATCAGTAAAATATCCTAGAGGGATAATGGAAAACATGCTAGTTAAAGTTGGTACTTTAGTATTTTCAGTAGATTTTGTTATTCTGGACATGGAAGAAGATTCTCGAGTTCCTCTCATATTAGGAAGACCATTCTTAAACACGGCTAAAGCAATAATAGACGTGTTTGGTAAGAAACTGACCCTAAGTATAGAGGACGAGAGTGTTACCTTTTCTGTTGATAGAGCCATGCAACAACCGCAATCTGCAGATGATACATGTTATTATATTCAAACTATAGATTCACATGCAGAATTGTTAGAAGAATTTCCAGAATTACAAGGAATAGGAGAATGTTCTTTAGGAGAAGGAACTGAACCAATTGATGAAGCTGAAATGTTAGCCGCACTTATGGCTAATGAATATGAACCAACAACAGAAGAACTTCAAATGCTAAAAGAAGAAGACAGATATCGATACACATCATCGATAGAAGAACCACCGACATTAGAATTAAAGCCACTTCCAAACCATTTGGAATACGCTTATTTACATGATGAATCTGAATTACCTGTAATAATATCGTCTTCTCTTACTGAAAATGAAAAATCTCAACTCATTTCTGTGCTAAAAGCTCATAAACCAGCTATTGCATGGAAGATTCATGATATTAAAGGAATAAGTCCTTCGTATTGCACACATAAAATCCTTATGGAAGAAGGTCATAAAACGTATGTGCAACGCCAACGAAGACTAAATCCGAATATGCAAGATGTTGTTAAGAAAGAAATTATTAAACTGCTAAATGCAGGTTTAATTTATCCAATCTCTGATAGTCCATGGGTAAGCCCAGTTCAATGCGTACCTAAGAAGGGTGGCATGACTGTCATCACAAATGAAAAAAATGAGCTTATTCCTACTAGGACTGTAACAGGATGGCGTGTTTGTATTGATTATAGAAAATTAAATGACGCCACCAGAAAAGATCACTTTCCCTTACCTTTCATTGATCAAATGTTGGAAAGATTAGCCAGAAATAGTTACTATTGTTTTCTTGACGGTTTTTCCGGATATTTTCAAATTCCAATCGCACCCGAGGACCAAGAGAAAACCACATTCACGTGCCCTTATGGTACTTTTGCTTACAAACGCATGTCATTTGGACTTTGCAACGCCCCTGCAACCTTTCAAAGGTGCATGATGGCGATTTTTCACGACATGATAGAAGAATGCATGGAAGTTTTCATGGATGACTTTTCAGTCTTCGATGATACTTTTGAATTATGTCTAGTTAATCTTGAAAGAATGCTTATTAGATGCGAGCAATCAAATTTAGTACTTAATTGGGAGAAATGCCATTTCATGGTAAAAGAAGGCATCGTTCTTGGTCATAAGATTTCAAAAGAAGGAATTGAAGTGGATAGAGCTAAAGTAGATGTAATTACTAAACTTCCACATCCCACCAATGTTAGAGGAGTTAGGAGTTTTCTAGGGCATGCCGGTTTTACCGACATTTCATAAAAGATTTTTCTAAAATTGCCACTCCTATGAATAAACTCCTAGAAA
Organism: Rutidosis leptorrhynchoides; assembly: GCF_046630445.1. Taxonomy (NCBI): domain Eukaryota; kingdom Viridiplantae; phylum Streptophyta; class Magnoliopsida; order Asterales; family Asteraceae; genus Rutidosis; species Rutidosis leptorrhynchoides. Next base: position 686,273,215 of record NC_092334.1, read on the forward strand.
AAGATGCTCCATTCTTCTTTTTAGATGAATGTATCAAATCTTTTAATATTCTTAAAGAAAAACTCACTAATGCGCCGATCATGATAACTCCAAATTGGAATCAACCATTTGAACTTATGTGCGATCCAGGTGATTTTGCAATGGGAGCCGTTTTAGGACAAAGGATTGAAAAACAATTTCAACCTATTTATTATGCTAGTAAGATGTTACAAGGAGCACAAACGAATTACACAACTATTGAAAAAGAACTCCTTGCTATTGTCTTTTCTTTTGACAAATTTTGTTCATATCTCGTTCTAGCTAAAACGGTGGTCTATACCGACCATTCTGCTCTTAGATACCTATTTTCGAAACAAGATGCCAAACCACGATTAATCCGTTGGATCTTACTCTTACAAGAGTTAGAAATTGAAATCCGAGACAAAAAAGGAGCAGAAAATCTCGCAGCTGATCATATTTCTCGTCTTGAAAATCCTGAATTAGAAGTTCTAAATGAATCGGCCATACAAGATAACTTTTCTGATGAATGTCTATTAAAGATAGATTATAATGAAATTCCATGGTTTGCAGACTATGCAAACTACTTAGTATGTGGATTCCTTGAAAAATGGTTGTCGTACCAAAAACGAAAGAAATTCTTTAGTGATATAAAACACTATTTCTGGGAAGATCCACATTTGTTTAAAAGTTGTCCCGATGGAATAATACGCCGATGCGTATTCGGGGATGAAGTCAGTCAAATCTTAAACCATTGTCACACAGGACCAACAGGAGGGCATTATGGGCCTCAACTCACAACAAGAAAAGTCTATGGCGCTAGATTCTATTGGCCTACAATTTTCAAAGACGCACACCTTCTTTGCAGATCCTGTGATGCTTGTCAAAGGGCCAGAAAAATAAGTCAACGTGATGAAATGCCACAAAATGTCATTTAAGTATGTGAAGTATTTGAAATTTGGGGTATTGACTTTATGGGTCCATTTCCAAAATCTCAAAATAATCTCTACATTCTCGTTGTCATTGATTATGTATCTAAATGGGCGGAAGCACAAGCTCTCCCAACTAACGATGCACGAGTTGTAGTCAACTTCCTAAAACGTCTTTTTGCTAGGTTCGGAACACCGAAAGCTTTAATAAGTGATCGGGGTACTCATTTATGTAATAATCAACTTGAGAAAGTTCTCAAAAGATATGGAGTAACTCATAAAAATCTCAACCGCTTATCATCCACAAATAAGTGGACAAGTTGAAAATACCAACCGAGCTTTAAAACGTATTTTAGAGAAAACCGTAGGATCAAATCCAAAGGAATGGTCCATGAAATTGAAGGATGCACTCTGGGCTTTTAGAACAGCCTACAAAACTCCAATTGGAACCACACCTTTTAGAATCGTTTACGGAAAAGCATGTCATCTTCCAGTAGAAATTGAGCACAAAGCATTTTGGGCTTTGAAGACCTGTAATCTTGATTTACATGAAGCCGGACGTTTACGATTAAGTCAACTAAATGAATTAGAAGAAATAAGACATGAAGCATACGAAAATTCGTTAATCTATAAAGAAAGAACGAAGAAATGGCATGATAAAAGAATCAGAAGTTCAAAAGAATTTAAAGAAGGAGACAGAGTTCTTCTTTTCAATTCACGATTCAAGCTATTTCCTGGAAAATTGAAATCAAGATGGTCTGGACCATTCATAGTCAAAAGAGTTTTCTCATATGGAACAATAGAGTTAATAAATTCAAATGGGGTTGAATTTAAGGTTAATGGTCACAGAGTTAAACATTACATAGATAATCTAATGGAAGATGAAGTTAATCACAATTTCGACACCACAGCTAACTAAGTGTGGGAAAATTTGAATCTTTTTAGGATAATATGTATTTCTGTTAGAGTTAGATATTCTGTTTTCGTGTAGTTTCCGAGAATGGAATCCGAATGGTCTTTCCCTAGCAGACCCTAAAGAACTAGTCTTCTCCCTCCATTCTAAATTTTTATTTTTTTTAGGTTTTACGAGATGAAGAATTCCTTTGAACTAAACCATGGTCTAATGCTACATGCTATGATTACTAAACGTAATAATGACACCCTTCCGAGTGAATTGGTATCATTCATAAGAGGTCAAATGAACGGAGTAAGAAAAGAACTCAGGAAAGATCATCATAAGATACATTTTGGTAAAGGCAAATCAAAGTCCGCAACAAAAAGAAGAGCACGACACCTTGAAAGATGTCATAAATGCGGAAAATGGTCACATGAAGGTAAATGTTCAAACAATCAAACATATTCAAATACCGAATTTGTTACTCTATGCAGAGAAGGACCGTTCATATGTTTAGAAGAAAAGATATTGAAGAATCGAGGTTACGCTTATGTAGCTATGGAGAACCAAATCACACGACTCTCCTATGAATCGGCTAAAGCAGGTCTCTGAGAATTCTATCTCATAGATAAGTATGTACAGTTTTTATTTTTATTTTATTGTTTTTAACCTTTTGATAATAAACGCTGAATCGTTCGCTATAAATTATTAAATTGGTATTCAATAAAATTAGGTATGCGTAACCGAAATTATTGATATCATACAAAAATTTATTACATCACTGCGAAATTTACCGTTTATTCTTAAGGTATAAATATCTTTAATCAATTAAACCAAAATATTTCAAAAATTCGTCAGGAGTAAAACTAGGTTATTGAACCGAAATTACTTTACCGAAAAGAGGAGCGTATATTTTTGATAATATTTGATTGATTAAAGTGGGGGGGGGGGGAAAAACCAAAAAGATTTTTAATTTTAATTTTTACTTTGTTTTTAATATATAAATATTAAATTAATATTGTAAACTTTTTAAAATCAATATATTTAGGTTTGTAAATATTTGAAAAATTAATATTTTTAATATAAGTTTGTATGTATAAAAACAAAAATATAATATAAATTTGGTGTGAATTTTTAATTGTAATAATATAAATTTTTAATTTTATGCATTTTAAATTTAAGTTTGGTGTGAATTTAAAAGCAAAAATTTAATTTATTTCATTAAGTTAAAAATTTGATATCTAAAATTCGTCGTGAGTTGAAGACTAGGTCGTTGAACTGAAATTGCTTTACCCAAAGGAGGGACGAGAAATTTTATTATCATCATTTTTAATCTTATTGAATTAAAGTATGCCAAAAACATTAAAAAATCTAAAAATCTTTACTTTTAAAACAACGCTTAAAAAGTGACAAATTTTAAAATTTTGTCGAGAGACGGACTAGGACAACTATCCGAAACGCCCTCATCCTAAAAAGAAACAAAATTTTTAAAATTTATTAATTTATGTTTTTATTAGTTAAAGGTTTTTATTTAAAAAAAAAATATCAGACCACATGCGATCGCATGGGGTTTCCTCTTCAAATCCATGCGGTCGCATGAAGGTTAAAATCTGGCCAGAATCATAAAGTCAGCGAGCTGCTCTCTGTCTCATAACACAACACACACATACACGAACACATACACACATACACTCTTCAAATCACCATTTTTCAACCAAATTTCACCAAATTTCTCACAATAATCCGCTCTAATCATGCCTAGGTTCGGATTTTTAAGCAGGAAGGTAAAGATTTCATCCCTAAAACTCTTTTAATTTGATTTTTAGTGTTCTTGAGCTACAATTTACCTAATTTGATTTTGTAAATTTCTAGTGTAATTAGAGTTAAATTATTACTATATTATGCATGTATAACTTAGATTGATGCTAATTAACATGATTTGAAGCCAAAAACTTCAAAAATTTTAGAATCTAGGCTTTGTGTTCTTGAGCAATTTGGGGCTTTTCAATATAAACAGGTTATGGCCGATTTTTGTCATGAATTATTGCTAAATTAAGTAGTGTAACATGTTTAGGTAGCTAAATGATCCAAACTTTGATCCTAAACATGATTTTTGAGAATTAAAGTAGACTTTTTAGGTCTAAAATTCATGAACTTGATTAAATTGATGTAAATGCCATTTGAAACTTGTTTAATTGCTAGTAATGATTATTTTGACATGTTATTTGAGTAGAATGCTTATGAACTTTGTAACATTTTCATATATGCTTATTTGAAAAAGTGTAGAATTAATAAAAATGTGAAAATGAGCATGAGTTTAATATAGATTAAACATGTTATTGTAATTGTTTTAATTTGTTATTTTGCTAACACTAATGCATATTTGGATGCACAAATTTTGTGTTTAATGTGTTTTGCAGAGAAATATCGATACTGATGGTGCATCATCATCATCTAGGCAACCTGCTCCGGAACCACAACCAGAAATGCAATATGAGCCACAATATGAACCGGAGCAACAACAGGAACAACAACAACAACCTGATCAACACGTACCATACTATGATCCGCAACAAGAATATATTAATTCCTACGTACAATTTTCGATTCATCCGATAATAGAACACCCAACGATTCATGAAGAACAGTTGCATCCCAATTTGAGATTTGATCGAAGTTGGAGAGATTACCCGACATATCAAAGTAACAAATTTAAACTGGTAACAAAAAATGTAGAAGTGCCGAGGGTAATCGATTGGGAGCCTTTGGAAATGGTCCAACTAGTTAACTCAGTTAGACAGCATCTGATCCAAAGATATGGCAGCTCTTCTTTTTCCGATTGGGAACGTTTATTCCCCATTCTTAGGCCTGTATATAATGAATGGTGTGTTGAGCTTATGAGTACTATATCACTTAATGCGGATGTAGTTAGGTTAGATGATAGAAGTTTTCTTAGATTTTTACTTAGTCGTAGGATGTACAGGATGTCCATGCTGGACATGGCCAGGGCTTTACAGATTTACACTCCTGATGAATTACTACTACCCGATTGTACAAATTTGATTTATCATGGGGAGCGGGTAGATAGGAATTTTGACGCGGACGCCGTCCGGAGGCGTATGTCAAATTATAATGTTTTTTCGCTGAGAGGAAGACACTCCTATTTAGATATTAACAAAGCAGAGCTACGTATTATACATAGATTTTTAGCTAATTCAATTACACAAAGAGGTAAAAACAAGGAGAAGATGACCTTACACGACTTATTTTACCTTAAGTGTATTCGAAACACTAGAAGTTTTGTTAATATCCTCTACTGTGTTGGTTTTTATCTGTCCAAAATAGTGGCAGGAATACAGAACGGGGGAATAATAGGAGGAGGTATTTTTGTTACTCTCATTGGAGAGTATTTGGGTGTAGATAGGGATCAAGGGGGTCCACTGATGGTGTGTAGAAAACAGGTTGATACTTTAGGATTGAACGTCTATCAGGGTGCAAAGGTATTAAAGAGCAGACGCAATCAGGCAGTACCATATGATGGCCGTCATCCACATGTAGAGAGAGATTCAGATGAGGAAATGGAGGAATCGGATGACATTAGGGATGTCATTAGGGAGGCTATGACTGACGTTTACCAGCGTATATATGAGGTAGAAATGACAAACGAGACTAGACATAGTTAGTTCGAGCAGTGGCACGCCGAGAATGTGTATGAGCATTCCAGGCAACGACAGCATGATAGATGGCACTACCATCAGCATCAGATCATGAGCCAGCTATCACCTCAGGTACCAAATAACTACGTACCGACCCAACCTGCTTACTATCCTCCACACCAGCCCGATATGCGACCACCATTTACTCTCTACGACCCCAACCAGACCTATCAGTACACCTATAACCAACCGTGAAACCCGCCCGACGACATGAACTGGAACCCCTATCCAGATTGATATAGTTCCCGTTGGTGATTTTTATTTTTATTATTTTTATTTATTTATGTTTAAACATATAATATTGTGATACTTTTATGTAAGTTTTAACATTTTTATTATGTTGTACTAATATTTCATATTTGATTTGAAAGTGGAATATTAAGTCCCATTTCAAATTACCATGCATGTTATTATTTGTATGTATGTATATTGTCAATTGTACACAACAGGGTAAAACAGCGAATTTTCAAAGATTGGCATTAAGTTCAGCAAAAGCTACTAATTTTGACGACAAAACGAAAAACAAATGTGATGTAACAACAAGACGGAATGAACAAATGATGTGCACCATTTATCATTCAACAAACAAACGCCAATATGTTTGGAATCTTTGGTAAAATTTAATTATTTTTCTACGCTAATCACCCTCAATAATTTAAATTGTTACTGATTTCTTGCAAATGAGGGCATTGTAAGATCTTAAGTGTGGGAAGGGTTAAATTCTTTGTTAAATTCTTTCGAATTTTTAAAATTTTTAACTTATACACTTGGTTACCATTAAAAATACTAGTAACGCGGCAGTTGTATTAAAATCTAGTGCTCTCTGATAATAAAGAACAGCCCTAGTCTTATATACTGACTACCCAATTCTAGTAAAAATTTTCAAAATTTTCAAATAAATGAATTCAAAATCATGTTTATACATATTTATGAATGATAAAACTAGGTGCTAACACCGAAATTATTGTTACCTTGGAAAGGACATAAATTGAGAAACAACCTAAAATGTTAGAATTCATTTAAAATTGAATAGAGGAAAATAAAAAGGCAAAGAAATAAAAATAAAAGTCAAGTGTGGGAAAAATTTACCAAATTATTTAGAACATATATCACATATTTTTGTACAAATAATTGAAGATACTTTTATTTTGGACAATTTTATCAGTTTTACCCAATTTCTTATAATATATTTGAAAGAAAGATAGATCTACACGATGAATCAATTCCATCATTAAAAAGAAGTAAAGTCTTCCGAAAAAGACACGCGCTTCTTGATTTAGGTCAAGAAGTTGTCGTCCAGACCAGTTGTAGAGTCTACGAAAAATCTTGAAAAGTTTCTCGAAAATCAGCTGAAAATCCACGGACCTCAGCATCAAACAGGGTCGCCAAGTGGTCAGACTTATCCTAACCATGAGAGGATCTGTCTCGTACAATAGGGGGCACCGTGCAAATTAGCTTATAAGACTAATGAATCAGATTCCTAGAAAGGATAATCTCCTTAAAGATCAAAAATCAGCTTTTAAGCCTGATATTACTCAATCCTTGAGATTGACTTTAAAGATTGAGAATTCAAACTCATGGAATTCGATGATATCTAAACTCGAGCTTGAACGAGAAAATATTTTAATCAAAATTACAAACCGATTTGTTTTCTGCAAACCCATTTTTAATGTGTTCATTACCATTGAACGTAAAATCCTAGGAATTCACCAGGAATTCATTAGGTCACCTGAACCAAATCGGGTTTCAACCGTAAGAACGATGGTTGCATAGCATGGTCGAAGACAGGACCTTGTGCCAGACCAAAAAAACTATAGGGTGATCTTTACTATTGCTCCTACAAAGGATAGTAATTGCATCTGACACGTTATAGACCATAATTATCAGCATGTCACGGGACATTGCCTCAACAGTTGCTTGTTCAACGCTTTCCTTTACAACCGGACGGTAGTTTACCGAAAGGTAATATACGGAGCAAGTAAACTGAACGTGTTGCTTTCCCAATACAAGGTTAGCAAGTGGGTGACACAAAACCGCAAGTTTTGAGCTAAAATTTTCAAATCTGAAACCCACCAAACCCACAAAAACTATTTGCAAACACCGGTGAAGGGTTATTCCGGAAAACTTATCTAGGGTAAAAGCTAGATTGAATTTTCAAAAGATCAAATGTTTTCATAAAGATCCAATTTCCTAAAAGGATCTAAATTTTCATAGTCATGTGGGACTGTAAAACACAACGTTACTATCATTGTTCATACCACCGTATAGAAATCACTGATGTACAAAGTGTGAAGAATAAAGAAGTGATTCAAGTATATTTTTATTTCAAGACTATATTGCTTGAGGACAAGCAACGCTCAAGTGTGGAAATATTTGATAATGCTAAAAACGAACATATATTTCATAGCATTATCCCTCAAGAAAGACAAGCTTTTAGTTGCAATTGTTCTATTTACAAATGATATTCGTTTAAATAATAAAAGGTGAAGACAAAAGACAGATTCGACGAATTGAAGACGCAAATGACCAAAAAGCTAAAAAGTACAAAGTACAATCAAAGTAGTTCCAATTGTTGATAAGAAACGTCTAGAAATTACAAGAGTACGAGCCGCAAAACGCAAAGTACAAGATATTAAATAGTACGAAAGGACGTTCGAAAATCCGGAACCGGGACCAGCGTCAACACTCAACGCGCGACGCAACGGACTAAAAATTACAAGTCAACTATGCACATGAATATAATATAATATATACTTAATTCTTAAAATTATATATATATATTATATTATATATTAAAACCGTCGGCAAACAAGAAAACAAAGTTTCCTGAGCTGTAAAAGAAGGCCATGCGATCGCATGGCCAGGAAGACCAATTTCCATGCGATCGCATGGGAAGGAATCACAGGCCACATATATAAATTCAGCGTTTTTCGGACGAATTTCATACATAATTTTCAATCTCTCTACAGATATATATATATATATATATATATATATATATATATATATATATATATATATATATATATATATATATATATATATATATATATATATATATATATTATAATTTTAATTTTAATTTTAATTTAAGATTAATAATAATAAGGGTATGTTAGCGAATGTTGTAAGTGTGTAAGTCAAAATTCTGTCCGTGTAACGCTACGCTATTATTAATCATTGTAAGTTATGTTCAACCTTTTTAAATTAATGTCTCGTAGCTAAGTTATTATTATGCTTATTTAAATTGAAGTAATCATGATGTTGGGATAAAATATTAAAGACGGTGTAATTGGGCTTTGTACCATAATTGGGGTTTGGACAAAAGACGGTTCGTAGAAAATAGTGTTCGGATGTTTGAATGTTTATCAATTTCTATTTATTTACCAAACGAATTCATAACATGATAAAAATTATGTTTTTCGGAAAAAAAGAAGGGTTATACTTTTTTTTCAAGTCAGGTCTAAGTATGCGACCCGATTATATTACTCCTAAGACCACCCCCTATGGTTAGTTACCCGCCCATTACCCGCTCATTACCCGTAACTAACCATAGGCACCACTTAGTTACCCGCATTAGTTACCCGCTTTCACCATAGATTTAACGGAAGAGTTATAGGAATTGCGGGTCCCAGTGCTTTTTATTGTTGGACTTGATGCTTTATTGCTTGTATGTTGTATATTAAGAGGAGTATTGTTTTAGCCATGATAGGGAGTGTTTAATTATGAGTTAGTTATAGGATATTGGTGTTGATGTGGCGCTGATGTGGAAGGTTAAGAGGATGAATAGTTTAATTACAATAGGGAGTGGCCTAAGTAATCAAAGACTATGACTAATGATCATTTGGCGAATCTTATATATAATAGTGTAGGGTCCCATGACCCCACTATTTTAAAATTTTTGTATACACTGTACTCTAGTATAACTCTTGATGACACTAAATTTAAACATATGACTCCGTATATTTTTAAAAATTATGGTTGTATAAAGTTAAAAAACCACTAAAATACCCTTCAAAGTTATTAGCTTAGAAAAAAAATTAGGACCCCATTGACATAATTGGGGTTTGGACAAAAGACCGACACTTGTGGAAATTTGACTATGAGCTATTAATGGGCTTTATATTTGTTTAATTGAATGATAGTTCGTTAATTTAATATAAAGATTTACAATTGGACGTACCTATAAATAACCACATACACTCGATCGGACACGATGAGCGGGATATTTATAAGTACTAATAATCGTTCATTTAACCGGACACGGGAATGGATTAATAGTCAATGGACTTATTAAAACAGGGGTGAATTACATACAAGGAAAATTGATGTAATTATAGTTTAAGTCCCCAATTAGTTGGAATATTTGACTTCGGATATAAGAATAATTTGACGAGGACACTCGCACTTTATATTTATGACTGATGGACTGTTATGGACAAAAACCAGATGGACATATCGAATAATCCAGGACAAAGGACAATTAACCCATGATAATAAACAAAAATCAACACGTCAAACATCATGATTACGGAAGTTTAAATAAGCATAATTCCTTTATTTCATATTTCATCGCACTTTTATTTACTGTCATTTTATTTAATTGCATTTTTAATTATCGTACTTTTTAATTATCGCAATTTTATTTATTGTCATTTTATTTATCGCACTTTAATTTATCGCACTTTAATTATTGTCATTTACTTTACACTTTAAAATAAGTTATATTAATTTTTAATATGTTACATTAGGTTTTAACTGCGACTAAAGTTTTAAAATCGACAAACCGGTCATTAAACGGTAAAAACCCCCTTTTATAATAATAATACTACTTATATTTATATATATATTTATACAAATATAGTTTTTTAAAATATAGCGTTAAACTTGGCTAGTTCCCTGTGGACGAACCGGACTTACTAAAAACTACACTACTGTACGATTAGGTACACTGCCTATAAGTGTTGTAGCAAGGTTTTAAGTATTTCCACTCTATAAATAAATAAATAACTTGTGTAAAATTGTATAGTATTTAATAGTATTTCATAATAAATGTATAACTATTTCGTATACACCTCTACGCACATCAGGAGGCTATAGATGTTAGATCTACCCTCAATAACCAGAGGAAAAAGAAAACGCCCTCTGGAGAAAACGGTGCAAGGGAAAAAGAAGAGGGCGAAATAAACAGGGGAGAGAACGAAAGAGAACGCCAACTAAATCTCCGATGAAGTGTCGGAGATCGGTAGCGGCCATAAAAAATTTGAGTTCGAGCATAAACTAAGGGAATAAAAGAGCAACAAGTTTAGAGAGGGGAAAAGAAAGCTATTTATTTATTTATATTCTTATTATTTTATTTTGTATAACATTTATTACTATTAATATTATTATTATTAATGTTATTATTATTGTTATTGTTATTGTTATACTAACGTGTCTGCTGGCTGATAATATAACCAGTGTTGTAAAAGTCGGCCGACTTGGCCGACGCGTCGGCCGATGCGTCGTTTTTTTAGGTTCTCCGTCCCGTTTTTTCTGAAAACGACTCAAAAGACGATCAAAGCTAAAAGTTCGGTCAAAGTCTGTTAAAGACGGTCAAAGTTGGTCAAAAACAGTCAAATTTTTGTTAAGATGTGATATGTTTTAAAATTAGAGTTTGTTTTCATTTTTTGGGCCGCTCTTTTCTTCGTATCCTTACTAATTATGTATTCGGTAACATTAATTGAGTTCGAAGTTTGATTGTATTTAAATTCAAGTTCTTATTTAAGAAATTTATGGTACAGAATCAACAATATTATACATATATAAATATATATTTAAGAAATTATTAATAAAGTCAACGTTGGTCAACGACCGATGCGTCCCCGATGCGTCTCCGACTCGGCCGACGCGTCCTTTTTAGGTCTATACCGATGCGTCCCCGACTCGCGACTTTTACAACCCTGAATATAACAAAGAATAAACTAAAACTTCCGAAAGAAAATGTGAGCAAAGTTCAAGCAGTGAGTAGCATTCAACAACTTTTCCTTTTAATTATTTCGAAATATTATATAAGAAAATGATATGAAACGCACCCTTAAGTATTACATGTTTTATCCCCCTAGTCAAAACGCACCCTTCAAAAAAATGAAACAACCAAAATTCTTGTAGCATTTACTCCGTAATAGATGTGGAAATGAACATGAGAAAGATAAAATGTGTTTTTATATCTTCTTCTAATATGGCTCGTATACGGGAAAACCAAGTTTTCCTCTAGTTGATCTATAATAATAACTAGTCCGGACCGGCCCGCGCGTTGCGGCGGGGGCTTTCGGACTACGTATTCATATTTAACGTAGCTTTGTGTATTTACAGAGGGGAACACGGCTCATGTGTTAAGCGCCGTTTTAGATGTCGTTGTGTTAAGCGTTTTTTAAAAAATATCCGTTTCGAACGTAGTTAGTTTTGTTTTGTTCAATAATTTTTTTTCGAGTGTAACGGTGCTGTCGGAAAAATTTAACTCGCGACGAGCAGAAAGATACGGGCTGTCGTTGTGTTTAGTGTTTTTTAAAAAATGTCCGTTTTGAACGTGGTTAGTTTCGTTTTGTTCATAAAATTATTTCGAGTCTGACGCTGCCGTCGAAAAATTTAACTCGTGGCGAGCGGGAAGATACGGGTTGTCGTTGTGTTTAGCGTTTTTTTAAAAATTGTCCGTTTCGCGTATAGTTAATCCCGTTGGGTTCGTAAGATTTTTCGTAATTGAACGGTGGTCTCGAAAAAATTTAACTCGCACCGAGCGAGAAGATAGGGCCCGTTATAAATTAGGGTGGAATTAGTTTCTTTTATTTTAATAAAATTATATATTTACACTTTTAACCCCTGAGAAAGTGTAAATTTGAGGGGTCGTGTAAATATAGGCGAAGTTAAGGGACCATTTGTAATGCGAATCAAATTCAAAACTAGAATCAAATTGAACTAAAGCTACATAGATAGCCAACACATTTAGTCTAGGGTTAATTATTAATTAATTTAATCAACAAACAACAATAACGTCTACATCCCTTTGTACTTTTGTGCCCACCAAGTTTCATGTTTCTTCTTATCAAACTATTATGTTAAACACCCATATCATATCTTTTCGACGACTTCACTTATAAGTGTTGTGGTCTAGCCGAACCCGATTTTAAGTGCCCTAAATCCCACATCTAGTCTTATTTGTTAAAAGTTATACCACGATTTCTACTAGTGTTGCAACTTGTGCTAGAACATAAGTTTATAAAAATGTTATGTATAGCCACACACAATATTCTTGACAACAATAGGGGAATAATATTCTTGGCAATAATTGATAGGATGGGGATGGGTTCCTTTCAATATTTTGTAATGGGCCCACCCATAATTTGATACTTTGTAATTTTTTTAATCAAAAGGATATCTAGTCTATAAGGTTATAATGAGTGATGTAATAGAATGGGCCATGAAAAGAACATCTACCAAACATTTGGATGGTCATTGAGCCAACATTTACACATACACATTGAAGGTTTCTAAAGGTACTATTGAGTAAATGTTGACCTTAGTACACCTCATTGGGTTAACCTTTTTATTATTAGTTGGTAGTTGAGTTGATGAAGTAGCTTCATTTGTGTACTTTTTAGCCTTTGATAAGCTTGGCCTTTATTGAGTTGTATCACATGAATTAGAAACTATAATACTGGAATTATTATACGGCTTTAATGATTAATCAATGCGATTAATATGTGTGCTACCCAAAACCTATAAGCTTATGAGAAGATGGCGAAACGAAAAAAAAGTTTGGCATTAACCCAACGGTCTAGTGTGCATAGACAAACATTTGAACATACTAGGAGATTTTAAGCGAGTACAATGTCCTACTATATGGTATATTGGTATGTTCATAAAAAAAATAAAAAAATAAAATAAAAAAATAAATAAATTATAGTTGATTGATATAACGAAAGAGTTTTGAAGTTTTGATATATGATTCTAAAAACCACCTTGAAGGATATTATACAAATGAATTATTTAGGCACTTAATATTGTAACATGTAACACCAATCATTAAAAAGTCGCAGCTCAAAATTCCATTTGCACCTCTAATTTATCACCTTTTTTTAAGAAACTTTACATTGATGATATACTTTATGCATGCTGGATTTTATGCTTTTAAAGAGTCTTTTACCATATTTCTAATATATGCTCACTCATTCCATGTTACGTAATTTTAAGCAAAAAGTTCACTCTCCTGCTAATTGTCCCACTAAAATGAGATCAATGTTAGCCAATGTACAAATACAACCTAAAAAAAAAAAAAAAAAAAAAAGTCTTGGTGACATTCAATCTGTTTAACATTCTGCTAGTTTATAATTTATCCCACTTGAGAATAAACACACCCAATGCAATGTATCATGAATTCGGCCACATAAGTTGATCATTACTAAAAAAACAAACTTTTTCTCGCTACCATAGATATTGCAGTCAAGTCAAATTTACAGTAAGAAAAACAAAACAAACTAACAATTAATAAATGTGACTGAAAATCATTGGAGAATTGGACTGAACTTGTACCGCATTCACATACGATTGCTTCCATATTTAATCGTAACAACATTAATGAGTTACCTTTATATATATATATATATTTTTTTTAAACAGATGGGAAGTATTTGTTGAGATTGAAAGGCAGTGAATAGAACTCTTCACTTCGTGAGTCGGTTTTGAAGGAATGAAATTTGTCCCACCAATGTTTGCCACGATCTTTCCTTATCGAACCGTCTTTCTTGTGAATTGTGTTGTCCAAAAAATAAGCCGAAATTCCAGCCACAAATGCTTCAGATGAGAAAGGTACGTTGACCATGTCGTTGAACTGCAAATGACAAAATAAGTGCGTGATTCAAGATCAACGAGACGTCAATTGGCAAGCATAACATGCTCTTTAAGATTACATAATTCTGTAAGGAGGTCAATTTGACTTTTGAAGGCCCATTTGACTTTTGAAGGTCAAGCCTTCTATTTTTCAAAATAGTATTAATCAATATGTAACATCTTAAAAGTCAATCAAGCATAATGAAGATACTCCTTACAGAAAGCTAGGAAAGTCGATGCAGCTTAATAAAGTTGGGAAGATGGGTGGGTCAGGTGTGATGTGTAATGGGTTGAGACATTTTGACCTGTTAAAACTTTTTTGCAGCTCTTTAAAGATCTCATATGTAGATTACTAATGTGTTAGTCATGATTACAAAAATATTTTAAATAATAATTTAAGTCTTTGAATAAATCGTTTTAGAAAGTTGTATACATTAAAAATAGATCTTGGGCTACTTCCAACCTGTTTGACCCGTTCCACTTGTAGCTAAACAATCGCGTTTCAGATATAATCATATATAACATGTCCATCTAGCCCAACAATTACGTAAGCTTACGGGCTGAGATTGCCTCCTTGAAAGTCTAAAATAAAAAGATTTATAAAATTTTAAAAAAGAAATTATTGCATACCCATCTTGCAGACGTGTGTACAGGTCCGTAACCATTAATAGCTAAATACTCGTTAAAGTATTGAGGCACAGACAAGCCCAGAAAGAACGAAAATCCCAAAATGAACTTTGTCCTAAAACTGTTCAGGTTGCAGAATTGTAGGTAGCTCAAACCAGCTGAACCTGCACAAATACAAGGATATATTGCAAATGCAGAAAATTATTAATTATTAATTAATTAAAATTATAAAAAGCAGCAATATTTCACTTACCCACGTACGCGAAGAATAGGCAATATAGAGCAGCAACAATTGGTGCAGGAATTGAAGCAAAAACTGCTCCAAATTTCCCTGCATATAACTACCAATTAGTAGTTTCAAACCATTTACTTATAAATTATAATTGGGTTGATTTGTGTTATGTTAAATCCCCGATAGGCATCATATATTAACTTTTTAACTTATCATATCACATGTTCAACGATTATGGTTATCGAATAATTAACTAGTAACGTTATCAAATTTTCACGGTCTCACCGGTGCACTCTGGTCCAGCCTAACAATTTAAACGTGTGGTCCGGCCCAGTTTAAATATATTCATCAAAAACCAGCAGGACGGGACAGTAAACAAACATTGGCCCGAATCTGACAGGACCCATTTCAATCTATATCAAAAGAATATCCATCTCAAGATTTCAACCAATCCCCCATATCCCTACCCGTTCATTTTGTTATATTTATAAGTAATTCTTACCAAGAATCGAAAAGAATATCATAAAACCGGCTGAGATCTGTACCACTCTTCGACTTCCCACACGGGTCAATGCCAAAAGACCCGCATTCTCACTGCAAACACATCGTGAGTGAGATGAGTTAGTGTCAAATAAAGCAACAAAAAACTATAAATTTGTGATTTGAAAATGCAGAGGCTTACATAGATACTGAAGAACCATTTACAGTTCCAAACACACCGGACAATAAAATGCCAATTCCCTAACAACGAAGACAATTCACAAAAATGGTAAACATGCAATTCTCTAGCATATAGATATAACAAAAATGAAAAGTAAATTATTTTAGACAGAGAAACCCTTTAGCATACTACTCAATAAGGTAACTTTTTTCACTTCCACCCAGTGGCGGAAATAGGTAGGGACAAAGGGGGGCATCCGCCCCCAGTGGATTTGCAATTTTCAGTGTAAAAATTTTGGGTTTTTCGATTTTGTTCCAGTGAAAAAAAAAAAAAATTTTGCCCCAAATCCTCCATATTTTGCCCCAAAACCTTCGGATTTTTCCCTAAAGCCTCCATATTTTGCCTCAAAATCTCCAAATTTTGTCCAAAAACCTTTATATATTGTCCAAAACCTCCAAATTTTGCCCAAAAAACTCCATATTTTGCCCAAAAATCTCCAAATTTTACCCAAAAAAGTTGCTACGTTTTTTTTTTTTTTAAAAAAAAAAATCGCCCCGGGTGAAAAAAATTTCTGTTTTCGCCACTGCTTCCACCTCTTTGTACGTATATGCGGATCCATTATAATGATCTCCAATACATTACATTGCTCAATTATCTTTTATCTCAATATAAAAGGGTAATTTACCTGCCATCCTATACCGCGGCTTAAAATAGATGAAGGCATGTGAGTTGCACTTGCATACCTGGAAACCGCCATGAAACCACCTGTGGACTGATGTTACAAATGATACATGTTGAAAATATCTAATCAGACTTTAAGATGGAGCAGAAGACAAAAAATGGGATTTGTTGTAGCTACAGATTCAATCAAGTAGGCAATTTGGGCTGCTTAGGCGGGTTGGCCCGAAAATCATTTTCTATTCATCATTTCCCATTATCAATTTAAAACCAACTAATACGTTTTTATGATTACATATTTTTTTACAAAAAATTTGCCCTAACCCACCTGACCTATTTATGATTAAAAAATAAAATGACAGAAATCTGCACACTTGGTTAACAGCCAAAAAAGGATTAGGTTGTTCAATGAAGGGTAAAACAAGGGACCTCTATTAGAGTAACAAAAGCAGCCATCATCATAGCAAAGGCTTCACCAGCGTCGAATGAGGGAGCACCCCATTGAAAGGGGTAGGGAACTCTTATCCTGTAAAGTTTCAAAATTAGCCATTAGATAACACACAACTTAAGCAACGAACACCATAAAAGGTGTAAAAATGGGTAATCCTGTGGGGATCAGATTGGGTCAGGTCTGATTGCTTAGACTTGAAACATTTTTGTCCATAAACATGGTTGCAAAAGGCTACTTGGGGACTAGCAGCTGGGGACTTATACAACTACGAACATTAAAGACGTAGAATTGTAATAAATTATTATATTCATAGAATGGTAAAGAAATACATTATATTGAGAAAGGTAAATGGAACAAAAATGAGAACTTCACCAAAGATGTACTCTGGGAGCTCAAATATATTCTAATCCGTTCTTTAACTGTAAGAGAACTCTATTTAATATTACCAATATAATCATTAAAGGTTAGGGCATAGTGTTTATATGGGTTTCATGTGTGTGTGTTGTTGTGTGCTTGTATGTAGCTGTATGTGTAGGTATGCTTGTCTTTTCGTGTACGTATGAATGTATTGATGTATGTTTATGTATGGAAGTATGCATGTATGTTTACGCAGGTATGCATTTATATATGTATGTTTATGTTTATGTAGGTATGATTATGTACGTTTGTATAGAAGTATGTTTATGGATGTTGTATGCTCGTTTATGTATGTTGGTATGCTTATATATGTGGGTATGTATGTCTATGCATGTATGTAGGTTTATATATGTATGTGTATGGATGTATATTTTTTTTGTATGTGCATCTAAATACGTTTATATGTGTCTATAATTGTCTATCGTTATTTTGGTGTAACATTGCTTGCGCCTTCCATGAGCTCCGTACGGCACACTCAGGTATGCATCGCTTTCTGTTTTTAGTATTGTTTCAGTTCTGGCCGGAGGTCCACCGGAAGCAATCTCTCTACCCTCTCGAGTAGAGAGAGGGACGCCTTTCTTCGAATACGGGTCCTGCCTGTGGACGGAGAAATGACTTCTCTTCTACTATAGGGTAGAGGTAGGATTGTCTACATCTCACCTCCCCTATACCTCGCACTTGCGGGATTGAGTATTGTTGTTGTTGTTGTTGAAGATTAACACAATGTCTTTTTGATGGTGAGAAACATATGAAATTGTTGCCGTACAAACATCCAAAAAAAAAAATTTGTGTTGTCATACTTTACAAGGTATGAATATCCTTTTATGGTGGTAAAAAGAACTGGAAACCACAAATTGATATAAACAGTGAGTACCCGCGAGGTTGGTTAAGTTGGGTACCTTTTTGTGACGTTTCACCCTTTCAAGTATATCATGATTCTCAAAGAAAACAATTTAGAAGGTTGTATGAAATTAAAAACAAATACCAACTTTCAGCCCGTTAAACACATTTGACTTGTTTATGTTGTAGCTAATATTTCTCATAACCCAGATCTACCAATTCATAAACCATATATTACAAACAAAGAAAGGAGCAACATCTAACCAGGGAGCAGCACTAATTAGTCCTGCACGATCAGTTCGACAGCTATTTTGCGTCCTTGGCGCCGCATGGTTGTAGGCCCCACCAACTGTAAGTAAGTGAGCATAGATCCAAACAATTGCCACTGAGATCAGAACAGCAAAACGATCAAAGATATTTTTTCCCGAATGTACCAGATGGGCTAGATACTGCATATAACCAAAAGTAAGTTAGTTGTTAATAAAGTGATTAGGAACCATTACTCACATACATCAATAATTGCAGAAAACCAGAAGTATTATAAATAGTTAATATGTTAAATATGACGACAATGATTCTAAATTTTTTATGATTATTTTTTATGTATTTTTGAGCAACTTTTGACCCATTTAACTCGTTTGACACATTTTCAGTTGTATCTTAGAATTTTATTTTAGTTTTAAAACAAATCGGCCCATTTATTCACAAACAGGTCAAATTGATGATAACTCTACAAGAAACAATCAGATGCACATAATTTACGTAGTTCAGCAATACGTGTGACTATCAATAATGATACATGTATAAAGAAATTGTAATCTAGAACTACCTTTAATCTTAACTTGTGATTATAACCATTGGATATAACTGTATTACCTGAGACAGAAAAATAAGAACTATGAGTTGCGGCAGCCCGATTTCAACACATCTGGAGACCTGTAAATCAATAACATTTATATACCAGCAGCCAATAGGAATAGTTTCAAGATTTTGTTTATAAATAAATATAAATATATATCTCACCCCGGGGAATCCAAATTCATACAGCCCAAAACCAGCAAGAGAGACCAATGGAACCGCTGAAAGTGGACTCAAAAACCTACAGAGAAATTTAAAATGACGTTGAAGCAATTTTACAGGTCGAAAACGAAACGAGTTGAATAGATTTAAATAGCTATATCTATATTATTAAGATATTAGTCCCACTTATATAGTCAAAAGATTTAGAAAGTTATAAGCTTTTAAATTCAACTGTCGTAAGTTTCAACTTATTCAGCACGCTCCGTTTTCAATTAAGCATCGAAGTTACCAGTTAGATATATAACGCGAAATTAACCCATTTCTAATTTAAATGGTCAAAGTGCCACCTTTAGCTAGTGACTTGGTGGAGTAGTTTCTTGAAGGGTAAAAAGTAAACAACTTTAACAAATTTCTCATTCCAGGTACTAAACTTCTATTTATCTGGTAAAGTTAAGTTAATAAACTAAAATAATAACATTTTTTCGGGTAGTAAGACAAAAACCTAAATGAGAGTTTTGAAAAATTTGGATAACTTATTCTTAACCAACCTGGCAATATTTCTCCAGAGGCCGCTGAATCCTAAAACAATTTGAATTGTTGAAGCGATAATCATAGCACCCTGAATTGCACGCATTGTTTTCTTGAATTTCTGAACAAAAAAATCATTAAGTATTATAAGTTGTTCGATATATGAAAAATCTATCTAGAACCTCTTCTAGATTCAAAACATAAAATAAAAAAAATACTAAAAGAAACTTGGTTCACAAACTGTAACAGGATTTGGATCATCCCATCGAGACGATAGTATAATTGAGATTGTAGGTGCAACAAAAGTATATGAACCCCCGATCACAGCAGGTAGTCGAGTTCCAAACAAAGATTGCAGCAATGTGTTCAACCCAGCAACGAAAAGCAGAGTTTGAATAACTTGAGCTTTCTCATCCTAATAAAATCATAAAAATGTTTTACATATTTATATTAAGAAAACAAATATATTATCGAAAACACATTTTATATCTTACATCGCCACCTCCCATTTGAGGAACTAAAGCCGTAGGAATGAGAACCGTTGTACCAAGCATCACTATATAATGCTGAAAACCAAGTAATATTGCTTCGGCTGCAAATAATAACAACAATAACTAAATAACACAAAATTTATTTAAGTTCATAAATACCGTTGCATACAATTTGAAATTAATCAACTGTCTCCAAGAATGAGTGCCATTGTTCTTGTAGGGTAACTCTAGAGACTTCCCAAAAAAAAATTCTATTAGAAAGCTTAGAACCTCAAATGTGCATGTAAACTAACTAAAACGTTTTAATTTTCGGAAACGGGCACCTAAACTGACACTAAGGTGATGTTTGCTTTTTAAGATGTTTTTGTCTGAATAACTATAAAACGTGGTCTGAAGATCCGTAGGCTGAACATCAAAGACTGTTTTTGTGTCTGCAACTTGCAGACAAAAAAGAATTATCTTTGTCTTTGGAAAAACAAAGAGTGTGCAAAATAAAAACACTGTGGAGTGCAGACATAAGACCTAATAAGGTCCTCACAATGAAAAACAAACAATACCTAAGTAATTGAAACAAAAACACGCAAACTCTTTTTTCAGAAATAAATAAAGAGAATAATGTTAAGGTAAGTGTGAAGCAGAAAATGAAATGTGAGATGCCCACACATAAATTATGATACAAACTTAAAAAAAAAAAAAAAAAGAAAAGAAAAAAAAAAGCAGTAATGTCAACCACAAACCTTTAATTAGTTACAGAAACTGAATAAAGATTGCACAAGAATCAGAATGAACTAATACCCAAATATATAACCTTAAGAATATTCATAAACCATGTGCCTTAAAAGAAACATTTTTTAGAATCATACACAGAATAAATAAAAAAAAACAACCTTTTTCACAACATCTATAAGATTCATAAATATAAATAACTAAACTCAATATAGACTAAAAACATATAATAATATTAAAAAATAAATTATAGAAAGCAAGAAACTAACGCCATGGGGGTGGACTTGTTATGCAATAAGAAACATTTGGAAGCTGATCTTTTGGTGGGTGTGGTGCCGGTTCATCAGCTTTTGCTCCACCACCACCTCCGGCCATCTTTTCAAATATTAAATTACTATTTTACGCCTGTAACTGCAAAATAAACACAACCCCAGATCCCAGATGCTTTACTATCTCATCATAATCATAAATCATAAATTAAAAAAAAAATGGTCAAATTTAACCTACAAAGATAAAAAGATTGATTATTTCATAAATCCGGTAAGAACAAATTATAAAAATATATCAACCCAAAAACCCACATTTTAAGTAGCAAGCACCCAGTAAACCCTGAAATGTAAAGGCTGAAGTAAGTAGTGGGAGTAATAATAAACTCAAGAAAACTACAGTACAACCATTGTAATAAAAAATATTAATTTTATCTTTTCAAGAAAAAACTATAATTGATATGAACTTGTACCCAAAATCAAGAAAGTGGAGAACTTTTCAAGACCCCACAAAGAAAAAGTTTATAAAAAGCGAAAAAATTATAAACCCATTAAAAAGTGAAAACTTCTATAAAAAAAAAAGGGGGATTTTTTTTTTCTTTCTGCAGAAATAATATACTGTAATTAAATAGTAATTCAGTACATTCAGTACATGAAAATATGGTGAAATATAAAAAATTGTATAAATTTTTACCTATTTTGGCTTGTTGGGTTTCAGAATAAGAAGAATCTTTTGAATTGGGTGAATATAATTTGTTTTTTATTACTCGTAATTTATTACTTTTTTCGTTTATATCTGTTTATATGTTGTTTATTTTTACAGGTGAGTTTGGTATATAAGTTATGAAGTGAAAGAGAAATGGCACCGAGCTTGAAGTCTAGAAGAACTCTAACGATGTCGTTTTCATTAGTTTAGGTGTCGTGGTATTTATGGACCAATAATAAAATAATAATAATAATACTTAATTTCTGTAGTTGCACACTTCATCCATTTTTAATTATTATTATTATCGGTAATGATTGATTGAATGTTTGACTATGGTATGTTAGTAGTTATCTCATGGAACTTGAAACTTAAAAAATGGAAGTTGTAGTTGCTTCGTGAGTTTAGCTTCTTACTTTTAGGGGTGTTTGGAATTAGGTTCGGAAGTGACTATCTAATTACAAAATGAGTTTTGCTAACTTATACTTAGTATATATGTTATGTGGTACATTTTAAAGTGTAACAACAACAAAACTCAATATCAAATGAGTACTATATGAAATGAAAGAGATGACATATAGATAATTATTTCCTTATCCGAGAATAAATAAAGTCGTTTCTATACCCGAGTAGAGAAAGTTATCTCTCTCTCTATTTAACAGATATTCCTAATGGACCTCCGGCCAATTAGTATGAAATTTTTTTTAAAAAAAATTGTAAAATAAAATTAAAAACAAAATTGAGACGCCATGAAAATGATAAAATCAAATTTCCATGGGTTTTATAGTCTGCCTGAAATTCAATTTAGACTCTAAAACGGCGGTTAAGACGCTTATAAATCGACGTTTGATGTTGACTCAAAAATAGAGTCGAAATTTTAAAGTGCATTTAATAAATTTGAAGCTTTCTTATATATTATTATACTAGTATATTTTATATTATATTATTATAAGTATTTAATATTTAATTTAGTAATCATTAATTCAATCTAATATTGAGTAATTTCAGTTTTATGCATGTATTAATTATAAATTCTAATATATATGGAAGGAGTTGAGGAATTTTAACATTAAGAAGATATAACATTTTTGTGTGCTATCGATTGTGAGTGATTATTGTCTTTGTTGTATTCTTGCGTTTTATCTCATGTTCTAGGTGAGTCGTGAGTTAGTGGTGTTTTTCTTGTGTTTTCAGGTTGTTTTGTTCATTTGATTTGTGTACGATGTGTTTTGTGGTTGGTTTTTGTGTCGTGGTTTTATGTTGCTAGTGTTGTTTTATAGTTGTGTGGTTTTGGTGTTTTGTGTTTGTAGGTGTTTCGAGGCTTCATCTTTTGGATAAATTTCCTCGAATTTTAATATAAGTTCTAGTTTTTTCCCTAAGAAAAATTGTGAGTTTATCAAATGCACTTTAACGTATACTACGGGATATACGTTAGTAGAAACTTTTGAATTAAAAGTTTTGGAGTGTTTTTAATATGCAGAACTCATAGGGATGTTTGGATGTGTTTTTTGAGAGTGTTTGTGTGATATCAAATATTATACCTATTGTTACTTACATTCAAATGGATGGTAAATAATACTATAATCTGGATTAGTGTTTTTATTGTTAGTAACATTGTAATTTGGTTAGACCTAATGCGAAATTGTTCAAAAAGGGAGTGTGACTAGAGGGTACGCATAATGCGCAATTCACCCGGTACAAGGTCTCGCGTTCGGGGGGCTTGATTACCCGAGATTTACCTTCTATGGGGATTGGGTCGTCAATGTGCTCGTCAATGTGCTCGTTCATAGGAGAATTTTCTGGCTTACCAAAATAAAAAAAAATAAAAAAAAATAGTCGCTTCTAGTGTGATCTAACCATGCTACTTGTATTTGACAGTTTGGGACCCACTTTCGCTTTCGGCTAACATGTCTTCCCCTAGCAAATGGAGAGAGAGGGATGTGATGAAGTTGTAAGTTTTTTTTATAGCGTGCGTTGTTTTTGTATTTAATAAACTAGCTTACTAACTTCGGCTTCACCTGGGTAGCCTAAAAATATCACAAGTCAAAACTGTTAATAATGATGAAAAGAATTTGTTTTAAACATAAGACATTAAAGTTGTATGTATGGAACTTATAATTTTATTGTTGTGGCTTAAAATGTATATAATACAAACTCTGTTGAGCATCAAGCTATGTGTTAAACACCATATATCTACTTTTTCTTAGATTTATTTGATTTGTGCTTACTGCAATTGACTAATAGTTGGATTCAGACACCAAACTATGTGTTAAATAAAATTTTAATTTTTTTTTTTTTTTTGATAGAACAAGTATATATTATATATTTATATATACTGTAATAATAATAACCCCTATTGATTTTTTTTTTTTTTTTTTGTATTATTGGTTTTTAATTCAGGATGATGAGTGATTACATTGTGGATACACCAAACGACAGGCTCAATGAATTCAATGTTGCATTTCATGGTCCAAAAGAAAGTATGCTTATGGTTTAAAGTAAAAAATAGGCTACAAACTTACACAAATGTACCGATGTCGCCCACAAACTCATTTCCGTCCTACTGTCGCCAACAAATTTTCAAAAAATGTGCTAATAACATTTTATAGTTTTGACCTGTTACATACTTATTTTAACTTGATTTTTTTTTTTTTAAGATCCAATCCACGAACCACAAGTGTTGATTTTAACCAGTTTAGCCGGTAACAAGTCATTTTTTGTTTACATTGGTACACTTTTTAAAAGTTTTTGTTTACATCGGTACACTTTTTGAAAGTTTGTAGGTGACAGTAGGACGAAAATGAGTTTGTGAGCGATATTGGTACATTTGTGTAAGTTTGTAGCCTATTTTTGGCTTTAACCCTATGGTTATTATTACTTCATTATATTTATCTTAATTAATCATTCAGTGGTCACATTTGAGCTCTAATGAGTCTGTTTTTTATTTAAACTTAGGCTATTATAAGGGCGGTGTTTGGAAGGTTCGCGTTGAGTTGCCTGATGCTTATCCGTACAAGTCTCCTTCAATCGGATTTGTAAACAAAATTTACCACCCTAATGTTGATGAGCTGTGAGTAATTCATATCACATGGTTAAAATTTACTTTTTATTATTAATTAAAACTAGAAAAAATTTGACTGCGCGTTGCTGCGGTTGTATTCGGCGCGCGGTCGAATTTGAATATACCTTATTTGGTACCTAATATATCTAATAGGTTGGGTTGTTTGTTGGACGTGCATGTATATGTATGTAATTTAGCCCGAAATATTTAATTTTTTTAACGATATCCGTTTCGCGTATAGTTAGTCACGTTGTGTTCGTAAAATTAATTCGAGTTGAAAGGTGGTCTCGGAAAAATTTAACTCGCACTGAGCGTGCATATAGGGCCCGTTATTTAGTGTTTTTTTAACGATGTCCGTTTCGCATATAGTTAGTCCCGTTGGGTTCGTGAGATTTTTTCGAGTTGAACGGTGGCCTTGGAAAAATTTAACTCGCACCGAGTAAGAAGATGGGGCCCGTTATAAATTTGGGTGGAATAAGTTTTTTTTTATTTTAATAAAATTATACATTTACATTTTTTATCCCTGAAAAAGTGTAAAGTTGAGGGGGCGATGGGTAAATTGTGTGAAAGTTGGGGGGTTCTTTATAGTGTCAACGCAAACTCAAAACGACATCGCGTTATAACTGAAAAACCCCATGACATTTAGTATATAGGGTTAATAATAATAATAATAATATAGTTCATAACTTCATATGCTTGTTGTTACTTGTTTGTTTTTTAAATTTTCAGTTCTGGTTCTGTTTGCCTGGATGTTATAAACCAATCTTGGAGTCCAATGTTTGGTATCATCCCTTACCCTGAGTTCATTCTTGATTTTGACCAATGCATTCTCTTTCGTATATAACAAAATTAATGTGAAAATGCAGATCTTTTAAACATATTTGAAGTTTTTCTTCCTCAACTTTTGCTTTACCCAAACCCTTCTGATCCACTGATGATGAAGGACAAGAAGCAGTATGAAGTACAAGTCAAAGGTCAATACTTTCGTGTGCTTCATACTTTCATTTGAATGTAATTATGTGATGTGATGTAAAATCAAAGTCATAATTTTTTCTTTGTTTAAAGTCATTTTCTTTGAATAATTAGAATCACGTAGTAAAACGGGTCGTAGAAAATAGTGTTCGGATGTTTGAATGTTTGTCAATTTCTATTTATTTACCAAACGAATACTGTACATAACATGTTAAAAAAATGTGTTTTTCGGAAAAAAGACGGTCCTGAATGGAAATAATTATTTTATGCCAGGTCTAAGTAATCAAAGACTATGCCTAATGATCATGGCAGCGGCGGAACTTGAACTCGGATATTAGTGGGCGTGAGTGTAAATTTTTTTTAATTCTTTCAGAGTCAGCAGGGACAAACACTTAAAAAAACCTTATTTTTTAGTAATTTTTTTTTTAGTGTAAAAATTTTTGTTCCGTAAAATCCAGGGTGGGCGGACACCACCTTTGGAATACCTTAATACCGCCACTGGATCATGGGCGAATCTATATATAAGACTATAAGAGTCTGGGATCCTATGACCCCACTATTTTAAAATTTTTGTATACAATGTACTTTTCAAATTGTATAGGACACCACTAAATTTAACTATAAGACCCCATATATTTTGAAATTTATGATTTTTTAAAAGTTAAACCCACTAAAATGCCCTTCAAATTTATTAGCTTTAAAATAAAAAATTTAGGACCCCGTTGAGTTTTCATCATTCATTCGCCACAGATAATGATGTCATCATTTTACAGAGTATTGTGAGCTTTACACGAAGAACAAAAACGAATCTGCAGCAGCTGAAGATGAAGAAGAGAACGAAAGAGGAAGATATACGTGATGGTCCATATACTTCGAGCGATGATGAGATTCCTGGGCATGCAGATTTATGAGCAATAATTTATACATCGGTTAGGTTCCTTCACAAGTTACAATACTTAGAAAAGTTGTATTATAATGGTTATATAACTAATATAACTATTATTACCCTGCTAAAACTTCAATATCGACGTTGTAATCGACCATTAAACCATCTTAAATTGTACGTACAAGATATTGAGATTTGCGAATGTAGGACTTTAGGAATTGAACATTCAATAGACATGGTTTTTGGAATTTGTATATTTCGTTAATGTTCTTGGTATATATAAAAATGTTGACTCGTTTGATCGAGTCAATTCGGGTTATTTTCTGTTTGTTAATTTCTCAAACAGGTAAATCTATTTTTACCACATAAGGTCTCCTAAATATTTTTATTTAATTAATTGAATGATTATTATAGATTTATAGTGAGTAGTTTTATAATGATACTTGACTAAAGGTGATAGGCATCTTCATCCCATGCCTTTAAGTATAGTGGAACGTATAAGTGGCGACGTTGACCCATTTACTTATGGATGTGTTGATCGTAGAAGTGGTAACGTCGACCCGTTTGCTTATGGATGTGTCGATGGTTTATTTATGTTTATATCTCTAACCTGTAAAATTAAAGTAGCTCTAAAGGAATATGTCAAAGGGGGGAACAGAGTAATTCTACTGAGCAAAACCACCTAAAATCAGTTTATTTAAAACTTTAGGGTGTGGATTATTAATACAGCTATATATATCTTTGTAAATTAATGTTTGCATAAACTCATAATATTGGACAAAATTCTTTTCAAGTTGACCAATCTGACAAACACCAAAA
Source organism: Rutidosis leptorrhynchoides (assembly GCF_046630445.1). NCBI lineage: Eukaryota > Viridiplantae > Streptophyta > Magnoliopsida > Asterales > Asteraceae > Rutidosis > Rutidosis leptorrhynchoides. The sequence continues at coordinate 686,300,995 of NC_092334.1, forward strand.
GTGACCCATTTGACCCGTTACTAAACCCACACGACCCACATATAAATCCATCTCTAGTGTATCGGTACAGAACATGTCATACGACACAATTAAAGTCTACCATCGAGAACATTGCTTGTCGCAAGTATTTTATACAAAACAACAAAGTTTGACCCGTTACTAAACCCACTATTATAGTCTACCACGAACAACATTGTGTGCCTGCAGTACTTACTACCCATTTAGCCACTTATTTTACTACCCAGCCTGCATAGACCAAGCCAATATTCCTATACTGATAAAATCATCACATTTGTCAAAAGCCGGCCACTGTATTCTAATACGACTATTTCCAGCCGGCTGAAAACTTGTAAGTCCTCTTTAGTCTCAACTTAATTACAAATCCACATTTCATTAGCTTCTTAATTTTCATAATATAACTTGATCAAAACCATAAAAAGTACACACTTCTATCTTAAAAATGGATCGAATTCGATCCATTTTCTGTTTCTTAGTATTACTTTTACTTATTTCAGGATCAAGAACCGAAGACATAACTGTGAGAAATGCACTGGTTGTTTTCATGGATAAACTTGCTCCAGGGAGCGTTAAAAACGACCCGAATTGGGGGTGGAATGATACTTCAGATCCTTGTACGGGTAAATGGGTCGGGATTACTTGTGATAAAGATGAACAAACTGTTAAGCGAATAGTCCTTGATAAGCTCAACTTATCAGGTAGTCTTGATGCTGAATCGGTTTGCAAGGTAAATAATCTGCTTGTACTGAGTTTAAACTTCAATAGTATAAATGGAAACATACCGCCCGAAATATCTAACTGTACAAAACTTACCCATTTGTATCTAACCGGGAATCATTTTTCGGGTAAAATTCCTGATACTATTACTGATTTACCGGGTGTTTTAAGAATCGTGATATCCAATAATGAGTTTACAGGCAAGTTGCCTGATTTTTCAAGAACCACGAGCTTGTTAACGTTTTTAGCCCAAAATAATGGGTTCACGGGTCAGCTTCCAAGCTTCAATTATAACCAACTTGAAGATTTCAACGTTGCGAATAATGATTTCAGTGGCCCGGTCCCAGATGACACGGGTCATTTCGATGCAAATAGCTTTTCGGGCAACCCAAAGTTGTGTGGGAAAAAATTGCCCGTACAATGCACGGGCAAGAAAAAGTCAAAGATTGGGAATTTTGTTATTTATTCCGGTTATGCGGTCCTTGGGTTCATTGTTTTGGTTCTGATGGCACTTTTAGCATTCAAGAAGAATAAGAAGATTTATGAAGACATAAAGGCTGAGAAGTACGGGGCGGATAGTGGGTCAAGAGACAATCGAGTCCGGTCCGAATTTTCAACGTCTGCAGATAGCGGGGGAATTTCGTCTTCGATGGTGATTTTATCGACCCCAGTGGTAAACGGGTTGAAATTTGAAGATTTGCTTAAAGCTCCAGCTGAACTGATTGCGAAAGGTAAGCATGGAAGTTTGTATAAAGTCAAACCTGAAGGTTGTTTTCCTCTTGTAGTCAAACGTATTAGAGATTGGAAGATTTCGAGAGACGAATTCAAGAAACGAATGCAGAAAATAGATGCAGTTAAGCACCAAAATGTAATACCAGTTGTTGCATATTACTCTTCTAAACAAGAAAAGCTTCTTGTTTATGAGTATCAGCAAAATGGCAGTCTCTTCATGCTTCTCCATGGTAAGTTTCTTATTTTTCTTGATTATTGTTTCGATCTTTTTGCTGATATTTTTTATTAATATAACTACAAAATTCATATTATTTCTATGAACTGACCCATTTGATCCGTTACAGATAATACATAACCCAATTAATCAAATTCTTGTAACTGTCCCATTTGACCCGTTACAGGTAATACATGACCCAGTCAATCAAATTCTTGTAACTGTCCCATTTGACCCGTTACAGATAATACATGACCCAATTAACCAAATTCTTGTAACTGACCCGTTTGACCCGTTACAGATAATACATAACCCAATTAATCAAATTCTTGTAACTGACCCATTTGACCCGTTACAGATAATACATAACCCAAATAAACCAAATTCTTGTAACTGACCCATATGACCCGTTACAGATAATACATGACCCAATTAACAGTACAACTGCTTTCACATACATATTGATAATCATTAGAAGTTTAAAACTGATGTCTTTCAAGCTATAACGCATTTTTTCTCGTATGTATTGGAAAATGATACTTGTATACTTTGTTCCTTTACAAAGAGACCTAATATAATCGTTTAACCAATTAGACCGCTCTTTGTTTTCTTATATTTTAGGATCACAAAATGGACAAATGTTCGATTGGGGAAGCAGGCTTAATGTTGCGTCCAGCATAGCATCAGCACTAGCATTTATGCATCATGAGCTTCAAGCTGATTCGATCCCCCATGGAAACATTAAATCGTCAAACATACTTTTCAACAACAATATGGAACCATGTCTAACTGAATACGGGCTAATGTCAATCGACCACCAAGACCCTGACCGAAGCAGTGACAGCACCACCACCCCGTTTACAGGTGATGTGTATGCATTTGGTGTGATTCTACTCGAGTTGCTCACAGGGAAGCCGGTCCAAGACAATGGGTCAGGTTTGGCTAACTGGGTTAGCTCAGTAGTCAAAGAAGAATGGACCGGTGAGGTGTTTGATAGGGCAATGATAGTTGAAGGTGCTAATGAAGAAAGGATGGTGGGGTTGTTACACGTGGCATTAAAGTGCATAAACGCTTCAATGCCACCTGTAATGGGTGAGGTGGCGACTATGATATCGTCTTTGAAGGAAGAAGAAGAGCGATCAATGACGTCTTCTGAACCTTGATCGTTAAGATTAAATCTTAACGACCATGTTTCGATCACTAAAGGCATTTAAATTAAGTTAATTTTTTGAGTTTATATATATAGTAATCTTAACAATGTGTCTAAGCCGATTTGGTAATTAATAACAGTAAAAAGAACATTAAATTTATCATATTTGTTCAAGATAATGTATGTGTGTAATAAGATACGGAGTATATGTTTGTAATAACGTATAGTAGTAAACTTATAGTTTATTGATTGTGTCATATTCATCTAATTGAAAGTTGTATAATTGTTTTTTGAAAATGATGGTGGGAATACCTACTTTTGGAATATGCTTAAAAGCTGCTCGGCAATAGCAATACTCCATTGCAGTAGCCAAATAGCCATTATAGAAAGAGACGTATTTATTGAATTTTTTTTTCTTCCCAGAAATAACAAAAACTTATATAACGACTTTCATCAATCGATGAAAAGCAGACAAAAAAGATGCAAGAAACAATCCCGAACTGCCAAGCAAATAGACAAAGAAACATAACTAAAACCTAACTAAAAGCGGACCGAATCGAGCAAGCATACAAAACATCAGCATACAACAAAAACTAACAATAACGACCAAGATATAATTAAATTAATTATGACCAATTACTAGTATAGTTTATATAGTTAGAGTATATTTGATGCTAGAAGGGACTACTCGAGAGGACTTTTCTCGAATATGGGGTTTTCATTTTTGACTCTTTTAACTCATGAGCGGTCCACAAGTCTTCTCTAAAATTTAATTTCTTTTTATAAATAAAAGGTAAGTGATACTCACACACTAGTTGTTGATATATACACACCTAATTTAGTATGATGTCATTACTTACAATAATGATGGCTCAACTCCAAGATAAACTTAAAGATATAATTGTAAGTTTTATGATAAAAAGTGTGTATGGATTAAAAACTGGTGTGAGTTAGTCCCTAACCTAATAAAAATATGGATCTTCTACTCGAGAGGACTTTTCTCGGATGAGTTTTTGCCTACAATATATAAGACTTTTTCCCCATTGTCGTCGATCAATCCTGTCTGATCGAACACGGAATAGCCTTTAACTAGATTTATGAGCCCGTGCGTTGCATGGGTACTCATCCGAAAATATTATATAGTATTTTGCAAATGTATATGAAATAACGATATTATACGGTCATTTTCGTAAGTACTGTTGTGGGTTGAATTTGTAAAGTGTAAAGAATACACATCACCAAAATGTTGAAAATATTTGTTCATACATTGATGTCGTGCGAGGTGTATATAAAATAGCTTAAATTTTACAAGAAAATACTATTAAATACGATACATTTTTACACAAGATATTTATTTATTTAGAGAATGGATATACTTAAACCTTGCTACAACACTTATAGGCAGTGTACCTAATCGTACAGTAGTGTAGTTTTTAGTAAGTCCGGTTCGTTCCACAGGGAAATCTTTAAACAAAGCTTAACGCTATATTAGTTTACTTTTATAAAAATACAAATATATATATAAGTAATATTATTATTATAAAGGGGGTTTTTTTTTTACCGTTTAATGACCGGTTTGTCGATTTTAAAACTTTAGTCGCAGTTAAAACCAAATGTAAAATAATAAATAAAAGACTTAATTTAAAGCGTAAAGTAAATAACGATAATGAAATTGCGAATAATAAAAGTGCGGTAAAATAAACTTGCGATAATTAAAAAGTACGATAATTAAAAGTGCAATTAAATACAATAAAAATAAAAATGCGATAATTAGAAGTGCAATTAAATATAAAATAAAGGAAATTAAATATGAAATAAAAGAATTATGCTTATTTAAACTTCCGTAATCATGATGTTTGACGTGTTGATTTTAGTTTTATGCCCATGGGTTAATTGTCCTTTGTCCTGGATTATTTAATATGTCCATATGGATTTGTCCATAATAGTCCATCAGTCATAAATATAAAGAGCGAAAGCCTTCGTCAAATTATTCTTATTCCCGAAGTTAAATATTCCAACTAATTGGGGATTCGAATTGTAACAAGGTTTTAATACTTTGTTTAATGAATACACCAGGTTATCGACTGCGTGTAAACCAAGGTTTTACTACTTTGTTAACAATTACACCAATTACCCTTGAATGTAATTCACCCCTGTTTCAACAAGTCTATTAACTATTAATCCAGTTCCGTATCCGGTAAAATGAACAATAATTCGTACTTATAAATATCCCGCCCATCGTGTCCGATTAAGCGTATGTGGTTATATATAAATACGTCGAATTATAAGTTTGTATATTAAATTAACAAGGTATTGTTTAGTTAATATAAAACCCATTAATAGCCCATAGTCTAATTTCCACAAGTGTCGTTCTTTTGTCCAAACCCCAATTATGGTACAAAGCCCAATTACCCAATTTTAGTGATTAGCCTAACATCATGATTACTTAGGATTAAATAAGCATAATAATAACTTAGCTACGAGACATTAATATAAAAAGGTTGAACATAACTTACAATGATTAAAAATAGCGTAGCGTTACACGGACAGAATTTCGACTTACACCCTTACAACATTCGCTAACGTACCCTTATTATTAGAATTATAATTAAAATTAAAATTAAAATATAAATAAATATAAATATTACGATATAGATAGAGAGATGGATGGATTTTTGGTGATTTTTGCGATCAGAATTCGTTTGCTTTTATAGGAATTTTCAAAACTTGGGGCTCCGCGACTCGCGGCCCTTTTGGCCTTCAAACTCCGCGAGTCGCGGAGTTTGCTTTTACAGCTCACACGAGTTTGGCTCTTTGTTTACCGACGGTTTTATAAATAAATATAATATATTAAATAATTATAAGAATTATTTAAATATTATATTATATTTATGTGCATAGTTGACTTGTAATTTTTAGTCCGTTGCGTTGAGCGTTGAGAGTTGACTCATGTCCCGGTTCCGGATTTTCGAACGTCCTTGCGTACAATTTTATATTTTGTACTTTGCGTTTTGAATCTTGTACTCTTGTAATTTCGAGACGTTTCTTATCAATAATTGGAACCTCTTTGATTGTCTTTTGTACTTTTGAGCTTTTTGGTCGTTTGCGTCTTCAATTCGTCGAATCTGTCTTTTGTCTTCACCTTTTATTATTTAAACGAATATCACTTGTAAATAGAACAATTGCAACTAAAAGCTTGTCTTTCTTGAGGAATAATGCTATGAAATATATGTTCGTTTTTAGCATTATCAAATATTCTCACACTTGAGCGTTGCTTGTCCTCAAGCAATATCGTCTTGAAATACTAGAATCACTTCTTTATTCTTCACACTTTGTACATCAGTGATTTCTATACGGTGGTATAAACAATGGTAGTAACGATATGGTTTACAGTCCCACATGACTATAAAAATTTAGATCCATTAAGGAAATTGGATCTTTATGAAAACATTTGATCTTTTGAAAATTAAATCTAGTTTTTACCCTAGATAAGTTTTCCGGAATAACCCTTTACCGGTGTTTGCAAAATATTTTTGTGGGTTTGGTGGGTTTCAGATTTGAAAATTTTAGCTCAAAACTTATGGTTTTGTGTCACCCACTTGCTAACCTTGTATTAGGAAAGCAACACGTCCAGTTTACTTGTCCCGTATATTACCTTTCGGTAAACTACCGTCCGGTTGTAAAGGAAAGCGTTGAAAAAGCAACTGTTAAGGCAATGTCCCCTGACATGCTTTTAATTATGGTCTATAACGTGTCGGACGCAATTACTATCCTTGGTAGGAGCAATAGTAAAGCTCACCCTTATAATTTTTCGGTCTGGCACAAGGTCCTGTCTTTGACCACTATGCAACCACCGTTCTTACGGTTGACACCCGATTTGGTTCAGGTGACCTAATGAATTCCAGGTGAATTCCTAGGATTTTACGTTCAATGGTAATGAACTCATTGAAAATAGGGTTTTCAGAAAACAAATCGGTTTGTAATTTTGATCAAAATATTTTCTCGTTTAAGCTCGAGTTTAGATATCATCGAATTCCATGAGTTTGTAATTCTCAATCTTTAAGGTCAATCTCAAGGATTGAGTAATATCATTCTTAGAAGCTGATTTTTGATCTTTTAAGGAGATTATCCTTTCTGGGGATCTGATTCATTAGTCTTATCCAGCTAATTTGCATGGTGCCCCCCCCATTTTACGAGATAAATCCTTCTCATGGTTAGGATAAATCTGACCACTTGGCGACCCTGTTTAATGCTGAGGTCCGTGGATTTCCTGCTGATTTTAGTGATGACTTTTCTAGATTTTTCGTCAACCTACAGCTGGTCTGGATGACAACTTCTTGACCTAAATCAAGAAGCGCGTGTCTTTTTCGGAAGACTTTACTTCCTTTTAATGATGGAATTGATTTATCGTGTAGATCCATCTTTCTTACAGTAAATCAGGTAAAACTTTTTAGTTTAGTCCAAAGCAAAAGTATTTTCAGTTATTTGTACAAAAATATGTGATATATGTTTTGAATAACTTGGAGAATTTTCCCACACTTGGCTTTTATTTTCCTTTTTATCGTCCTCTATTCCATTTTAAATGAATTTTAACATTTTGGTTTGTTTCTCAATTTATGTCCTTTCCGAGGTAACAATAATTTCGGTGTTAAAACCTAGTTTTATCGTTCATAAATATGTATAAACATGATTTTGAGTTCATTTAATTGAAAATTTTGAAAAATTTTACTAGAATTGGGTAGTCAGTATATAAGACTAGGGCTGTTCTTTATTATCAGAGAGCACTAGATTCTAATACAACTACTGCTTTACTAGTATTTTTAATGATAACCAAGTGTATAAAGTAAAAATTTTAAAATCCGAAAGAATTTAACCCCTTCCCACACTTAAGATCTTGCAATGCCCTCATTTGCAAGAAATCAGTAACAATTTAAATTATTGAGGGTGATTTGTGTGAAAATGATTAAATTTTACCAAAGTTTCCAAACATATTGGCGTTTGTTTGCTGAATGATAAATGGTGCACATCATTTGTTCATTCCTTCTTGTTGTTATTTCACATATATTTTGCATCTTGTCGTCAAAATTAGTTGCTTTTGCTGAACTTAATGACAGTCTTTGAAAATGCGTTGTTTTACCCTGTTGTGTACATAAGATAAACTGCAAACATATATACATATTTCTGAAGTTTGGTATATTACCCCACATTCAAAAATTATTAAAATCTAAGAATAAAAGTTAGAACATTATAAAAACTATTACAATATTAACATAAGTATTAAACGTATCAATATTACAAATTACAAAATAAATAAAACTAAGTAGACTAGGGATGATACTGGTACCAATAGGGGTTCCAAGCATAACCATAGGTGCTATAGAATGCTTCGGCAGGGTTATACGTAGGATACGGTGGTTGCATCTCTATAGACCAGGGAGGGAAGATGAGTTTCGGTGTAGGAATATAGTTTCTACCTATATGTTGGCAATGAGCTATGATTTGGTTCTGATGAACTTGCCAATCTTCAAATGCTCTCTGTCTAGCATTTTCGTACTCCTGTGAAGCTATAAACCTTTACATTTCTTGCATCTCATTTCCCCCTCCTACATTACCTTGCTGTTGGTTTCTCTCAACCTGTGGATGTCTACCATGGTATTGTACTGCGGCGTTATTTCGCCTTTTCAAAATTTTCGCACCATGGTATACATTTAAACCTATAGTATCGCGGGGTTCTGGTTCTTCTACTAATAATCCCCCCGACTTATATCCACACCGAGATATTCAGCAATCAAAGTAATAAAAATACCACCTCCTATTATGCTATGCGGTCGCATCCCCCTAACCATAGCTGATAAATAATAACCCACACAATAAGGTATACTTACAGCGCTTTGTGGGTCTCGAATACACATATAGTAAAACAAATCCTGTTCATTTACCTTTTCCTTGTTCTTACCCCTTTGTGTAATCGAATTAGCTAAAAACCTATGAATTACTCTTAATTCAGCTCTATCTATATCCAAATAAGAGTAATTTCCCCCTTTGAAACGGTGATGGCTTGTCATTTGACTCCACACACCGTGTGTATCAAAATTTTCATCTATCTTTCTACCATTTAGTATCAACCCTCTACAATCGGCAGATGCTAACTCCTCAGGCGTATATATACGTAAAGCCTGAGCCATGTCTAGTAAAGACATGTGGCGCATCGAACCGCCTAACAAAAATCTAATAAAAGAACGATCGGTTAAACTAGCTACCCGATCATTCAACTCTATACTACACAACAATTCTTCACACCATACTTTATATACAGGTCTACGCATGGTGAATAAACGTACCCAGTCATTAAAAGTAGAATTACCATACCTCTGTACAAGTAATTCCCTAATTGGCCCGGCCAATTCTACAGCTTCTAAGGGTCCCCATTCTATGACCCTCGGTACCTCAACAACCTTAGAATGAAGAGTATGCAACCCCCTTTGGTATTTTGGATAATCTATCCAAAGTCTGTCAAATCTCAGGTTCGGGTGCAACTCTTCCAAGTGCATATCAGAAAAGGTCATGACTGGATGAGGTATATCTTGCTTGTAGTAGTTATCCACCTCCTGTTGTTCCGCATTCTCAGCAGGAGCATTGCGAGCTTGTGATGAAGATTCACCCCTTTCAGTCTGCAAAACACATCAAACACAATTTTTGTGCATCCAAATATGCATTAGTGTCAGCAAAATCATCAATCAAAATAATTACAATGACATGATCAATTTATATCAAACTTAAGCTCATTTTCACATTTTTATCAAATCTACACTTTTTCAAATAAGCATATACGAAAATGTTCGCCAAGTTCATAAGCATTCAACTCAAATAACATGTCAAAATAATCATTACTAGCAATTAAACAATTTTCAAATGACATTATCTCTCAAAAATCAAGTTCATGAATTTTAGACTTGAAAAAGTCCACTTTAATTCTCAAAATCATGTTTAGGCTCAAAGTTTGGATCATTTAACTACTTAAACATGTTACACTACTTAATTTAGCAACAATTCATGACAAAAATCGGCCATAACCTGTTTATATCAAAAAGCCCCAAATTTGCTCAAGAACACAAACCCTAGATTACTCAAAATTTGAAGTTTAATGCTTCTAATCATGTTAAATAGCATCAATCTAGGTTATACAAGCATAATACATAAACAATTTAAGCTTAATTACACTAAAAAGCATCAAAATTAAATTGGGGAAAAAAATTGCTCAAGAACACTAATTTTCGGATTAAATGGTGTTTAGGTGTAGAAATTTACCGTTTTTCTTGAGTAATTCCTAGATAGCATCCTTCTCAACATGATTTTAGTAAAAGATTTGGTGATTAACGGTTAAAAATTGTGATTTTGGGGTGTATTTTTCGACTTTTTTCGGCAGTTTGTTCGCAGTGTTTTGTGTTTGAGGTGTGCAACTGAGCTGTTCCAGCTCTTTTTATTTTTTCTGTAAATTGGTCCCTCCGCGAGTCGCGGAGATTTCCCCTTCAAAGCAATTTCGGTTAAATATAATGATAATAAAAGTTCTCGTCCCTCCCTTGGGTAAAGCAATTTCGGTTTAAAGACCTAGTCTTCTACTTACGACGAATTTTAAAAATCATATTTTTAACTTAATGAGATTAAGTAAATTTTTGTTTTTAAATTCACACAATTTAAATATAAAATTCAAAATTAATATTAAAAATTCACACCAAACTTACAATTTAAAATGCATAAAATAAAAAATTCATATTTTAATAATTAAAAATTCACACCAAACTTAATTTAAAAATTCATATTATAAATTCAAACCAAACTTATATTAATTTTTCAAATATTTACAATTTTAAAAATATTGTTTTTACAAAGTTTACAATATTAATTTAAGATTTAAATATTAATTTTAAAAACATGGTAAAAATAAAATTAAAAATCTTTTTGTCTTTTTATCCCACTTTAATCAATCAAATATTATCAAAAATATGCGCCCCTCTTTTCGGTAAAGTAATTTCGGTTCCAAGACCTAATTTAACTCATGACGAATTTTTGAAATATTTTGGGTTGATTGATTAAATATATTTATACCTTAAGAATAAACGTTAAATTGCGCATTCATGTAATAATTTTTTTTTTAAATGATATCAATAATTTCGGTCGCCAAACCTAATTTTATTCAATACCAATTTAATACTTTATAGCGAACAAATTATCGTTTATTATCAAAAGGTTAAAAATAAAAAAATAAAAATAAAAACTGTACAGACATACCTGTGAAATAGATTTCTTAGTTATATGATCTATCCCATTCATAAGATAGTCGGTTTAATTGGTTTTCCATAGCTACATAGGCGTAACCTCGAGCATTCAGTGTCTTTTCTTCTAAACATATGAACGGTCCGTCTCTGCATAAAGTAACAAATTCGGTATTTGAATAGGTTTGATTATTTGAACATTTACCTCCATGTGACCATTTTCCGCATTTGTGACATCTTTCTAGGTGTCGTGCTCTTCTTTTTGCTGCGGATTTTGATTTTCCTTTACCAAATTGTAACTTATTATCTTCGCATCTGGATTCTTTTCTAACTCCGTCCATTCTTTCTCTGATTACTGATACTATTTCACTCGGTAGTATGTCATTATTACGTTTAGTGATCAAAGCATGTAGCATTAGACCATGGTTTAGTTCACAGGCAGTCTTCATTTTGTAAAAACCTAAAAAAAAATAAAAATTCAGAATGGGGGGAGAAGACTAGTTCTTTAGGGTCTGCTAGGGAAAGACCATTCGGGTTCCATTTTCGAGAACTACACGAAAACAGACAATCTAACTCTAACAGAAATACATAAACCCCTTGATTCTCCCCACACTTAGTTGGCTGTGGTATCGAAATTGTGATTAACATTATTTTCAATTGAATCATCATCAACTTGTATATCTTTGACTTTTACTTCAATCCATTTGTTGATTTCCTCCGTAACTTTCACAAATTCAACTAACATTGCCTTTTCTTTTGACGATAAATTGGATATTAATCGGTTATATAACTTAAAGTTTCCTTTAATCTTAGCATCGTGAATCCGTTTATAAAGTTTCTTCGTTGAACTGTTAAAAATGGATTCATCTAATTTCGTATCATCAACTGCATTCTTTGTGATTGGATCATCATTAAGTGTTTCTTCATCTTCCCCACACTTATGCGTTTTTATTGGTCTAACAGTTTTGGTTTGTGGAGATCTAAACTTTCGGTTCACAAAGGTGATCGATGTATCACCATCCCTTAGTGTTATTCTACCTTCTCTTACATCAATGAATGCCTCGATGGTTGCTAAAAATGGGCGACCTAGAATCAGAGGAATATCAAGGTTTTCCTCCATATTAATCACTATGAAGTTTGCAACAAAGGTCAAACTTCCCACGTTAACAAGTAAATTATCTGCTATTCCAACCGGGTGTTTAATGGTTTGGTCAAATGATTGAACACCTATTTTGGTTGGTTTTAATTTACCCATGCCTAATCTTTTGTGTAAGGAAAGAGGCATAATATTTGCACTTGCTCCTAAATCTGCGAGTCCATTATATACAGCACCATCATTAAGTAAGCAATAAATGATAAATTCACCCGGGTCTCCTGCTTTAGTAAGTCGAGTTGGTTTGTAAACCTTTTTCGGGTGTTCTTTCCTTGGTTCTTTCATTTCTATTTGAATTTCTTGTTCACATTTTTCTTCGTTTCTTGGAATGGGAGGTTTGTATAGGAATTCTTCTTCATCACTCAAATTTGAATCCTCCATATATTCCACTTTTGATTTTTCATATGTTGTTGATAACATATTTATGTTTTCATTTTGAAGATTTTCTTGGGTGGTGAAATTATGATTAACTTCATTGTCAACTTCCATCGGACCATGTATGTAATGTTTAACTCTGTGACCATTAACTTTAAATTCAATCCCATTTGAATTTATTAATTCTATCGTTCCGTATGGGAAAACTCTTTTGACTATGAATGGTCCAGACCATCTTGATTTCAATTTTCCAGGAAATAGCTTGAATCGTGAATTGAAAAGAAGAACTCTGTCTCCTTCCTTAAATTCTTTTGAACTTCTGATTCATTTATCATGCCATTTCTTCGTTCTTTCTTTATAGATTAACGAATTTTCGTATGCTTCATGTCTTAATTCTTCTAATTCGTTTAGTTGACTTAATCGTAGACGTCCGGCTTCATGTAAATCAAGATTACATGTCTTCAAAGCCCAAAATGCTTTGTGTTCAATTTCTACTGGAAGATGACATGCTTTTCCATAAACAAGTCTAAAAGGTGTGGTTCCAATTGGAGTTTTGTAGACTGTTCTAAAAGCCCAGAGTGCATCCTCTAATTTAATGGACCATTCCTTCGGATTTGATCCTACGGTTTTCTCTAGAATACGTTTTAAAGCTCGGTTGGTATTTTCAACTTGTCCACTTGTTTGTGGATGCTATGCGGTGGAGATTTTATGAGTTACTCCATATCTTTTAAGAACTTTCTCAAGTTGATTATTATAAAAATGAGTACCCCGATCACTTATTAAAGCTTTCGGTGTTCCAAACCTTGCAAAAAGACGTTTTAAAAAATTGACTACAACTCGTGCATCGTTAGTTGGGAGAGCTTGTGCTTCCGCCCATTTAGATACATAATCAATGGCTACGAGTATATATAGATTATTATGAGATTTTGGGAATGGACCCATAAAGTCAATACCCCAAATGTCAAATACTTCACATACTTGGATGACATTTTGTGGCATTTCATCACGTTGACTTATTTTTCCGACCCTTTGACAAGCATCACAGGATTTGCAAAGAAGATGTGCGTCTTTGTAAATTGTAGGCCAATAGAATCCAGCATCATAAACTTTTCTTGCTGTTAGTTGAGGCCCATAATGCCCTCCTGTTGGTCCTGTGTGACAATGGTTTAATATTTTAATAGCTTCATCTCCAAATACACATCGGCGTATTATTCCATCGGGACAACTTTTAAACAGATGTGGATCTTCCCAGAAATAGTGTTTTATATCACTGAAGAATTTCTTTCGTCTTTGGTACGATAATCATTTTTCAAGGAATCCACAAACTAAGTAGTTTACATAGTCTGCAAACCATGGAATTTCTTTATAATCTATCTTCAATAGATATTCATCAGGAAAGTTGTCTTGTATGGCCGATTCATTTAGAACTTCTAATTCGGGATTTTCAAGACGAGAAAGATGATCAGCGGCGAGATTTTCTGCTCCTCTTTTATCTCGGATTTCAATATCAAACTCTTGTAAGAGTAAGATCCAACGGATTAATCTTGGTTTAGCATCTTGTTTTGAAAATAGGTATCTAAGAGCAGAATGGTCGGTATAGACCACCGTTTTTGCTAGAACGAGATATGATCGAAATTTGTCAAAAGCAAAGACAATAGCAAGGAGTTCTTTTTCAGTAGTTGTATAGTTCGTTTGTGCTCCTTGTAACGTCTTACTAGCATAATATATAGGTTGAAATTGTTTTTCAATCCTTTGTCCTAAAACGGCTCCCATTGCAAAATCACTTACATCGCACATTAATTCAAATGGTAGATTCCAATTTGGTGTTATCATGATTGGCGCATTAGTGAGTTTCTCTTTAAGAATATTAAAAGATTTGATACACTCATCTGAAAAGATGAATGGAGCATCCTTTTCTAGGAGTTTATTCATAGGAGTGGCAATTTTAGAAAAATCTTTTATGAAACGTCGGTAAAAACCGGCATGCCCTAGAAAACTCCTAACTCCTCTAACATTGGTGGGATGTGGAAGTTTAGCAATTACATCTACTTTAGCTCTATCCACTTCAATTCCTTCTTTTGAAATTTTATGTCCAAGAACGATGCCTTCTTTAACCATGAAATGGCATTTCTCCCAATTAAGTACTAGATTTGATTGTTCGCATCTAATAAGCATTCGTTCAAGATTAGCTAGACATGTTTCAAATGTATCACCGAAGACTGAAAAGTCATCCATGAAAACTTCCATGCATTCTTCTATCATGTCGTGAAAAATCGCCATCATACACCTTTGAAAGGTTGCAGGGGCGTTGCAAAGTCCAAATGGCATGCGTTTGTAAGCAAAAGTACCATAAGGGCACGTGAATGTGGTTTTCTCTTGATCTTCAGGTGCTATTGGAATTTGAAAATATCCGGAAAATCCATCTAGAAAATAATAGTAACTATTCCCGGCTAATCTTTCCAACATTTGATCTATGAAAGGTAGGGGAAAGTGATCTTTTCTGGTGGCGTCATTTAATTTTCTATAATCAATACACACACGCCATCCTGTTACAGTCCTAGTAGGAATAAGCTCATTTTTCTCATTTGTAATGACAGTCATGCCACCCTTCTTAGGCACGCATTGAACTGGGCTTACCCATGGACTATCAGAAATTGGATATATCAAACCTGCATCTAGCAGTTTAATAATCTCTTTCTTAACTACATCTTGCATATTAGGATTTAGTCTTCGTTGGCGTTGCACATACGTTTTATGACCTTCTTCCATAAGGATTTTATGTGTGCAATACGAAGGACTTATTCCTTTAATATCATGAATCTTCCATGCAATGGCTGGTTTATGAGCTTTCAACACAGAAATGAGTTGTGATTTCTCATTTTCAGTAAGAGAAGACGATATTATTACAGGTAATTCAGATTCACCATGTAAATAAGCGTATTCCAAATGGTTTAGAAGTGGCTTTAACTCTAATTTCGGTGGTTCTTTTATTGATGATTTGTATCGATATCTGTCTTCTTCTTTTAGCATTTGAATTTCTTCTGTTGTTGGTTCATATCCATTAGCTATAAGTGTAGCTAACATTTCAGCTTCATCAATTGGTTCATTACCTTCTCCTAAAGAACATTCTCCTGTTCCTTGTAATTCTGAAAATTCTTCTAATAATTCTGCATGTGCATCTATAGTTTGAATATAATAACATGTATCATCTGCAGATTGTAGTTGTTGCATTGCTCTATCAACTGAAAAGGTAACACTCTCATCCTCTATACTTAGGGTCAGTTTCTTACCGAACACGTCTATCATTGCTTTAGCCGTGTTTAAGAGTGGTCTTCCTAATATGAGAGGAACTTGAGAATCTTCTTCCATGTCCAGAACAACAAAATCTACTGGAAATACTAAAGTACTAACTTTAACTAGCATGTTCTCCATTATCCCTCTAGGATATTTTATTGATCTATCGGCTAGTTGTATGCTTATTCTGGTTGGTTTCAATTCTCCAAGGTCTAGTTTAGCGTATAGTGAATATGGCATTAGATTTATACTAGCACCTAAGTCTGCCAATGCTTCTATTGAACTAAGACTACTCAGAAAACATGGAATTGTGAAACTTCCTGGATCAGATAATTTTTCTGGTATCTTATTCAACAGCACTGCTGAACAATTAGCATTCATAGTAACAGCCGACAGTTCTTCCATTTTCTTTCTATTTGAGATTAGATCTTTCAAGAATTTAGCATATCTAGGCATTCCTGAAATCACATCAATGAAAGGAAGATTTACATTTATCTGTTTAAACATATCCAAGAATTTGGATTGCTCGGCTTCAAGTTTCTCTTTCTTCATTTTACTCGGGTAAGGAAGTGGTGGTTGGTATGGTTTAACATAAGGTTTAGCCTTAACTGTGTTATCTTCATTAACCTTTTCAACTACCGGTTCTTTTTCCTTATCTTGATCAGGTTGTGGTTCTTGTGGAGTAGGAACAGCTTCATCAGAAGTTACAGGTATTTCAGGTGGTTTAAGTGTTGTACCACTTCTTGTGGTAATGGCTTTTGCTGTTTCATTTTGGGGGTTAGCATTTGTATCACTAGGTAGACTTCCCGGTTTTCTTTCACCTATTAACCTTGCTAGGTTACTTACTTCTTGTTCCAGATTTTGAATAGAAGCTTGTTGATTTCTAAATGCTTGAGCATTTTGTTCATTGGTTTGTTTCTGAGATGTGAAAAACTGCGTTTGAGTTTCAACTAGCTTCGTCATCATATCTTCTAAATTCGGCTTTTTATCATCGGTTTGTTGTGGTGGTTTGTTTTGAAAATTAGGTCTTTGCTGATTATAAGTATTATTGGATACTTGTTGATTGCTAGGACCTTGTTGGTTGTTGTATGGAATATTTCGGTTATAATTCTGGTTTTGATTGTAAATCGGTCTTGGCGGTTGATAATTATTCTGATAATTATTTCCAGGCCTTTGGTTTATGTATGAAATATTCTCTCTTTGTTCCATTGTTAATTCGATACTGAGACAATCTTTTGTCAAATGTGGTCCTCCACACTGCTCACAACTAATTCGTATTGAGTGAATATCTTTAGTCATCTTTTCCATTCGTCTCTCGACAACATCTATCTTTGCAGAAATGGAATCTAAGTCATGGCTAGAATCGGCTCTAGCTGCTTTAGATGATCTAACGATATCTTTTTCTTGGTGCCACTCATGTGAGTGGGAAGCAGTGTTATCAATAATTTTGTAAGCATCAGTTTCGGTTTTCTTCATAATAGAACCACCAGCTGCTATATCTATGTCTTTTCTTGTAGTGATGTCGCATCCTTGGTAGAATATTTGTACTATTTAACAGGTGTCTAAACCATGTTGCGGACATCCTCTTAATAACTTTCCATATCTTGTCCATGCCTCATATAGAGTTTCATTTGGTTTCTGTGTGAACGTAACAATTTCTGCTTGAAGTCTTACGGCTTTAGATGCAGGAAAGAATTGTTTAAGAAATTTGTCAACTAAAACATCCCATGTATCAATCGCCCTTTCAGGTAACGATTCCAACCAATCTTTGGCTTCTCCCTTTAAAGTCCAGGGAAATAACATGAGATATATCTGTTCATCCTCCACTTCTCGGATTTTAAATAGTGTGCAGATCCTATTAAAGGTACGTAAATGTTCATTTGGATCTTCCTTCGGCGCACCACTAAATTGGCATTGATTAGTCACCATGTGTAGAATTTGTCCTTTGATTTCATAATCTGGCGCATTAATGTCTGGATGAGTAATTGCGTGACCTTGGCCAGTGCGTTTAGCTCTCATTCGGTCTTCCATACTTAAAGGTTCCAGATTCTCCATAATTGAATTTGTTGAATTGGAATCACTAGAGGATTCTGATTTAATGGTTCGTTCCTCAACAATCTCTGTTTGAATGATTGGTGGTTCCGGAGGAAAGTTTAGTGGTTCAGGATCTACGAATCGTTCCTGAATATTCTCCGGATTCTCAATTGTGAGGTCGGGTTCAAAAAATGGATTATCGGAAATTTGAACTGAAGTAATTGGTCGACTGGATGACGATTCTAAAGAAAAATCAACGGCAGTAATATTTGCTAAATGTCTTGATCTAGTTACAGGTGGTGAACGTACAAAAGGTGGTGAACGTCTTGCTCGGTGCATTCACTGAATATCCTATTAGTTTTTAAAAGGAAAGAAAAATTATAATAAGTTATCCAATCAATAGACTTTTCTGATTTTGCCCACGTTTCGAATAGCCAAAAGATGCAGCAGAGGGGCAGGATTCGTTTGGTCTCAATATAATTGAGGACTGTTTGGCTCCAATAACCCGGTCCACGTACAAATCCAACTATTACTACGAACCAGAAAATTTTGATGTCTATCAATTTAACCACTTAAAATAAATTTTCGTAATTTTAAGAAATTTAGATAAGAAGTAGAATAAAAATCTATGTCCTAAAACTAGAATAGCGAGAAATAAGAAAGAAAAAGAGTTCGTCGGAAAAAGGTCGAAAAAGAAAAATGGTTGAAAAATAAAAGGTGACGGAAAAATAAAAGAAACTTATAAAACTTAAAAACACTTGACTAACCTAACCTTATTACTACCACTAACTTAAAATTATAATCGCAAATTGAGATTACTAATTGGAATGATAATTGATACATAGGTAAAAGGCGTCTAAAAATATTAAAGCTTACAATAAAAACTAAATCCCAAATGGAAATAACTTAAAAAGAAACTAAAACTTAAAAAGGCGTCGCAAAATTCTAAAGCACCTAAATCTTAGTCTAAAGAAAAAGCACTTAAGGAATTCTACGGCAAAGCCTAAAAATCTAGAAGTAAAAATAACTATGGCAAAAACTAAGTTTAAAACTAAATATGAGCGAAAAATACAAAAGTTACGCTAAAACAATTAAAAAGGGACAAAATATAAAAATATACAAAAAGTTGTAAAAATTACAATTTTTATAAAAATATTATTTTTATATTATTTATTTATTAAAACTATTAATTTTATAAATTAATTAAACTAATTAATACTAAATACATACATTAAATAAAAAGTAAAAGTAATAATAAAACTAATTATAATAATAATAATAATTAGGGTTAAATAATAATAATAATAATTAATAAATACCCGTAATTAATGCTGAATTAGGGTTCTGTCGCGTGTCAGAAAAGCTCCGCGAGTCGCGGTATTCAAAGCATCAAACCCCGCGAGTCTCGGGGTTCCAGAATTCAGCTGACAGATTTAAATATTCGACGCGTTTTTCTTTTTTTTTTTATTTTTTTTATTTTCTGTTTTTAATTTAATTAATATATTTATATAAGTTAAATAAGATTTTTCTTAAAAACTAAGATAAAAATAAAATACTTTATAATTTTATAAATAACAATCTAAAAAAATAGATTTATATATGATTATTATTTTTTTTCGGTTTTTTATATTTATAAAATATATTTATAAAATAAATTAAATAAAACTTATATTTTTACAAACTAAAGAAAATTTATAAAACTTAAATATTTATCAAACTCCTAAAAATATTTATATTTTTGTTTTTCTTTTTATATTTTCGAATATTTAAAACGTATTTTTATAAAAACGAATTTTAATAAAAGTAAACTAAAAATCTTTTTTTTATATTAGCGCTGCGCTTCCGGCGTTTAAGAGTTGTCCCTGGCAGCGGCGCCAAAAATAACTTGATGTCGTGCGAGGTGTATATAAAATAGCTTAAATTTTACAAGAAAATACTATTAAGTACGATACATTTTTACACAAGATATTTATTTATTTAGAGAACGGATATACTTAAACCTTGCTACAACACTTATAGGCAGTGTACCTAATCGTACAGTAGTGTAGTTTTTAGTAAGTTCGGTTCGTTCCACAGGGAAATCTTTAAACAAAGCTTAACGCTATATTAGTTTACTTTTATAAAAATACAAATATATATATAAGTAATATTATTATTATAAAGGGGGGTTTTTTTTACCGTTTAATGACCGGTTTGTCGATTTTAAAACTTTAGTCGTAGTTAAAACCAAATGTAAAATAATAAATAAAAGACTTAATTTAAAGCGTAAAGTAAATAACGATAATGAAATTGCGAATAATAAAAGTGCGATAAAATAAACTTGCGATAATTAAAAAGTACGATAATTAAAAGTGCAATTAAATACAATAAAAATAAAAATGCGATAATTAGAAGTGCAATTAAATATAAAATAAAGGAAATTAAATATGAAATAAAAGAATTATGCTTATTTAAACTTCCGTAATCATGATGTTTGACGTGTTGATTTTAGTTTTATGCCCATGGGTTAATTGTCCTTTGTCCTGGATTATTTAATATGTCCATATGGATTTGTCCATAATAGTCCATCAGTCATAAATATAAAGAGCGAAAGCCTTCGTCAAATTATTCTTATTCCCGAAGTTAAATATTCCAACTAATTGGGGATTCGAATTGTAACAAGGTTTTAATACTTTGTTTAATGAATACACCAGGTTATCGACTGCGTGTAAACCAAGGTTTTACTACTTTGTTAACAATTACACCAATTACCCTTGAATGTAATTCACCCCTGTTTCAACAAGTCTATTAACTATTAATCCAGTTCCGTATCCGGTAAAATGAACAATAATTCGTACTTATAAATATCCCGCCCATCGTGTCCGATTAAGCGTATGTGGTTATATATAAATACGTCGAATTATAAGTTTGTATATTAAATTAACAAGGTATTGTTTAGTTAATATAAAACCCATTAATAGCCCATAGTCTAATTTCTACAAGTGTCGTTCTTTTGTCCAAACCCCAATTATGGTACAAAGCCCAATTACCCAATTTTAGTGATTAGCCTAACATCATGATTACTTAGGATTAAATAAGCATAATAATAACTTAGCTATGAGACATTAATATAAAAAGGTTGAACATAACTTACAATGATTAAAAATAGCGTAGCGTTATACGGACAGAATTTTGACTTACACCCTTACAACATTCGCTAACGTACCCTTATTATTAGAATTAAAATTAAAATTAAAATTAAAATATAAATAAATATAAATATTACGATATAGATAGAGAGATGGATGGATTTTTGGTGATTTTTGCGATCAGAATTCGTTTGCTTTTATAGGAATTTTCAAAACTTGGGGCTCCGCGACTCGCGGCCCTTTTGGCCTTCAAACTCCGCGAGTCGCGGAGTTTGCTTTTACAGCTCACACGAGTTTGGCTCTTTGTTTACCGACGGTTTTATAAATAAATATAATATATTAAATAATTATAAGAATTATTTAAATATTATATTATATTTATGTGCATAGTTGACTTGTAATTTTTAGTCCGTTGCGTTGAGCGTTGAGAGTTGACTCATGTCCCGGTTCCGGATTTTCGAACGTCCTTGCGTACAATTTTATATTTTGTACTTTGCGTTTTGAATCTTGTACTCTTGTAATTTCGAGACGTTTCTTATCAATAATTGGAACCTCTTTGATTGTCTTTTGTACTTTTGAGCTTTTTGGTCGTTTGCGTCTTCAATTCGTCGAATCTGTCTTTTGTCTTCACCTTTTATTATTTAAACGAATATCACTTGTAAATAGAACAATTGCAACTAAAAGCTTGTCTTTCTTGAGGAATAATGCTATGAAATATATGTTCGTTTTTAGCATTATCAAATATTCTCACACTTGAGCGTTGCTTGTCCTCAAGCAATATCGTCTTGAAATACTAGAATCACTTCTTTATTCTTCACACTTTGTACATCAGTGATTTCTATACGGTGGTATAAACAATGGTAGTAACGATATGGTTTACAGTCCCACATGACTATAAAAATTTAGATCCATTAAGGAAATTGGATCTTTATGAAAACATTTGATCTTTTGAAAATTAAATCTAGTTTTTACCCTAGATAAGTTTTCCGGAATAACCCTTTACCGGTGTTTGCAAAATATTTTTGTGGGTTTGGTGGGTTTCAGATTTGAAAATTTTAGCTCAAAACTTATGGTTTTGTGTCACCCACTTGCTAACCTTGTATTAGGAAAGCAACACGTCCAGTTTACTTGTCCCGTATATTACCTTTCGGTAAACTACCGTCCGGTTGTAAAGGAAAGCGTTGAACAAGCAACTGTTAAGGCAATGTCCCCTGACATGCTTTTAATTATGGTCTATAACGTGTCGGACGCAATTACTATCCTTGGTAGGAGCAATAGTAAAGCTCACCCTTATAATTTTTCGGTCTGGCACAAGGTCCTGTCTTTGACCACTATGCAACCACCGTTCTTACGGTTGACACCCGATTTGGTTCAGGTGACCTAATGAATTCCAGGTGAATTCCTAGGATTTTACGTTCAATGGTAATGAACGCATTGAAAATAGGGTTTTCAGAAAACAAATCGATTTGTAATTTTGATCAAAATATTTTCTCGTTTAAGCTCGAGTTTAGATATCATCGAATTCCATGAGTTTGTAATTCTCAATCTTTAAGGTCAATCTCAAGGATTGAGTAATATCATTCTTAGAAGCTGATTTTTGATCTTTTAAGGAGATTATCCTTTCTGGGGATATGATTCATTAGTCTTATCCAGCTAATTTGCATGGTGCCCCCCATTTTACGAGATAAATCTTTCTCATGGTTAGGATAAATCTGACCACTTGGCGACCCTGTTTAATGCTGAGGTCCGTGGATTTCCTGCTGATTTTAGTGATGACTTTTCTAGATTTTTCATCAACCTACAGCTGGTCTGGATGACAACTTCTTGACCTAAATCAAGAAGCGCGTGTCTTTTTCGGAAGACTTTACTTCCTTTTAATGATGGAATTGATTCATCGTGTAGATCCATCTTTCTTACAGTAAATCAGGTAAAACTTTTTAGTTTAGTCCAAAGCAAAAGTATTTTCAGTTATTTGTACAAAAATATGTGATATATGTTTTGAATAACTTGGAGAATTTTCCCACACTTGACTTTTATTTTCCTTTTTATCGTCCTCTATTCCATTTTAAATGAATTTTAACATTTTGGTTTGTTTCTCAATTTATGTCCTTTCTGAGGTAACAATAATTTCGGTGTTAAAACCTAGTTTTATCGTTCATAAATATGTATAAACATGATTTTGAGTTCATTTAATTGAAAATTTTGAAAAATTTTACTAGAATTGGGTAGTCAGTATATAAGACTAGGGCTGTTCTTTATTATCAGAGAGCACTAGATTTTAATACAACTACTGCTTTACTAGTATTTTTAATGATAACCAAGTGTATAAAGTAAAAATTTTAAAATTCGAAAGAATTTAACCCCTTCCCACACTTAAGATCTTGCAATGCCCTCATTTGCAAGAAATCAGTAACAATTTAAATTATTGAGGGTGATTTGTGTGAAAATGATTAAATTTTACCAAAGTTTCCAAACATATTGGCGTTTGTTTGCTGAATGATAAATGGTGCACATCATTTGTTCATTCCTTCTTGTTGTTATTTCACATATATTTTGCATCTTGTCGTCAAAATTAGTTGCTTTTGCTGAACTTAATGACAGTCTTTGAAAATGCGTTGTTTTACCCTGTTGTGTACATAAGATAAACTGCAAACATATATACATATTTCTGAAGTTTGGTATATTACCCAACATTCAAAAATTATTAAAATCTAAGAATAAAAGTTAGAACATTATAAAAACTATTGCAATATTAACATAAGTATTAAACGTATCAATATTACAAATTACAAAATAAATAAAACTAAGTAGACTAGGGATGATACTGGTACCAATAGGGGTTCCAAGCATAACCATAGGTGCTATAGAATGCTTCGGCAGGGTTATACGTAGGATACGGTGGTTGCATCTCTATAGACCAGGGAGGGAAGATGGGTTTCGGTGTAGGAATATAGTTTCTACCTATATGTTGGCAATGAGCTATGATTTGGTTCTGATGAACTTGCCAATCTTCAAATGCTCTCTGTCTAGCATTTTCGTACTCCTGTGAAGCTATAAACCTTTGCATTTCTTGCATCTCATTTCCCCCTCCTACATTACCTTGCTGTTGGTTTCTCTCAACCTGTGGATGTCTACCATGGTATTGTACTGCGGCGTTATTTCGCCTTTTCAAAATTTTCGCACCATGGTATACATTTAAACCTATAGTATCGCGGGGTTCTGGTTCTTCTACTAATAATCCCCCCCGACTTATATCCACACCGAGATATTCAGTAATCAAAGTAATAAAAATACCACCTACTATTATGCTATGCGGTCGCATCCCCCTAACCATAGCTGATAAATAATAACCCACACAATAAGGTATACTTACAGCACTTTGTGGGTCTCGAATACACATATGGTAAAACAAATCCTGTTCATTTACCTTTTCCTTGTTCTTACCCCTTTGTGTAATCGAATTAGCTAAAAACCTATGAATTACTCTTAATTCAGCTCTATCTATATCCAAATAAGAGTAATTTCCCCATTTGAAACGGTGATGGCTTGTCATTTGACTCCACACACCGTGTGTATCAAAATTTTCATCTATCTTTCTACCATTTAGTATCAACCCTCTACAATCGGCAGATGCTAACTCCTCAGGCGTATATATACGTAAAGCCTGAGCCATGTCTAGTAAAGACATGTGGCGCATCGAACCGCCTAACAAAAATCTAATAAAAGAACGATCGGTTAAACTAGCTACCCGATCATTCAACTCTATACTACACAACAATTCTTCACACCATACTTTATATACAGGTCTACGCATGGTGAATAAACGTACCCAGTCATTAAAAGTAGAATTACCATACCTCTGTACAAGTAATTCCCTAATTGGTCCGGCCAATTCTACAGCTTCTAAGGGTCCCCATTCTATGACCCTCGGTACCTCAACAACCTTAGAATGAAGAGTATGCAAACCCCTTTGGTATTTTGGATAATCAATCCAAAGTCTGTCAAATCTCAGGTTCGGGTGCAACTCTTCCAAGTGCATATCAGAAAAGGTCATGACTGGATGAGGTATATCTTGCTTGTAGTAGTTATCCACCTCCTGTTGTTCCGCATTCTCAGCAGGAGCATTGCGAGCTTGGGATGAAGATTCACCCCTTTCAGTCTGCAAAATACATCAAACACAATTTTTGTGCATCCAAATATGCATTAGTGTCAGCAAAATCATCAATCAAAATAATTACAATGACATGATCAATTTATATCAAACTTAAGCTCATTTTCACATTTTTATCAAATCTACACTTTTTCAAATAAGCATATACGAAAATGTTCGCCAAGTTCATAAGCATTCAACTCAAATAACATGTCAAAATAATCATTACTAGCAATTAAACAAGTTTCAAATGGCATTATCTCTCAAAAATCAAGTTCATGAATTTTAGACTTGAAAAAGTCCACTTTAATTCTCAAAATCATGTTTAGGCTCAAAGTTTGGATCATTTAACTACCTAAACATGTTACACTACTTAATTTAGCAACAATTCATGACAAAAATCGGCCATAACCTGTTTATATCAAAAAGCCCCAAATTTGCTCAAGAACACAAACCCTAGATTACTCAAAATTTGAAGTTTAATGCTTCTAATCATGTTAAATAGCATCAATCTAGGTTATACAAGCATAATACATAAACAATTTAAGCTTAATTACACTAAAAAGCATCAAAATTAAATTGGGGAAAAAAATTGCTCAAGAACACTAATTTTCGGATTAAATGGTGTTTAGGTGTAGAAATTTACCGTTTTTCTTGAGTAATTCCTAGATAGCATCCTTCTCAACATGATTTTAGTAAAAGATTTGGTGATTAACGATTAAAAATTGTGATTTTGGGGTGTATTTTTCGACTTTTTTCGGCAGTTTGTTCGCAGTGTTTTGTGTTTGAGGTGTGCAACTGAGCTGTTCCAGCTCTTTTTATTTTTTCTGTAAATTGGTCCCTCCGTGAGTCGCGGAGATTTCCCCTTCAAACTCCGCGAGTCGCGGAGTTTGGTATTTTTTTTTTATAACTTATACTAATTAAAACAATTAAGTAATTAATTTTAAAATTTTGTTTCCCTTGTTATTTAGGACGAGGTCGTTTCGGATCGATGTCCTAGTCCGTCCTTCGACAAAATTTTAAAATTTGTCTTTTTGTAGCGATTGTTTTAAAAGCTAAGATTTTTGGGTTTTTTAATGTTTTTGGCATACTTTAATTCAATAAGATTAAAAATAATGATAATAAAAGTTCTCGTCCCTCCCTTGGGTAAAGCAATTTCGGTTTAAAGACCTAGTCTTCAACTTACGACGAATTTTAAAAATCATATTTTTAACTTAATGAGATTAAGTAAATTTTTGTTTTTAAATTCACACAATTTAAATATAAAATTCAAAATTAATATTAAAAATTCACACCAAACTTACAATTTAAAATGCATAAAATTAAAAATTCATATTTTAATAATTAAAAATTCACACCAAACTTAATTTAAAAATTCATATTATAAATTCAAACCAAACTTATATTAATTTTTCAAATATTTACAATTTTAAAAATATTGTTTTTACAAAGTTTACAATATTAATTTAAGATTTAAATATTAATTTTAAAAACATGGTAAAAATAAAATTAAAAATCTTTTTGGCTTTTTATCCCACTTTAATCAATCAAATATTATCAAAAATATGCGCCCCTCTTTTCGGAAAAGTAATTTCGGTTCCAAGACCTAATTTAACTCATGACGAATTTTTGAAATATTTTGGGTTGATTGATTAAAGATATTTATACCTTAAGAATAAACGTTAAATTGCGCAGTCATGTAATTTTTTTTTTTTTAAATGATATCAATAATTTCGGTCGCCAAACCTAATTTTATTCAATACCAATTTAATACTTTATAGCGAACAAATTAGCGTTTATTATCAAAAGGTTAAAAATAAAAAAATAAAAAAATAAAAATAAAAACTGTACAGACATACCTGTGAAATAGATTTCTTAGTTATATGATCTATCCCATTCATAAGATAGTCGGTTTAATTGGTTTTCCATAGCTACATAGGCGTAACCTCGAGCATTCAGTGTCTTCTCTTGTTTCAACCTCCATTTGTACTTTCGTTTATCCAAATTGAAACACGAAACTCTTTTACCACTACGTAGACCAGGAAGTAACATCAATTTGTTTAGAAGACGCTTCAAAAAAACAAAAGAGTTATATAAATTTATAATAACGCTCAATATTGAACTGTATTTGAGTAATTAGCAACATCATTATATAGTAGTAGATGCAAGTAACAAAATCTAAAAGTATGTTTGTTTTACACACAGATACGTATTATAAAGATAGTATCATAAGTATTTCTTTGGATGAAGTAACAATAATGGCAGAAATGAGTTCATATAACAGACAAATAATTTACTCTTAAATTGGGTGAATCAAAATCAACGTTGAGATCCTGCAGTTGCCAAATCTATTAGGTACAACTTTGAAATCAAACCAAACTCCAAGATTTATAACAATCTGTCAACAACTTGTATGTACCAATAAAAAAAGTTCAAACAAAATCTTGATGCAAAACAAACTTCAATTCGGTATGATTTTCAAATTGCTTACTGCATAGCATACAAAAGTTGCAAGCATCTGTCCGTTGCTCTTCTTAACTTTCTTCAACTTCCTCAAAAAGAACCTAATTTCCATCAACAACAACAACAACAAAATTTAGCATATAATCTTCCTATCAAATCAAACAAAACGAATACAAATCATCAATATATATATATATATATATATATATATATATATATATATATATATATATATATATATATATATATATATATATATATATATATATATATATATATATATATATATAATAACTGAAACACACCAGAAAATTACAAATATGAAGAATTAATTTAATTTAGTGATAGAAAAGCTCTGGTTAAAAAAAAAAGATGACTTGCCTTGTTTTCCCTTGAGAACAATGAAATTATTAATCATCTTCAGATCAAAATATAAAAAATAAATCAAAAAATAAAAATTTTAGGACTTTTTACCACTTAAATCATCTTCAGATCACTCGTAACTGCATAACATTTGGCATGACACAATGAAGACATCATACCGCAACCATACTCGATCTTCCGACAAACACCTTATTAGTAACAAATCAATAATTTATTCTTAAATTAGTAACAAATCATACTCGATCTGCCAATCAGTAATTAGTAGCAACTGTATTTCAATTAACGATATTATAAAGATAGTATCATAAGTATTTCTTTGGATGAAATAACAAAATCTAAAAGTATGTTTGTTTTACACAAAAGACATAGATTAAGACCAAGAAATTCGATAGTAGGAATATACGAAACACATCACTGATTAAGAGCCCGTGCAACACCACATGCAAGTTGTAATACTTCATTTCATACGATAAAAATGCTTTGATTTCACGTATGTGGTTATACACAACATCACTCCTATCTAAGTATCTAACTAACAATTCTTCTACGCAAATGTGTCAACATAGCAAATACGCCTCACCAATAGTAGATAGAAACAATGAAAGCCTAACATAAAGATTGAAACTCAGCAGAGAAAGTATACACTTGCAGTCATAAAATGTTAGCCGACATGGTATGTTCACCAGTAGACCCAGAACTCCAGAAGTAGCAGTAGCAGCAGCAGCTGGAAAACAAAACATAATAATAACAGATAAAAGAACCAAAAAATGACTATATGGTTTTTAGTTGTATTTATGCGACTATCTGTACATGTACTTATTAGATAAATAGATAGTAGTTGCTGATGTGATTACCTTAAGTTGATGATGTTTATGCAGCGATGTTGTTTGATTTCTTATCCTTCGTTTTGGCTCTCTATTATGCGGTTAACGTGATGGATGCATCCTATATAATATGTTTTAAGGTTTTTGTCATTTATTTTGTTATGTCATGTTTATTGTTATATAATAGTTAAATGGTATGTGCTGAAGAGTGTACCTGTGACGTTATATGCTTTTAGCTGATTGAAGGGTATGAACTCGAAGTAGTCCAGAGGGTATACAACAACGGGAATTCCTTTAAAGACGGTCTGCAAGCCAAAGGTAAGTGATGTGGGGTTGAAAATTGTTGGATCAAATTTTTGTAGAGTCGGCTATGAAGCGTGATATCCTGTATGCTGCATTTGGTGAGATGATTTCGTCAAAGTGGTCTTTGTCTCTGTAATGCATATTTACCTGAAAAGCTGTACCCTGCAACTTGAATTTAGTATGTGGTGTTGTTTTGATTAATATTTTTCGGGTAGTTATATGATGCTAAAAACGCTATCTTGACGCTATCTTATAAAGTTATATTTATGAAGTGAGATGCATTTTGAAATGAAATCATGGTATTGTCAAACGCCTAAGTTACTAATCAAACGGGGACTGAATAGATTAGGATTTTTTTTTTACTCAGATCGGCAAAGGTGAATGTTTCTGGCCAGATGCAACTATGCCCATTTTGACCTGTTATCATTCCGACTACTCAAATAATTTTTTATATTTTTTTTAAGTTCAACAACTATTTGTCTGATGTTTTCCGTAGAATTAGAACCAAAAAATACATGTAGACACTTACTTCTATGTCTAGTAGGATGCAGCAAATTGCGTGGGGTTCTGTTTTTTTTTTTTAGTCTTTTGGAGTCCCAATGTCTATATAGTATTGCTTCAATTGTTTTTCGCCTGTCACATGCGCATAGTGCTGAAATCGGAGCAATCTGAAATGGTTCCGCCATCCTGCCATACAATATGTGTTATAAAGTGTTAGTTAATTATATATAACGTCGTAATAATGAATATCTATATTATAAAAATTAGTATATGGACGAATATAGACCAAAAATAGGAAGTGTGAGGGTTTGGGTCGGGGCAGGTTTTGACCTGTCGACCAAAAATACTTGTTAAAAAATCTTTATATACAATATTTTTTGTGACATTAGGTTCCCGACCATCTTCTTTTTTTATAAGCGATTTTTTTCTATTTGGAGACATCGCCCTTGATAAAGCAACGCATAGTTGGCCACATGCAATAATTTATATGTACAATCATTTATATGTACAGACAACGAACCAATCGCAGATGGTGTGCCACATGCAATAAAGATAGGCAAAAGGAATTTAACACCCAAAGAATAAAACAAAATAATAAGCGCAAATAAAAAACAATACATAAACAGAAACATTTACCAATAGTATTAGAGTTCCAAAACAATGGATTAGCGCTTAAGTGAGGAATACCAGACAAACCAAAGGCGGAACTTCCCACATTGTCATTTTCAGATGTTGTCGATATAAAATTATTAAGATCATTATCAAAGTTATTTTGGTTTAAAAAAGAAGAGTATGTTTCTACTCTGACATTTGCAAAGCAGCAGGTGAATACATATAATAAAATGGGAAAAATGTTGTTACAGAAAGTTCCAAGTCTTTCTTGGATAATTTTACACATCTGCTAGGCTGAAAAAAATGTTGGATGCATGTAGATTTTGTATCATAAAAGACTAAAATTTTAAGACTTTTTCGTTAAATGTGGCATCTTTTGATCAGGACAGAGCGAGACCTGAGTTTTGAAGCCATCTTGACATGCCCTCAAAAAAGGCCGATGATGCTTCAGGTCTCAAATGTGGTTTTAGTAAGTTGGATGATGATTTTTTTAATAACACCAAGGTGATTATTTTGTAAACCTGTCACCTTATCTTTACTATATATTAGGTTTTGTGCTTAGAGGTTGCAAGTAATCAAAACATATTAGATAGCATATACCAAACATGTTACCAAAAGATACATACACATTAATACTACTTAGACATGATAGAAATACCTATTATTTAATAACTAAGTAGGTTACACAGAAAAAAAATTATAACGAATGTATCAAAATATGTTCAAAATAGTTGGATACCAATACATTGGAACATTAAACTCGGTAAAAAAAAAAAAAGACATACCAGCTTTGTAATGACCGAAAGGTTATTCTTCTTTTAAAACTGAAACGAATTCTTTCACCTTCATACCAAATACCCTGGCAACTATATTCGCACTGTTAGTTGCAGTCAGGTTACAAAATCTGCATACATACCTTTAACCACCAATTGAGAAAAGAACAACATAAGAATAATTAAAAATAAACGTATGTAACACCCCGTTTTCCCCGTATATGATTTATAGGTGTATTGTGTATGTACGATAGGCGTATGAAGGGTTCGGGACATGTTCGGGTGTTGAGGTCTTGTATGCAAGAAAATGACTCAGATCACGCTGTGTGTCGCGGCGCGACAAATGAGGCCGTGGCGCGGCAATTAACTGGAAATCAGATCAGAAGTCCAACAAAAAATGATCCCAGACCTAGGCAAATGTCGCGGCGTGACATTTAAGGCCGCGGTGCGGCAATGTGGGCGAACTGGTTCCTGTTTTCGCAATATTTAGGTAAAGTGAGGGGCATTTTGGTCTTTTCGCGTTTGAACCAGATTGAGATCTTAAATCTCATCCACTCCTTTCATTTCCTAATTTCTTTTCCCTTTTCATTTCATTTTCCTCTCAAAAACTCAAACACCTAATTGGATTCAAACGAATTTTTGGAAAGGAAGAAACGGGATTTGATCTTTAGCATAGTTGACAAGTTTGTTCTCCTCGTTCTTAGCTACACGGTGATACTAGTGGTGTACAGACCCGTCCTAATCTATCCGGACGAAGTCCATATTGATTATAAACGATTCACAACAGTTGATTACATCGCGAGGTACTTGACCTCTATATGATACATTTTACAAACATTGCATTCGTTTTTGAAAAGACAAACTTTCATTACATCGAAAGTTGACGGCAGGCATACCATTTCATAATATATCTAACTATATTTGACTTAGTAATAATCTTGATGAACGCAACGACTCGAATGCAACGTCTTTTGAAATATGTCATGAATGACTCCAAGTAATATCTCTAAGATGAGCAAATGCACAGTGGAAGATTTCTTTCATACCTGAGAATAAACATGCTTTCAAGTGTCAACCAAAAGGTTGGTGAGTTCATTAGTTTAACATAAATAATCATTTCCATCATTTTAATAGACCACAAGATTTCATTTTCAGTTCTCATAAATATACGTCCCATACATAGAGACAAAAATAATCATTCATATGGATTGAACACCTGGTAACCGACATTCACAATATGCATATAAGAATATCCCCATCATTCTGGGATCCTCCTTCGGACATGATATAAATTTCGAAGTACTAAAGCATCCGGTACTTTGGATGGGGCTTGTTGGGCCCGATAGATCTATCTTTAGGATTCGCGTCAATTAGGGTGTCTGTTCCCTAATTCTTAGATTACCAGACTTAATAAAAAGGGCATATTCGGTTTAATAATCCAGCCATAGAATGTAGTTTTAAGTACTTGTGTCTATTTCGTAAAACAGTTATAAAAGCAGCGCATGTATTCTCAGTCCCAAAAATATATATTGCGAAAGCATTTAAAAAGGGATTAATGAAACTCACGCATATAAATATTGTAAAACAGTCTTTAAAACAGTGCATGTATTCTCAGCCCAAAAATATAAAGAGTAAAAGGGAGCAAATGAACTCACACAGATAAATATCGTAAAACAGTTAATAAAGCATTTGCATGTATTCTCAGCCCAAAAATGTAATGAGTAAAAAGGGAGCAAATGAACTCACCTAATGTATTTTGTAGTAAAAATACATATAACTATATTGAACAAGTGTAGGGTTGGCCTTGGATTCACGAACCTATATCATTTGTATATTTATTAATACACATAATCGTAATCAAACAAATTTATTTATTATATCTTAATTTTTATATTATATATTTAATTTGTGTATATATTCAAAATGATTAACATCTATGTAGTTGTATTAATATATATTTGGTTAGTATTATATTAAAATACTTAAGTTGTTATATATGAATATTTATATATAAAATGTTAATATGATTATTAAATACTTATATGTAATATTACTAAAAGTATATTTTATAGACAAAATATTTATTTGGTAACATAATATCAATAATAGTAATAAAAGTTGTTTTTGATTATAATGATAATATACTACTAATAATAATAACTATAAAAATAATGATTTTATAAATAATAATAATAATAATACTAATTCTTATCTTAATAACTACAATGATAATAATACTACTAATAATATTAATGAATAAAATAAAAAAAATAAAAAATAATATTAGTGTTAGAAATAATAAAATTGATAATAAAAATAATAATGTTAAAAAAATAATGATAATTCTAATAATAATAATTATGATAATAATAATACCTTCATTAATAATTAATAATCATAATCATAATGAAAATAATAATAATATTAATAATAAACATGGTAAAATTAATGATAATAATAATAATGTTAAGACTACCTTTAAAGCTTTTTCTAGAAAAAATAAATAAATGCCCGTGCCCGGGCTCGAACTCGCGACCTCTTGCTTAACCCACAACACCCCTAACGATCCTTCTATTATTTCATTCTGAATAAAACTCAACCCATAAATATATATATCTATAGCTGTCTGATTCATCTTCTTCATTTTCTAAAAATAAAAACGCCCCAGACCAGGATTGAACCTGTGACCTCTCGGCTAAACTCCAACACTCCAAACCAATAGTCTGTCAATTGTTTCTGTTTTAAATCACAGCGTAAATCTTTTTAACCCAACAATTCCTTCGGCCTAACTGCAAAACATGTAGTGATTCATGGCCCAATAACCCAAAACATAGAAGCCCACTTGATTTAACTTAGCAGCCCAACCTGCTGTATATTATAAGGATTAAATTGTGAATAATTACGTAGCTGGAAGGTTATTCGTGGGGTTTGGTTGGCTTTTTGAACTTCGACAGAAACAAGTGGAGTAGGTGTGTATCGACCAAATTATTAATCATCCTAGCATCACTAACCTCATTTATAATCATCATCGTCACTTTACTTCCTGATCACCTCGTCATCATCGTTACATGTATCATTATCAATATCCTTATCATACTCTAACCCTAAACATCATCATTTTCGTTTTCATGTGATCATCATTGTTCTAGCATCATCTCCATTATCGTACATCATTATTTTATCAATAATAAAAAAATAGGAACGTAGTAGGAGTGGTAACCACAAACAGCATCTTCATTCATTTAGCTACTTGGTAGTGGTTTGTGGCCCCTTGTGTTACTCATTTAACCGCAAATATCTATATCATTTTATCATCCTTTATCAAGTGGACTTTTTTTTATATCATCAATTGTCTGCTAAAGAAAAGACCATGCGTGAAAAGGTTGGATAAAGTCATCAACTTTACAACAACTCAGCAACTTGGCATAAAATAGTTAGTAATTCGCCATTATTGGGTTTGATGCGTTCATAACAAGGAAAACAACAATAAACAAAATTTGTCAAGTAGTAAGGTGATGTGTTGATCGGTTATATATTGGTGAAGGTGGTGTGGTTCTTACGTTGAACATTAACCAAGTAAAAGCGAGCAGCTCAGATAATTATGAGAGTGGGTTGTAGCGATTTCGATGATTGTTGTTTGTATGAGTTGTTATCGTTTAAAAGTGAAGGTTAATTGTAGTAGTATCTAGCGATGTTTGAAGATAGTTTGGAAGGTGGTGTAGGGTGATGGTGATGGGGTTTCAGTATAGTGTACATGATCGATGGTAGTTAGACAGGTGGTCGATGGGTCTCATGAAAATGGTTGTGCTTCGAATGGTGATGGTTTTTGTGATCCAAGGGTGGCGATCATAAGTGATAATGGAACCTGGGTGGTGGTCTCGGGTTGTTGGTTTATGAATGTTTAGTATTGATAAAACGAGAATAAGAAAAACTTACGTATAGTAGCAGTGATTAATAACGGAAGACCATGGCGATTTGAAATGGTACTCGGCCAGAAACAGATGCGAATAAGATTAATAGAACAAGTGAGTTTGAGTTTGTGTATTTAACCGAAGATATAAACAAGAAGGATGAGTAGGAAAAAGATTAGTAACTTGATTTATAGCAGTAGTAACAATCAAGGGTTGTAGTCGTCATGGTGAGCTCTTGGGTGAGATGGTTTGAAGTGGATGGTATGAAGGTGATAACCGTGGTGTTTGGTGTTTCATGGTGATGACGGATTTGACGAAGATGGTGGTTGATCATAGTTAGTAGAGAAAAGATTATGAGTGATGGTTGCTTTGATGGCGGCTAGTTTGTGCCTTCTGTGCACTCTTACTATCTATCTATCTCAAATCTATAAATGTAAATTATATATGTACATATAGGACATGGGGTTAGTTGTCAAAAGTA
Source organism: Rutidosis leptorrhynchoides (assembly GCF_046630445.1). Taxonomy (NCBI): domain Eukaryota; kingdom Viridiplantae; phylum Streptophyta; class Magnoliopsida; order Asterales; family Asteraceae; genus Rutidosis; species Rutidosis leptorrhynchoides. The sequence continues at coordinate 686,336,485 of NC_092334.1, forward strand.
AGAGCAGTAGTGAAAATTTTCAAATGAGGCACAGTATTCATATACAATTGATGGATTCAATCACGGACTGATTTATAACAGGAATATATAATATTAATAATATTAATCAAAGAAGGAAAAATTAGAAACGTGTAAATTACGTAGCCGTCATCTATCACGGACTAAATCTTGTAATTAAACTTAATACAATTTATTAATTATATCTCATTTATCAATTATAATATATTGAATCTTTAATATTTATTTATTTACAATATATAATACTGTTTATGTATATATTTCATATATATACATTTATATATATATTTTTACATATTTATTTACAAATAATTGTTCATGAATCGTAGGGAATAGTCAGAGGGTAATTGCATTACATAAATATAGTTTCAAAGTTTTTGAGATTTTTACATCATAGACTTTGCTTATTGTGGCGGAAACATTTAAATCATTAAAGACAAAGTTTAAATTTGGTCGGAAATTTCCGGGTCGTCACAAGTGGTAAGCTATAACTCCGAATTTCATTTTCGTGTTCATCATTCAAATTTGAGGCTTTTGGCTTGTATGTTCATAGATGGAACACATTTAGTTGTTAATTGAAGATTAACACCAAAATTCGGTTTTATAAGTGTTAAAGGCGGGTTTTGGGTTGGTTAATGATTTAACCATGTTTAAGACTTGAGAATGGTGTATAATCACTAGTGTTAGTGATTATTGATGATTTGGAGACCTTTAGGGTTCTTGTGGTTGACTAACTTTGACTAGAGTCGAAATTAGGGTTTGTTGAGGATTATAACCCGAATGTCGATTCGATGAGGTTTGTAAACTTAAAATGGATTAAGTTGAAGTATAAAACCGATTTAAACATGTTTTGGTGTCAAAACTTGTAAATGGTGATATTTTGACCTTATGGGTCAAAATTAGGGTTTATGGGCGATTATGAGAACGATAAGTGTTAACACTTGTGTTCGGGTTTAATTGGCATATTAGGACCATTATCACTTGTGTTAGTGATTATTGGTTAGTTTGGGCGCGGTTTGTCCTTGGAAGTGCATTTGGGTTGAAATTGCACTAAGTGTCGAATTGGGTGGTTTGTAGATCCAATCTAAGTGTGTTGTTGAATTTGTGATAATGGATTAGGTACTTTCCATTGACGGGTTGCGGATTACTTGGAAGCATTTCTTCAAGGCGACAAAGTGAGTGTTAATATCCTATATGCATATGTATGTGTAGGATGGGTGCGGGTCGGGTGAAGTGGTTCTCGGTCATAGAGCTCACTTCACATATAGGTGGATTAATGGACTTGTGTATAGGTCCAATTGGCACGTTTGTGCATTTTGGTTGACCACCTTTGGCGAGGTACACGTTTGTATGTACGTTATCACACGTGGTTGTGATTTGGATGTTATAACCCCAATGGCGAAGGGTTGATATTGTCGTGATGTGGATAACCCCGATTGTAGTGACCCGAACTTTTCCATTTTTATATATATTAATTGAGATTGATATTTACATGATTAAATGTTTCCAACATGTTAAGCAATCAAACTTGTTAAGACTTGATTAATTGAAATATGTTTCATATAGACAATTGACCACCCAAGTTGACCGGCGATTCACGAACGTTAAAACTTGTAAAAACGACATGACGATATATATATGGATATACATATGGTTAACATGAGATTATGATAAGTAAGTATCTCCATAAGTATATTAACAATGAGTTATATACATATAAACAAGACTACTAACTTAAGGATTTCGAAACGAGACATATATGTAACGATTATCGTTGTAACGACATTTAAATGTATATATATCATAGTAAGATATATTAATATATCATAATATCATGATAATATAATAATTTAACATCTCATTAGATATAATAAACAATGGGTTAACAACATTAATTGAGATCGTTAACTTAAAGGTTTCAAAACAACACTTACATGTAACGACTAACGATGACTTAACGACTCAGTTAAAATGTATATACATGTAGTGTATTTAGATGTATTAAAATACTTTTGAAAGACTTCAATACACTTATCAAAATACTTCTACTTAACAAAAATGCTTACAATTACATCCTCGTTCAGTTTCATCAACAATTCTACTCGTATGCACCCGTATTCGTACTCGTACAATACACAGCTTTTAGATGTATGTACTATTGGTATATACACTCCAATAATCAGCTCTTAGTAGCCCATGTGAGTCACCTAACACATGTGGGAACCATCATTTGGTAACTAGCATGAAATATCTCATAAAATTACAAAAATATGAGTAATCATTCATGACTTATTTACATGAAAACAAAATTACATATCCTTTATATCTAATCCATACACCAACGACCAAAAACACCTACAAACACTTTCATTCTTCAATTTTCTTCATCTAATTGATCTCTCTCAAGTTCTATCTTCAAGTTCTAAGTGTTCTTCATAAATTCTTCAAGTTCTAGTTACATAAAATCAAGAATACTTTCAAGTTTGCTAGCTCACTTCCAATCTTGTAAGGTGATCATCCAACCTCAAGAAATCTTTGTTTCTTACAGTAGGTTATCATTCTAATAAAAGGTAATAATCATATTCAAACTTTGGTTCAATTTCTATAACTATAACAATCTTATTTCAAGTGATGATCTTACTTGAACTTGTTTTCGTGTCATGATCCTACTTCAAGAACTTTCAAGCCATCCAGGATCCTTTGAAGCTAGATCATTTCTTGTCACTTCCAGTAGGTTTACCTACTAAACTTGAGGTAGTAATGATGTTCATAACATCATTCAATCCATATATATAAAACTATCTTATTCAAAGGTTTAAACTTGTAATCACTAGAACATAGTTTAGTTAAATCTAAACTTGTTCGCAAACAAAAGTTAATCCTTCTAACTTGACTTTTAAAATTAACTAAACACATGTTCTATATCTATATGATATGCTAACTTAATGATTTAAAACCTGAAAACACGAAAAACACAGTAAAATCGGATTTACGCCGTCGTAGTAACACCGCGGGCTGTTTTGGGTTAGTTAATTAAAAACTATGATAAACTTTGATTTAAAAGTTGTTATTCTGAGAAAATGATTTTTATTATGAACATGAAACTATATCCAAAAATTATGGTTAAACTCAAAGTGGAAGTATGTTTTCTAAAATGGTCATCTAGACGTCGTTCTTTCGACTGAAATGACTACCTTTACAAAAACGACTTGTAACTTATTTTTCCGACTATAAACCTATACTTTTTCTGTTTGGATTCATAAAATAGAGTTCAATATGAAACCATAGCAATTTGATTCACTCAAAACGGATTTAAAATGAAGAAGTTATGGGTAAAACAAGATTGGATAATTTTTCTCATTTTAGCTACGTGAAAATTGGTAACAAATCTATTCCAACCATAACTTAATTAACTTGTATTGTATATTATGTAATCTTGAGATACCATAGACATGTATACAATGTTTCGACCTATCATGTCGACACATCTATATATATTTCGGAACAACCATAGACACTCTATATGTGAATGTTGGAGTTAGCTATACAGGGTTGAGGTTGATTCCAAAATATATATAGTTTGAGTTGTGATCAATACTGAGATACGTATACACTGGGTCGTGGATTGATTCAAGATAATATTTATCGATTTATTTCTGTACATCTAACTGTGGACAACTAGTTGTAGGTTACTAACGAGGACAGCTGACTTAATAAACTTAAAACATCAAATTATATTAAAAGTGTTGTAAATATATTTTGAACATACTTTGATATATATGTATATATTGTTATAGGTTCGTGAATCAACCAGTGGCCAAGTCTTACTTCCCGACGAAGTAAAAATCTGTGAAAGTGAGTTATAGTCCCACTTTTAAAATCTAATATTTTTGGGATGAGAATACATGCAGGTTTTATAAATGATTTACAAAATAGACACAAGTACGTGAAACTACATTCTATGGTTGAATTAACGAAATCGAATATGCCCCTTTTTATTAAGTCTGGTAATCTAAGAATTAGGGAACAGACACCCTAATTGACGCGAATCCTAAAGATAGATCTATTGGGCCTAACAAACCCCATCCAAAGTACCGGATGCTTTAGTACTTCGAAATTTATATCATATCCGAAGGGTGTCCCGGAATGATGGGGATATTCTTATATATGCATCTTGTTAATGTCGGTTACCAGGTGTTCACCATATGAATGATTTTTATCTCTATGTATGGGATGTGTATTGAAATATGAAATCTTGTGGTCTATTGTTACGATTTGATATATATAGGTTAAACCTATAACTCACCAACATTTTTGTTGACGTTTAAAGCATGTTTATTCTCAGGTGAATATTAAGAGCTTCCGCTGTTGCATACTAAAATAAGGACAAGATTTGGAGTCCATGTTTGTATGATATTGTGTAAAAACTGCATTCAAGAAACTGATTTTGATGTAACATATTTGTATTGTAAACCATTATGTAATGGTCGTGTGTAAACAGGATATTTTAGATTATCATTATTTGATAATCTACGTAAAGCTTTTTAAACCTTTATTTATGAAATAAAGGTTATGGTTTGTTTTAAAAATGAATGCAGTCTTTGAAAAACGTCTCATATAGAGGTCAAAACCTCGCAACGAAATCAATTAATATGAAACGTTTTTAATCAATAAGAACGGGACATTTTAGTTGGTATCCGAGCGTTGGTCTTAGAGAACTAGAATTTTGCATTAGTGTGTCTTATCGAGTTTGTTAGGATACATTAGTGAGTCTGGACTTCGACCGTGTTTACTTGAAAAAATGATTGCTTAACAAATTTTGTTGGAAACTATATATTTTTAACATGTGAATATTATGTGATATATTAATCTCTTAACGCGTTTGATATTATGTGATAGATGTCTACCTCTAGAACAAGTCCCATTGACTCACCTAATAATAATGAAGAGTCAAATATAAATTGGAATGATTCGTGGACTGATTCACAAGTTCCCGAAGAGGAACCGGAAGAAGAGTCGGAACCAGAAGAAGAATCGGAACCGGAAGAAGAATCAGAACCGGATGAAGAAATAGAACCGGTGGGGGAAATAATAAAACGGTTAAGTAAAAGAAAATCCTCAACCAACCGACCAAGGTTAATTATGGTCAATGGTGTTTCCGCCAAGGAAGAAAAATATTGGGAGGATTACCAATTCTCCGATGAATCGGATTTCGACGAGAATTCCGATGATGTTATAGAAATTACCCCAACTGAATTTAAAAAGGCAAAAGAAAATAATAAGGGAAAGGGCATAAAAATAGAGAAATCTAATTCCAATCCCGATGAACTTTATATGTATCGTCAACCCCCAAAGTCCTTAAGTTGTAACAATGACCCGGGAACCTCTAAACCACCAGGTTTTTCTAAACCAATGTGGAAAACGACGGCTCGTATTAGGGGAACATCATATATCCCTAGAAACTTGGCAAAACGAACCAAAACTGAAGAAGAAGAAACGAGCGAGTCGGAATAAGATAGTTGTATTCGTGTGGTGTAATATATGTAATATAGTGTGCTTATGCTTTATGATATATGTAAAAATTGCTTGTATTAATAAGTAATTTTTATGAATCTAACTCTTGTCTATTTTACAGTTTAAAAACACAAAATGGATAGACAACCCAATATTTTAAGAGACCTACCCGGAGACATGATTGATGAAATCCTGTCTAGAGTCGGTCAGAATTCCTCGGCACAACTATTTAAGGCGAGATCAGTTTGTAAGACATTCGAAGAACGTTCCAAGAATGTCTTGGTTTATAAGAGACTTTCGTTTGAAAGATGGGGGATATCACATTGGGAAACCCATAAGTTACGATGTGTTTACTTTGACGCATATATTGCGGGGAACCCAAATGCTATTTTACGCAACGGGTTAAGAAATTATTTTGACTCAATGTATCTGAATATAGGACTTCATGATTTAGAAAAAACGGCTAACATGCAACATAAAGAAGCATGTTATGCTTACGGATTAGTAATGTTCGCTTCTCACCAAAGTGAGAACAAGAACATCGGGCTACAACTATTAAACAAAACATTCCCACAAGTGACGGAGTCGGTAATTGGGGTAAGAAATGAGGTTTTTAGATTGTTACGGGACTGTTGGACATTACGTAACCCCCGTCCCTTTGACAACGTTACAACACACTGTCTTATCAACGGCCATAACGGTTATGTTCCACAAGACCAAGGATGGGAAGTAGTCCTAGTAAAACCAGAATGCATGACTTGTTTCTGGACGTATGAATTACGTGTCTTTATTGCCTTTGCTGAACGACTTGTGTACTAGCTAGAATTATCTTCACAACTATCTTGTATCAAAGTTATTGTGTGCTATATTTCATGCTTTATGTAAAATAAGCGGTATTGTAAGTTTGTAAAATATTGTATAAAAGTTTGAACGCGAAATATTATTATAATCAGTTTTTCATATAGAATTGTAGTAGTTGAATTGTATATTAGCTACTAAGTATGAACTTAACGGGTAGGTACTACCCGAATTTAAACTTATAAAACGCTAATATGAAGAAAAAGCTTTTATAAATGAGTTCATATTATGCTACGAAATACTATTAACTACTCTTAATATTCTGTATGATTAACTTGTTCCATTTGACTATTTTGAAGGAAATGGCACCGACTACTCGACACACCGTGAATATGAATGAAGAGGAATTCCGTACTTTTCTAGCTTCAAACATAGCCGCAGTACAGGCTGCGCTACATACCAATAATAACCTTGGATCTAGCAGTACAGGAAATCGTGTAGGATGCACCTACAAAGAATTCACTGCCTGCAAACCTTTGGAATTTGATGGAACCGAAGGACCGATCGGATTGAAACGGTGGACCGAGAAGGTCGAATCGGTGTTTGCCATAAGTAAGTGTACTGAAGAGGACAAAGTGAAGTACGCTACGCATACCTTCACAGGTTCTGCGTTAACATGGTGGAATACCTATCTAGAGCAAGTGGGACAAGACGATGCGTACGCACTACCGTGGTCAGCATTCAAGCACTTGATGAACGAGAAGTACCGTCCCAGAACCGAGGTCAATAAGCTCAAGACAGAACTTAGAGGGTTACGAACCCAAGGATTTGATATTACCACGTACGAAAGACGATTCACAGAATTGTGCCTATTGTGTCCGGAAGCATTTGAAGATGAGGAAGAGAATATCGACGCGTTTGTGAAAGGATTACCGGAAAGAATCCAAGAAGATATAAGTTCACACGAGCCCGCCTCCATACAACAGGCATGTAGAATGGCTCACAAACTAGTGAACCAGATTGAAGAAAGAATTAAAGAACAGACTGCTGAAGAGGCCAATGTGAAGCAAGTCAAAAGAAAGTGGGAGGAAAACGGTGATAAGAATCACCAATACAACAACAACAGCAATTACAACAATAATCGCAACAATTATCCCAACAATCGCAACATCAATCGCAACTACAACAAACGGCCCAACAACAACAACAACAACAACAACAACAACAGCAACTACAACAATCATCCCAACAACAATAATAACCGCAACAACAACAACAATCAGAAGCAACTATGCCAAAGGTGTGAAAAGTATCACTCGGGGTTCTGCACCAAATTTTGCAACAAGTGTAAAAGAAATGGTCATAGCGCGGCGAAGTGTGAGGTCTACGGACCAGGGGTTAATAGAACGAACGGAACAAATGGTGTCGGAACGAGTAATGGCGGAGCAAGTAGCGTCGGAGCAAGTTATGCCAATGTAGTTTGTTATAAATGTGGAAAACCAGGCCACATTATTAGAAATTGCCCGAACCAGGAGAACACGAATGGACAAGGCCGCGGAAGAGTTTTCAATATTAATGCGGCAGAGGCACAAGAAGACCCGGAGCTTGTTACGGGTACGTTTCTTATTGACAATAAATCTGCTTACGTTTTATTTGATTCGGGTGCGGATAGAAGCTATATGAGTAGAGATTTTTGTGCTAAATTAAGTTGTCCATTGACGCCTTTGGATAGTAAATTTTTACTCGAATTAGCAAATGGTAAATTAATTTCAGCAGATAATATATGTCGGAATCGAGAAATTAAACTGGTTAGCGAAACATTTAAGATTGATTTGATACCAGTAGAGTTAGGGAGTTTTGATGTGATAATCGGTATGGACTGGTTGAAAGAAGTGAAAGCAGAGATCGTTTGTTACAAAAATGCAATTCGCATTATACGAGAAAAAGGAAAACCCTTAATGGTATACGGAGAAAAGGGCAACACGAAGCTACATCTTATTAGTAATTTGAAGGCACAAAAACTAATAAGAAAAGGTTGCTATGCTGTTCTAGCACACGTTGAGAAAGTACAAACTGAAGAAAAGAGCATCAATGATGTTCCCATTGCAAAAGAATTTCCCGATGTATTTCCGAAAGAATTACCGGGATTACCCCCACATCGATCCGTTGAATTTCAAATAGATCTTGTACCAGGAGCTGCACCAATAGCTCGTGCTCCTTACAGACTCGCACCCAGCGAGATGAAAGAACTGCAAAGCCAATTACAAGAACTTTTAGAGCGTGGTTTCATTCGACCAAGCACATCACCGTGGGGAGCTCCTGTTTTATTTGTCAAGAAGAAAGATGGTACATTCAGGTTGTGTATCGACTACCGAGAGTTGAAAAAACTTACCATCAAGAACCGCTACCCACTACCGAGAATCGACGACTTATTTGATCAACTACAAGGCTCGTCTGTTTATTCAAAGATTGACTTACGTTCCGGGTATCATCAAATGCGGGTGAAAGAAGATAAAAGACTGCTTTCAGAACACGTTACGGTCATTACGAGTTTATGGTCATGCCGTTTGGTTTAACTAATGCACCAGCTGTGTTCATGGACCTTATGAACCGAGTGTGTGGACCATACCTTGACAAGTTTGTCATTGTTTTCATTGATGACATACTTATTTACTCAAAGAATGACCAAGAACACGGTGAACATTTGAGAAAGGTGTTAGAAGTATTGAGGAAGGAAGAATTGTACGCTAAGTTTTCAAAGTATGCATTTTGGTTGGAAGAAGTTCAATTCCTCGGTCACATAGTGAACAAAGAAGGTATTAAGGTGGATCCGGCAAAGATAGAAACTGTTGAAAAGTGGGAAACTCCGAAAACTCCGAAACACATACGCCAGTTTTTAGGACTAGCTGGTTACTACAGAAGGTTCATCCAAGACTTTTCCAGAATAGCAAAACCCTTGACTGCGTTAACGCATAAAGGGAAGAAATTTGAATGGAATGATGAACAAGAGAAAGCGTTTCAGTTATTGAAGAAAAAGCTAACTACGGCACCTATATTGTCATTGCCTGAAGGGAATGATGATTTTGTGATTTATTGTGATGCATCAAAGCAAGGTCTCGGTTGTGTATTAATGCAACGAACGAAGGTGATTGCTTATGCGTCTAGACAATTGAAGATTCACGAACAAAATTATACGACGCATGATTTGGAATTAGGCGCGGTTGTTTTTGCATTAAAGACTTGGAGGCACTACTTATATAGGGTCAAAAGTATTATATATACCGACCACAAAAGTCTTCAACACATATTTAATCAGAAACAACTGAATATGAGGCAGCGTAGGTGGATTGAATTATTGAATGATTACGACTTTGAGATTCGTTACCACCCGGGAAAGGCAAATGTGGTAGCCGATGCCTTGAGCAGGAAGGACAGAGAACCCATTCGAGTAAAAGCTATGAATATAATGATTCATAATAACCTTACTACTCAAATAAAGGAGGCGCAACAAGGAGTTTTAAAAGAGGGAAATTTAAAGGATGAAATACCCAAAGGATCGGAGAAGCATCTTAATATTCGGGAAGACGGAACCCGGTATAGGGCTGAAAGGATTTGGGTACCAAAATTTGGAGATAGGAGAGAAATGGTACTTAGAGAAGCTCATAAAACCAGATACTCAATACATCCTGGAACGGGGAAGATGTACAAGGATCTCAAGAAACATTTTTGGTGGCCGGGTATGAAAGCCGATGTTGCTAAATACGTAGGAGAATGTTTGACGTGTTCTAAGGTCAAATCTGAGCATCAGAAACCATCAGGTCTACTTCAACAACCCGAAATCCCGGAATGGAAATGGGAAAACATTACCATGGATTTCATCACTAAATTGCCAAGGACTGCAAGTGGTTTTGATACTATTTGGGTAATAGTTGATCGTCTCACCAAATCAGCACACTTCCTACCAATAAGAGAAGATGACAAGATGGAGAAGTTAGCACGACTGTATTTGAAGGAAGTCGTCTCCAGACATGGAATACCAATCTCTATTATCTCTGATAGGGATGGCAGATTTATTTCATGATTCTGGCAGACATTACAGCAAGCATTAGGAACTCGTCTAGACATGAGTACTGCCTATCATCCACAAACTGATGGGCAGAGCGAAAGGACGATACAAACGCTTGAAGACATGCTACGAGCATGTGTTATTGATTTCGGAAACAGTTGGGATCGACATCTACCGTTAGCAGAATTTTCCTACAACAACAGCTACCATTCAAGCATTGAGATGGCGCCGTTTGAAGCACTTTATGGTAGAAAGTGCAGGTCTCCGATTTGTTGGAGTGAAGTGGGGGATAGACAGATTACGGGTCCGGAGATTATACAAGAAACTACCGAGAAGATCATCCAAATTCAACAACGGTTGAAAACCGCCCAAAGTCGACAAAAGAGCTACGCGGACATTAAAAGAAAAGATATAGAATTTGAAATTGGAGAGATGGTCATGCTTAAAGTTGCACCTTGGAAAGGAGTTGTTCGATTTGGTAAACGAGGGAAATTAAATCCAAGGTATATTGGACCATTCAAGATTATTGATCGTGTCGGACCAGTAGCTTACCGACTTGAGTTACCTCAAAAACTCGCGGCTGTACATAACACTTTCCACGTCTCGAATTTGAAGAAATGTTTTGCTAAAGAAGATTTCACTATTCCGTTAGATGAAATCCAAATCAACGAAAAACTTCAATTCATCGAAGAACCCGTCGAAATAATGGATCGTGAGGTTAAAAGACTTAAGCAAAACAAGATACCAATTGTTAAGGTTCGATGGAATGCTCGTAGAGGACCCGAGTTCACCTGGGAGCGTGAAGATCAGATGAAGAAGAAATACCCGCATCTATTTCCAGAAGATTCGTCAACACCTTCAACAGCTTAAAATTTCGGGACGAAATTTATTTAACGGGTAGGTACTGTAGTGACCTGAACTTTTCCATGTTTATATATATTAATTGAGATTGATATTTACATGATTAAATGTTTCCAACATGTTAAGCAATCAAACTTGTTAAGACTTGATTAATTGAAATATGTTTCATATAGACAATTGACCACCCAAGTTGACCGGCGATTCACGAACGTTAAAACTTGTAAAAATGACATGACGATATATATATGGATATACATATGGTTAACATGAGATTATGATAAGTAAGTATCTCCATAAGTATATTAACAATGAGTTATATACATATAAACAAGACTACTAACTTAAGGATTTCGAAACGAGACATATATGTAACGATTATCGTTGTAACGACATTTAAATGTATATATATCATAGTAAGATATATTAATATATCATAATATCATGATAATATAATAATTTAACATCTCATTAGATATAATAAACAATGGGTTAACAACATTAATTGAGATCGTTAACTTAAAGGTTTCAAAACAACACTTACATGTAACGACTAACGATGACTTAACGACTCAGTTAAAATGTATATACATGTAGTGTATTTAGATGTATTAAAATACTTTTGAAAGACTTCAATACACTTATCAAAATACTTCTACTTAACAAAAATGCTTACAATTACATCCTCGTTCAGTTTCATCAACAATTCTACTCGTATGCACCCGTATTCGTACTCGTACAATACACAGCTTTTAGATGTATGTACTATTGGTATATACACTCCAATAATCAGCTCTTAGCAGCCCATGTGAGTCACCTAACACATGTGGGAACCATCATTTGGCAACTAGCATGAAATATCTCATAAAATTACAAAAATATGAGTAATCATTCATGACTTATTTACATGAAAACAAAATTACATATCCTTTATATCTAATCCATACACCAACGACCAAAAACACCTACAAACACTTTCATTCTTCAATTTTCTTCATCTAATTGATCTCTCTCAAGTTCTATCTTCAAGTTCTAAGTGTTCTTCATAAATTCTACAAGTTCTAGTTACATAAAATCAAGAATACTTTCAAGTTTGCTAGCTCACTTCCAATCTTGTAAGGTGATCATCCAACCTCAAGAAATCTTTGTTTCTTACAGTAGGTTATCATTCTAATACAAGGTAATAATCATATTCAAACTTTGGTTCAATTTCTATAACTATAACAATCTTATTTCAAGTGATGATCTTACTTGAACTTGTTTTCGTGTCATGATCCTACTTCAAGAACTTTCAAGCCATCCAAGATCCTTTGAAGCTAGATCATTTCTTGTCACTTCCAGTAGGTTTACCTACTAAACTTGAGGTAGTAATGATGTTCATAACATCATTCGATCCATATATATAAAACTATCTTATTCAAAGGTTTAAACTTGTAATCACTAGAACATAGTTTAGTTAATTCTAAACTTGTTCGCAAACAAAAGTTAATCCTTCTAACTTGACTTTTAAAATTAACTAAACACATGTTCTATATCTATATGATATGCTAACTTAATGATTTAAAACCTGAAAACACGAAAAACACCGTAAAACCGGATTTACGCCGTCGTAGTAACACCGCGGGCTGTTTTGGGTTAGTTAATTAAAAACTATGATAAACTTTGATTTAAAAGTTGTTATTCTGAGAAAATGATTTTTATTATGAACATGAAACTATATCCAAAAATTATGGTTAAACTCAAAGTGGAAGTATGTTTTCTAAAATGGTCATCTAGACGTCGTTCTTTCGACTGAAATGACTACCTTTACAAAAACGACTTGTAACTTATTTTTCTGACTATAAACCTATACTTTTTATGTTTAGATTCATAAAATAGAGTTCAATATGAAACCATAGCAATTTGATTCACTTAAAACGGATTTAAAATGAAGAAGTTATGGGTAAAACAAGATTGGATAATTTTTCTCATTTTAGCTACGTGAAAATTGGTAACAAATCTATTCCAACCATAACTTAATTAACTTGTATTGTATATTATGTAATCTTGAGATACCATAGACACGTATACAATGTTTCGACCTATCATGTCGACACATCTATATATATTTCGGAACAACCATAGACACTCTATATGTGAATGTTGGAGTTAGCTATACAGGGTTGAGGTTGATTCCAAAATATATATAGTTTGAGTTGTGATCAATACTGAGATACGCATACACTGGGTCGTGGATTGATTCAAGATAATATTTATTGATTTATTTCTGTACATCTAACTGTGGACAACTAGTTGTAGGTTACTAACGAGGACAGCTGACTTAATAAACTTAAAACATCAAAATATATTAAAAGTGTTGTAAATATATTTTGAACATACTTTGATATATATGTATATATTGTTATAGGTTCGTGAATCAACCAGTGGCCAAGTCTTACTTCCCGACGAAGTAAAAATATGTGAAAGTGAGTTATAGTCCCACTTTTAAAATCTAATATTTTTTGGGATGAGAATACATGCAGGTTTTATAAATGATTTACAAAATAGACACAAGTACGTGAAACTACATTCTATGGTTGAATTAACGAAATCGAATATGCCCCTTTTTATTAAGTCTGGTAATCTAAGAATTAGGGAACAGACACCCTAATTGACGCGAATCCTAAAGATAGATCTATTGGGCCTAACAAACCCCATCCAAAGTACCGGATGCTTTAGTACTTCGAAATTTATATCATATCCGAAGGGTGTCCCGGAATGATGGGGATATTCTTATATATGCATCTTGTTAATGTCGGTTACCAGGTGTTCACCATATGAATGATTTTTATCTCTATGTATGGGATGTGTATTGAAATATGAAATCTTGTGGTCTATTGTTACGATTTGATATATATAGGTTAAACCTATAACTCACCAAAATTTTTGTTGACGTTTAAAGCATGTTTATTCTCAGGTGAATATTAAGAGCTTCCGCTGTTGCATACTAAAATAAGGACAAGATTTGGAGTCCATGTTTGTATGATATTGTGTAAAAACTGCATTCAAGAAACTGATTTTGATGTAACATATTTGTATTGTAAACCATTATGTAATGGTCGTGTGTAAACAGGATATTTTAGATTATCATTATTTGATAATCTACGTAAAGCTTTTTAAACCTTTATTTATGAAATGAAGGTTATGGTTTGTTTTAAAAATGAATGCAGTCTTTGAAAAACGTCTCATATAGAGGTCAAAACCTCGCAACGAAATCAATTAATATGGAACGTTTTTAATCAATAAGAACGGGACATTTCACCGATGTGGTGGATTTTATAATCCCGTGATCGTGGGTTTGAGTTGGAAGTGAATCTCGTGTAGTTCGGATTCACGATGACTCGTGTAGTTCGGTCATCTTATTGAGGTAGTAATCTCGTGTGGTTTCGGATTACTAAGGCTCGTGTAGTGTAGCGACCCGAACAAAGTCATCATTGACGGCGCCGTCTACTTAGGTCCCGTTACGTGGTCATAAGTCTTTAAAACAACGTTTGACCAAAAGTATGTCACATTCATTTCAAAAGTAAAGATGTTTCAAGGTTTACAAAGTAGTTCGACAACTAGTTACATTACAAAGTTTAAAGTACAATTTAAACATATGCGACACAATTTAAAAGTAGCCAAAAGACGCTCCACGTATGCATGTATACTCGACATCCAAGCAAGTATCAAGGTAATGAGCGGAAGCATGTATCACAAAATGTTCAAGGACCTGAGAAAAACATAGAAATCTATCAACGAAAACGTTGGTGAAATCATAGGTTTAAGTAAGTAAGTACAAGTGAACCACAACATTTGCAACAATGATGTAATTGTAATACATTCCAAAAGTTTGTTTCACGAGCACCCAATTATCAATGCTTAACATTCCTTCCATAGAACCCCATCACAATAGTGTTATAAAATACACTGTTTCTCGAAAATATATTTCATTCGTAAACGGTAGCGAACCGTTTGAATGAGGGTTTGTCAAACCCATATGGCCATATAACATAAGTTCTCGCTTACTCCCGGCAAGTGTAACTAATGATAATCGAATTGAGGATTTTTGTTCAAACTCGTATGTAGAATGTTTGTTTTCCTGTACTTGTGTTCACTTAGTAAAAAGAAACGTTTATGTTTTCTCATCCCAAATGTAAGTGCAAAAGAGTAAAAGTGGGACTATGATTTCACCTTGTGTGCACGAGTAATAAGTACTTCAACAAGTAATGTTTGCAAAGAACAATGCTAGTCTTGACCTAAACAAATATGTTTATATCAATATCGGTAAACACGATAGGTCAAAGTGTTCAATTAGTCCTATGGCTCGTTAAGACTCGATCATAATAGCATGTGAATCAAATTGTCATGTTTCATGCAAGGTACAAGTATAAAAGCATGTTAGAATGATTGCACAAACATTTGGTTAAGTTTGATTAAAAGTCAACTTAGGTCGGGTCAAAGTCAACGAAAAAGTCAACACGTTCGGGTCAGGTCCAGAACTATTTTTCTGAGGTTTTTAATCATATATGAGCATGTTAGAACAAGTTACATGTGAATTGGAGGTCCATAGCATAGCAAACATTTTCCGTAAAATGACCAACGAAGACAGAAGCCTGCCAGTGTATCTGGACGGCGTCCAGCTTTGAAGGCTGGGACGGCGTCCAAATATCTGGATGGCGTCCAGCTTTGAAATCTGGGATGGCGTCCAAGGATCTGGACGGCGTTGAAAGGACCCGTCCTAATCCACCTGGACGAAGTCATCAACATTTGGTCCCATTGCGCTGATCGGCTCCAAGTAATGTCCTTATATTGAGCAAATGCACAACGGAAGGCTTAATTCGTACCTGAGAATAAACATGCTTTAAAGTGTCAACCAAAAGGTTGGTGAGTTTATAGGTTTATCATAACAATCATTTCAATATGTTAATAGACCACAAGATTTCATAATCATAAACATAATACACTCGCAAGTGTATGTAAAGCATTCTAAGTGGTTGAACACTTGGTAACCATACTTAACATTTAATCAACATCGCATATTCCCTTTATTATGAAATCTCACTACACCGTACCAAGTGTAGTCACCAAAACGAAGTACTGTGCAACCGTTGAATACTGGTCGTCCAGTCCGGTTGGGGTTGTTAGGCCCGATAAATCTATCAACAGGATTCGCGTTTACAATACCCATGTAAATAGTAGTTACCAAGCTACAGGGAAATATGTCAGTGGTACAACTCAACGTAGAATATATTTTTAAATACTTGTGTCTATTTTGTAAACATTTATAAAAGCAGCGCATGTATTCTCAGCCCAAAAATATATATTGCAAAAGCAATTAAAAAGGGAGCAAATGAAACTCACTTTTGCCTTGAAGGTATTTAATTCGACTTGGTCTCTGATAGATATCACGAACCTAACCATATATATAATATATCAACATATTTTCTTTTTAAGTAATCGTTACATATATATATATACTTTTAATACTTTTAATATTTTCTTAGTCCGTAGTTAGCAGTCCGATGTTAGTGGTCCACAATTAGTTGCTTAAATAAAATAAATAAAGACTCCATCGTATTCGTATTGATCAGAATTAATCTCGACCCATGGTACCATGTTGTCAAATGACGTGTTGCGTACATAAAGTACCGTGTTGTCAAATGACGTGTTGCGTACAATCATGAGGTCTTATGATTAATCTTCTCGTGTTGTTTACGGGTGGTCCTGAAATATATAAAATCAAATCATAAGTAATTATATATAAAATATCATATTAATTAGAAAAGATATGATTAATTTACTTTTTCTCCAAATATTTTCGTAGCTAAACTAGCTTCGGATACCCAATCTTGTTTTAGTCGTAGTTTCTTCATTACAACTCCGTTTTTGTTGGTTCAACTTGCCACTTCCTTGGATCGAGTCAAATTTTAAGAATATGAACTGAAAATACCTTAGTTTGTATTCAAAATCATAGGTTATAGGTCAAACTTTGGTGAAACTTATGAAAGTGATCATTTTCCATCATAAAAACAACATTTAATGATCATTTTTCTAAAAATACTTACACTTTGAGTTAAACCATGAAATTTTTATGTGTTAACATATTCATAAGAAATATCATTTTTTCAGAACATGAACTTCCAATTCAAAGTTCAAGATGGTTTTTAATTATCCAACCCAAAACAGCCCCCGGTTGCACTCCGAAGACGTAGATTCAGTTTTTAAGATGTTCTTTGTAAAACCAAGTTATATCTTGTTAGGTTAGCATATCATTATGATATATTACAGGTCTTGAAGTGTTTTAAAAGTCAAGTTAGAGGGATCTATTTAGTTTGCGAACAAGTTTGAAATCATTCAAACTATGTTCTTGTTGTTAAAATTTTATACCACAAAATAAGATAGCTATATGAATATGAATTGAATAAGATTAGGAACAAGGTTACTACCTCAAGTTACTTGGACAAAGTTACTGTAAAAGATAAGAAATAATCTTGGAATCAAAGAGTGGTGGAGTTAGATCAAAAGGTTGGAAGTAAACTTCTTCAAATGGGTGGTTATTTTGATATGTTCTTGAAAGAGTTTTCTTATGGTGTTTAAGGCTTGTAATTGAAGCTAAATAATGGGAAAAATGCTTGGAGATGATCAAGTGTGAAGTTAGGAGTATTTTGAGAGAGAAATGAGGGTGTAGGTATGAGAAAATGGAGTGAAGAAATGGTGTTCATTTATAAAAACGTTTTTAGTTTATAAAGAAAGAAAAGGATTCCTAATTTTGTTTTCTTACTAATAATTCATACTACTTGACAAATTCTAGTTACCTCATATCTAGGGCAGTAATAATGTTGATTAGGATGTTGATTTTATGTGTATATACTAATAGTAAATACATATAGAAGCTGGGTATGATACGGGTACATATACCCTAGATATACGTATAGAAATCTTGAGGAAACGGAATGAGAATTCAAATATAGCTATTTTTTGTGAATATACTTATATTGTTTTATGTATTTAAGTCCTTAAAAAGTGATTAAATACATTATATATACGATACATGTATAAGCATTATAGATTATAAGTATATATATCAAAGAATGTTACGTATAGTTATCGTTTTGAAAACTTAAGTTAGTAGTTTCAAAATATACTTATAACTCATTGTCATTAGTACACAATGAGATGTTAAACCATCCTTAGATCATGTTAAATATATATAAATACATATATATATACACAAACGTATAATTATCGTATGTTATATAGTTCGTGATATCATCGGTCATATTGGACGGTCAAACGTTGTGTAAAACTCTTTTCAAAAACACAAGTCTCAACAATTTGGATTGCTTATCATGTTGGTATGGTTTAATTTATGTAAATATTAATCTCATAAGTATAATTTGGTCGGAAAATTCCGGGTCATTACAGTACCTACCCGTTAAAGAAATTTCGTCCCCGAAATTTGATAGAGGTTGTTATGGATAACAATAAGAAGGTTTTCATGACAAATATAAGGTGATAATGGAGTTTTATCATCATTGAGTAATGTAGATAAAACGATTCGATTATGCGAAGAATATAAATGAGACTATCGTAAAAGAGTGAGATGAGAAAAATATATTCGTCTTAACCGATGACGTAGTTATGATTGATTTCCGGGATTTAAGGGATTTAAAGAGAATCTTACGTAATAAGATTTGGTTCTTTGGTGATTAAGGAAATCAGGATCTTCTTTGATTATATGCAATAATCTGTTTCGATTGCTCTGTCGGATATTTCACTATAAATTCATCCCTTCGTTTCCTTATTTTCCACGACTCACACCTTCTATTCTTTCTCCCTTGATTCTTACTTTAAAGCATTCATCAATATGCTCCATCCAGTCCTGATTCTTGATATACTCCTAACTTTTATATCTGTCATTCTTCTTTTTCATCTACCACCAGAAGAATCTATTTACTTCTACTATACTCTTGTGTTTATAGTATTTCTAATTCTCCCGTGTCTCTATATTGCTATCTGCATCGATATACACGGTTTGTAATTTCGGGGTTATTATCGAAGTTTATATTCTTCATTATTTTTCAGAGCTTCATGCTTTCATTTTCTCTTCCTGACTTCGAGTCAAGCGAGTAATGGTCCGAAATTCGTAGATATGAAATTCAGAATGAACATAGCTAATGCTCTAAGAAGAAAATGGTAATAGAACGATTTTGATTTGTTAAATTACCAGGATACCTTGGAGAAGACCGAGTCATCCAGAAAAATATTCTCTTGATATGTTTAGAGATTAGATAGAATGTAAGAGTCGTGTAAATGGCACATGATGACGGTACTGTGAATCATCATGCTTCATTAGAAACTCAGCATGACTTACTGTAATATAATGACGTTGATCAAGTGTCATTATATTATACTAATCCATGCTTCAGTTCCCAACACTACTTCAAAACATTCATATTTTAAACTCGA
Organism: Rutidosis leptorrhynchoides; assembly: GCF_046630445.1. Lineage (NCBI taxonomy): Eukaryota > Viridiplantae > Streptophyta > Magnoliopsida > Asterales > Asteraceae > Rutidosis > Rutidosis leptorrhynchoides. The sequence goes on from NC_092334.1 coordinate 686,356,229, forward strand.
AGGTTTCAGAATTTAGAAACTAACACAGTTTCTTTTATGTTGCAGATATTACGGGGAGATAAATGATCTCAGATAAGAATAGTTGTGAAAATATCGCCAGAAATATGGAGGATATTTATAATAGAACATACGAGAATATCTTAGAATTTCTAATATCAATGGATGATGAAGAAGATTTGTCTGTAAAGGTTTAGAATGAGAAATAAGATGTTTGCTAACGATTTCAGCAGGCACAGAATCATTTGGATTCTTTGAAGGCAAACTTATTCTTTGTGATTTGTCCACGGCTTTCTTCATAGTTTCACATAATCCGCTTTTTGGTACTATATTTTCTAACGAGCGTTCCTAACACTCCTTTCTTTATCATCAAACTTTTGGCCAGTAAGATCATCTACAACATGCTGCTTCGTCAGCATTTTCAAAGCTAACTGATCTGGGTCATCGGTTATCAAACCGAGGTAGTTTCAGGAGAATTGTGTTTTTAGAATGATTAATCGCTGATGGTAATATTATGGAATATAAAAGGTTCCCCAGTAACAATAAAGAGTACGCATATATATCGCGGTTATAATAAAGTTGTTTCGGATGAAAAGTCGAAGTTGACTTGCTGGAGCTGTGACAAAATTAGCTACTTTGGAAAGGGATTGCAAAACGATCTTCGGTAATAACAATGTCAAAGGAACTAGAACAGATACGTGTCAAACGTTTACTCTGATTCTGAGGGTTTTTCAGGTGCATAACTATATGCATCAATCTTTTCTTCTGTAGATGAAGTGCGGTTGGTTTATCCTCTCGATTGAGGTGTTTTTAAGAATAATGATAGATTTGAACGCTGATTGTAATCGTCGAGATACAATGAGGTTTAAGATGAAATCAAGTGGCAATCTTGAAGAAATGTTTAGTTTCATATGTTATAATCAACATTTTAATTCATTTTAATTGTCCAATGTCATTAGTCCACAGTCGATAGTCCACAGTAACAGTCCAATAATTCATATATAGTTTAATATATAATATACGAATTAATTAATACGTGTCGTGACCCGTATACCTCTCAGACTCGATCACAACTCAAACTATATATATTATTGTAGAATCAACCTCAACCCTGTATAGAGAACTCGATCATTACTGCATATAGAGTGTCTATGGTGAATCCAAATAATATATATAGATGTGTCGATATGATATGTCAAAACATTGTATACGTGTCCCGATATTTAAAGTGCGTAAAATAATTACAGAAATTAAATGACGATAAATAAAAGTGCGATAAATAAACTGCGATAAATAAAATGCAATCAGTTAGCTAGGAACAGTTAGCTGGAACAGTTAGCGTGGATTCTTAACAAAATTTTTCATAGTTAATTTGTTTGTTTCTAACAGATTTTATTTTGTCATATGTTTTCTTCATATGCCACTTGTTGGATTCTGGAAAGTCAAAATCCAAATATGAAATTGAATGAAAATGGTTATTCTGCGGTGAACGGATACGTATATCGGTGGTTGTAAGTAGGATAGTAAATGACTGTTGAATCAGCTTCGACGAATGTACAATGTAACTTATTAAGATGAAATCTAATTATTCCTCGGGTATTACCTACCCGTTAAAAAAAATTTCACCATTAATGTTTTGTACAAAATAACTTTTAATTACAATCTTTATGAAAACATATATACATATATATTTTCTTCAGATGAAATCATGAATTTAATGAGTTAATATGATATTAATCTCATTTGCTTTTCTGTTTGAGCTAGAATAAGAAATCTCTAAAACTTTTTGAAACCACATATTCTTCGCAGAATATCAATGAAGTTATGGATCAATACTTCATCGTTCATTATTGTTGGTACTCCTTGGTATCTATGGTGCGTATGATGTTGATGTTTGTGGGACAGATTATGATGTCGAGACGTGTGATGCGGATGTTGTTTGTTAGTGGTGATGATGGTATTGTTGATGTTATTGATGGTGGTGTTGATTATGCTGCTGGTGTTTGCAACCTTCGCACCATGTTCTCCAAAGCCGTCATGCGAGCGCGAAGTTCGTTAACTTCTGCTAGTACACCGGGATGATTGGCGGTTGGAGCGAGCGAATGAACAAGATTTGTAATATGGGATAGTATATAATCGTGACGAGATACTCTAGAAATGAGAGAGAAAATGGTGTTTCGAATAGGTTCGCCGGTAAGTGCTTCAGGTTCATCGCCAAGAGGGCAATTTGGTGGATGGAATGGATCACCTTCTTCTTGTCTCCAGTGATTTAGTATATTACGAACCCATCCCCAATTCATCCAGAATAGATGATGGGAAATTGGTTGATCCATTCCGGTGACGCTGCTTTTGGAGCCCGAATGGAAATCCATATCGGCATAACTGTCGGAATCTGAAGAATTTGAACTAGATGCGGAATCCATCTTGTATAATGGGAAAAATGAATTTTTGGTATGGAATAGATTATAGGAGTTAGATTTGGTACTCTTCAATACATAATTTACATATGTATATATAATACCAAAATCCCGTAAATTACGGAAAATCTTTGAAAAGATATCAGTCAAAGTTCGCAATAACAGATATGCTAAGATAAGAATTCGTCTATACACTATCAATGCAGTAAATGCAGTAAAACGTGTTTAGACTTATGAATGATAAGCAGGTAATTTCCTAAGGATGATAAGCAGATGATTTTCGACTAGAAATGATAAGCAAAAATTTTGACATGTAGACACGGTCGAAGTCCAGACTCAATAATGCATCCTAACAACTACTAGTTAGACACACTAATGCAAGACCTGGTTCGCTAAGACCACCGCTCTGATACCAACTGAAAGGACCCGTCCTAATCCACCTGGACGAAGTCATCAACATTTGGTCCCATTGCGCTGATCGGCTCCAAGTAATGTCCTTATATTGAGCAAATGCACAGCGGAAGGCTTAATTCGTACCTGAGAATAAACATGCTTTAAAGTGTCAACCAAAAGGTTGGTGAGTTTATAGGTTTATCATAACAATCATTTCAATATGTTAATAGACCACAAGATTTCATAATCATAAACATAATACACTCGCAAGTGTATGTAAAGCATTCTAAGTGGTTGAGCACTTGGTAACCATACTTAACATTTAATCAACGTCGCATATTCCCTTTATTATGAAATCTCACTACACCGTACCAAGTGTAGTCACCAAAACGAAGTACTGTGTAACCGTTGAATACTGGTCGTCCAGTCCGGTTGGGGTTGTCAGGCCCGATAAATCTATCAACAGGATTCGCGTTTACAATACCCATGTAAATAGTAGTTACCAAGCTACAGGGAAATATGCCAGTGGTACAACTCAACGTAGAATATATTTTTAAGTACTTGTGTCTATTTTGTAAACATTTATAAAAGCAGCGCATGTATTCTCAGCCCAAAAATATATATTGCAAAAGCAATTAAAAAGGGAGCAAATGAAACTCACTTTTGCCTTGAAGGTATTTAATTCGACTTGGTCTCCGATAGATATCACGAACCTAACCATATATATAATATATCAACATATTTTCTTTTTAAGTAATCGTTACATATATATATATATATATATATATATATATATATATATATATATATATATATATATATATATATATATATATATATATATACTTTTAATACTTTTAATATTTTCTTAGTCCGTAGTTAGCAGTCCGATGTTAGTGGTCCATAATTAGTTGCTTAAATAAAATAAATAAAGACCCCATCGTATTCGTATTGATCAGAATTAATCTCGACCCATGGTACCATGTTGTCAAATGACGTGTTGCGTACATAAAGTACCGTGTTGTCAAATGACGTGTTGCGTACAATCATGAGGTCTTATGATTAATCTTCTCGTGTTGTTTACGGGTGGTCCTGAAATATATAAAATCAAATCATAAGTAATTATATATAAAATATCATATTAATTAGAAAAGATATGATTAATTTACTTTTTCTCCAAATATTTTCGTAGCTAAACTAGCTTCGGATACCCAATCTTGTTTTAGTCGTAGTTTCTTCATTACAACTCCGTTTTTGTTGGTTCAACTTGCCACTTCCTTGGATCGAGTCAAATTTTAAGAATATGAACTGAAAATACCTTAGTTTGTATTCAAAATCATAGGTTATAGGTCAAACTTTGGTGAAACTTATGAAAGTGATCATTTTCCATCATAAAAACAACATTTAATGATCATTTTTCTAAAAATACTTACACTTTGAGGTAAACCATGGAATTTTTATGTGTTAACATATTAATAAGAAATATCATTTTTTCAGAACATGAACTTCCAATTCAAAGTTCAAGATGGTTTTTAATTATCCAACCCAAAACAGCCCCCGGTTGCACTCCGAAGACGTAGATTCAGTTTTTAAGATGTTCTTTGTAAAACCAAGTTATATCTTGTTAGGTTAGCATATCATTATGATATATTACAGGTCTTGAAGTGTTTTAAAAGTCAAGTTAGAAGGATCTATTTAGTTTGCGAACAAGTTTGAAATCATTCAAACTATGTTCTTGTTGTTAAAATTTTATACCACAAAATAAGATAGCTATATGAATATGAATTGAATAAGATTAGGAACAAGGTTACTACCTCAAGTTACTTGGACAAAGTTACTATAAAAGATAAGAAATAATCTTGGAATTAAAGAGTGGTGGAGTTATATCAAAAGGTTGGAAGTAAACTTCTTCAAATGGGTGGTTATTTTGATATGTTCTTGAAAGAGTTTTCTTATGGTGTTTAAGGCTTGTAATTGAAGCTAAATGATGGGAAAAATGCTTGGAGATGATCAAGTATGAAGTTAGGAGTATTTTGAGAGAGAAATGAGGGTGTAGGTATGAGAAAATGGAGTGAAGAAATGGTGTTCATTTATAAAAATGTTTTTAGTTTATAAAGAAAGAAAAGGATTCCTAATTTTGTTTTCTTACTAATAATTCATACTACTTGACAAATTCTAGTTACCTCATATCTAGGGCAGTAATAATGTTGATTAAGATGTTGATTTGATGTGTATATACTAATAGTAAATACATATAGAAGCTGGGTATGATACGGGTACATATACCCTAGATATACGTATAGAAATCTTGAGGAAACGGAATGAGAATTCAAATATAGCTATTTTTTTGTGAATATACTTATATTGTTTTATGTATTTAAGTCCTTAAAAAGTGATTAAATACATTATATATACGATACATGTATAAGCATTATAGATTATAAGTATATATATCAAAGAATGTTACGTATAGTTATCGTTTTGAAAACTTAAGTTAGTAGTTTCAAAATATACTTATAACTCATTGTCATTAGTACACAATGAGATGTTAAACCATCCTTAGATCATGTTAAAAATATATAAATACATATATATATATACACAAACGTATAATTATCATATGTTATATAGTTCGTGATATCATCGGTCATATTGGACGGTCAAACGTTGTGTAAAACTCTTTTCAAAAACACAAGTCTCAATAATTTGGATTGCTTATCATGTTGGTATGGTTTAATTTATGTAAATATTAATCTCATAAGTATAATTTGGTCGGAAAATTCTGGGTCATTACAGGCGTCCAGATTGGTATTCAAGTCTGATGCAGAAAACTTCTAAGTGCACGAACCAAAAACCAAACTAACACATTTTATGATCCGCAAACAACCAAAACATGTATCTTATATCATCAGAAAGGTATTTTGACGAGGAAAACATCTAAACACATTTCATCAATCACATTTACCTTTACAACAACCAAAATCACATTGAATGCTCAATCATTTAATGCATTCAAGTTTATAAATGCAAATCAATGATTCGGCAACCAATTTACATGAATGATATGCCGTCTCGAAGGTAATCAAGCATACAATACAACCTAATACTTACTAATAACATTTCATGTCATTCCAAGCATCAAAAGTCCATTTCACGTTCATCAAACCCTAACCCAATTTCACCAAAATCACTAATCAAGTTCATGAAGTTTTCTAAAGCAACCTACACATCAAATTGAAGCTAGTGATACTAGGAATACATTTAATACTTGCACTTTATCATAACAACAACATTAAATCATCCAAAACTCAAAATCAAATACACACTATTCATGTTCATGCTAGTTACACTAAAACAACGAGATCGAGCATATAAATCATATATTCATGTTAGACTTGAGCCATAGACACTAACTAACAACTTTATAAGTTAAAAACATTAAGAACAAAAAATCTAGTGATTTTAGAAAGTTACCCAAATGTAATGAAATTGGTATGGAATCGAAGAGGAAGTCGCAAGGATTCTAAAAATGTAATTTGTTTTGCAAAACACCCGCTAGCTCGGATTTGGATGATGATTCTTGTTGGTGTTCTTTGAGAGAAAAAAAGGAAGTAGTAAAAGATGAGGATGAAAATGAATGGGTGAAAGGGGTTTGACCCTTTGACCTAGTCAAGGGTTTGATCCCTTGTCAAGTTTAGTCCCTCAACTTTGGTTCGGGTGCGTGAATTACCTAAACGAGATAATTTAAAACGCGTATCAACGGGAGATGTTTTAAACATATAACGGACTTTAAAATGAACAAACGGAAAGTAAACGGAAAAAGGCGGGATGTTATTACCTACTCCTTAAAAGAAATTTCATCCCGAAATTTAAGTAGGCGTAGCAGTCATTGTTTCTTCCTCTGGACCTTGCATTTCCGAGTTTGCGAATAGATGAGGATATTTCATTTGCATTTGATCTTGTCTTTCTCAAGTAAACTCGGGTCCCCTTTTGGCGTTCCAACGGACTTTGACAATTGGAATTCGGCTTTGTTTTAACATTTTGACGGAGGTGTCCACAATTTCAACCGGTTCCTCCACGAAATGAAGTTTGTCATCAATGGTAAGCTCCTCGAGAGGAATGATGATATCGGGTTCGGCAAGGCACTTTTTCAAGTTGGATACATGGAAAGTAGGATGAACGAAGCTCAATTGAAGCGGAAGATCTAAACGATAAGCAACGGTTCCAACACGTTCTAAGATTTCGAAAGGACCGATATACCGCGGATTTAGCTTTCCGCATTTCCCGAAACGGATTACACCTTTCCAAGGTGCGACTTTTAACATTACGCGATCACCGACTTGAAATTCAAGATCGTTGCGTCGTTTGTCGGTATAGCTCTTTTGACGACTTCTGGCCGTCCTAAGCCTATCTCTGATTTGAACGATTTTCTCGGTTGTTTCATGAATGAGTTCGGGTCCGGTGATTTGTGTGTCGCCTACTTCGGCCCAACAAAGAGGTGAACGACATTTTCGACCATATAAAGCTTCGAATGGTGCGGCGTTAATACTCGCATGATAACTATTGTTGTAGGAGAATTCGGCGAGAGGAAAGTGCTTATCCCAAGCTTTTTCAAAGTCGATAACACAAGCTCGTAGCATGTCTTCTAAGGTTTGAATTGTGCGTTCGCTTTGTCCTTCGGTTTGTGGATGATATGCAGTGCTCATGTCTAAACGCGTTTCTAACGCTTCTTGTAAAGTACGCCAAAATCTAGAAACAAATCAGCCATATCGGTCGGAGATAATCGATAAGGGTACATCGTGTCGGGCTACGATTTCTTTAATGTAAAGTTGTGCTAGTTTCTCCATGTTGTCGGTTTCCTTCATGGCTAGGAAGTGCGCGGATTTGGTGAGACGGTCAACAATAACCCAAGTAGTATCATAACCGCCAACCGTCTTTGGTAGTTTGGTGATAAAATCCATCGTTATCCTTTCCCACTTCCATTACGGGATTTCGGGTTGTTGAAGTAGTCCGGACGGTCTTTGATGTTCGGCTTTGACTTTGGAACATGTCAAACACTTGGCAACATAAGTAGCTACGTCCCTTTTGATGTTCGGCCACCAATATTGTTGTTTAAGGTCGTGGTACATCTTATTGGCACCGGGGTGAATTGAGTATCGTGACTTATGTGCTTCATCTAAAATAAGGCTTCGTAGGTCCCCATAACTAGGCACCCAAATCCTCCCGGCTAAATATCGGAGTCCGGTTTCTTTAACTTCGAATCGAGAGCTGAGGATGTTCAAGTGTTCGAAAGAGGTGTTTTCATCCTTGAGAGCCTCGTCTTGGGCTACTCGAATTTGGTTATTAAGGTTGGTGTGGATGGTGATGTTTAAAGCTCGGACACGAAGAGGCGCCGCTCTTTCTTTTCGACTTAAGGCATCGGCTACTACATTTGCCTCTCCGGGATGGTAACGAAGCTCACAATCATAATCGTTTAAAGTTTCAATCCACCGTCATTGTCTCATGTTTAGTTGTTTTTGATCGAAGATGTGTTGAAGGCTTTTGTGATCGGTGAAGATGGTACTTTTGGTTCCATAAAGATAGTGTCTCCACATTTTAAGTGCGAAGACAACGGCTCCGAGTTCGAGATCATGTGTCGTATAGTTTCATTCATGAATTTTGAGTTGTCGAGAAGCGTAAGCAATGACTTTCGTTCGTTGCATCAACACACACCCAAAACCATGTTTCGAGGCGTCGCAATTGTAGTGTCCCGAACTTTTCCATGTTTATATATATTAATTGAGATTGATATTTACATGGTTAAATGTTTCCAACATGTTAAGCAATCAAACTTGTTAAGACTTGATTAATTGAAATATGTTTCATATAGACAATTGACCACCCAAGTTGACCGGTGATTCACGAACGTTAAAACTTGTAAAAACTATATGATGACATATATATGGATATATATATAGTTAACATGATACTATGATAATTAAACATATCATTAAGTATATTAACAATGAACTACATATGTAAAAACAAGACTACTAACTTAATGATTTTTAAACGAGACATATATGTAACGATTATCGTTGTAAAGACATTTAATGTATATATATCATATTAAGAGATATTCATACATGATAATATCATGATAATATAATAATTTAAAATCTCATTTGATATTATAAACATTGGGTTAACAACATTTAACAAGATCGTTAACCTAAAGGTTTCAAAACAACACTTACATGTAACGACTAACGATGACTTAACGACTCAGTTAAAATGTATATACATGTAGTGTTTTAATATGTATTTATACACTTTTGAAAGACTTCAATACACTTATCAAAATACTTCTACTTAACAAAAATGCTTACAATTACATCCTCGTTCAGTTTCATCAACAATTCAACTCGTATGCACCCGTATTCGTACTCGTACAATACACAGCTTTTAGATGTATGTACTATTGGTATATACACTCTAATGATCAGCTCTTAGCAGCCCATGTGAGTCACCTAACACATGTGGGAACCATCATTTGGCAACTAGCATGAAATATCTCATAAAATTACAAAAATATGAGTAATCATTCATGACTTATTTACATGAATACAAAATTACATATCCTTTATATCTAATCCATACACCAACGACCAAAAACACCTACAAATACTTTCATTCTTCAATTTTCTTCATCTAATTGATCTCTCTCAAGTTCTATCTTCAAGTTCTAAGTGTTCTTCATATATTCTACAAGTTCTAGTTACATAAAATCAAGAATACTTTCAAGTTTGCTAGCTCACTTCCAATCTTGTAAGGTGATCATCCAACCTCAAGAAATCTTTGTTTCTTACAGTAGGTTATCATTCTAATACAAGGTAATAATCATATTCAAACTTTGGTTCAATTTCTATAACTATAACAATCTTATTTCAAGTGATGATCTTACTTGAACTTGTTTTCGTGTCATGATTCTGCTTCAAGAACTTCGAGCCATCCAAGGATCCGTTGAAGCTAGATCCATTTTTCTCTTTTCCAGTAGGTTTATCCAAGGAACTTAAGGTAGTAATGATGTTCATAACATTATTCGGTTCATACATATAAAGCTATCTTATTCGAAGGTTTAAACTTGTAATCACTAGAACATAGTTTAGTTAATTCTAAACTTGTTCGCAAACAAAAGTTAATCCTTCTAACTTGACTTTTAAAATCAACTAAACACATGTTCTATATCTATATGATATGCTAACTTAATGATTTAAAACCTGGAAACACGAAAAACACCGTAAAACCGGATTTACGCCGTCGTAGTAACACCGCGGGCTGTTTTGGGTTAGTTAATTAAAAACTATGATAAACTTTGATTTAAAAGTTGTTATTCTGAGAAAATGATTTTTATTATGAACATGAAACTATATCCAAAAATTATGGTTAAACTCAAAGTGGAAGTATGTTTTCTAAAATGGTCATCTAGACGTCGTTCTTTCGACTGAAATGACTACCTTTACAAAAATGACTTGTAACTTATTTTTCTGACTATAAACCTATACTTTTTCTGTTTAGATTCATAAAATAGAGTTCAATATGAAACCATAGCAATTTGATTCACTCAAAACAGATTTAAAATGAAGAAATTATGGGTAAAACAAGATTGGATAATTTTTCTCATTTTAGCTACGTGAAAATTGATAACAAATCTATTCCAACCATAACTTAATCAACTTGTATTGTATATTATGTAATCTTGAGATACCATAGACACGTATACAATGTTTCGACCTATCATGTCGACACATCTATATATATTTCGGAACAACCATAGACACTCTATATGTGAATGTTGGAGTTAGCTATACAGGGTTGAGGTTGATTCCAAAATATATATAGTTTGAGTTGTGATCAATACTGAGATACGTATACACTGGGTCGTGGATTGATTCAAGATAATATTTATCGATTTATTTCTGTACATCTAACTGTGGACAACTAGTTGTAGGTTACTAACGAGGACAGCTGACTTAATAAACTTAAAACATCAAAATATATTAAAAGTGTTGTAAATATATTTTGAACATACTTTGATATATATGTATATATTGTTATAGGTTCGTGAATCAACCAGTGGCCAAGTCTTACTTCCCGACGAAGTAAAAATCTGTGAAAGTGAGTTATAGTCCCACTTTTAAAATCTAATATTTTTGGGATGAGAATACATGCAGGTTTTATAAATGATTTACAAAATAGACACAAGTACGTGAAACTACATTCTATGGTTGAATTATCGAAATCAAATATGCCCCTTTTTATTAAGTCTGGTAATCTAAGAATTAGGGAACAGACACCCTAATTGACGCGAATCCTAAAGATAGATCTATTGGGCCTAACAAACCCCATCCAAAGTACCGGATGCTTTAGTACTTCGAAATTTATATCATATCCGAAGGGTGTCCCGGAATGATGGGGATATTCTTATATATGCATCTTGTTAATGTCGGTTACCAGGTGTTCACCATATGAATGATTTTTATCTTTATGTATGGGATGTGTATTGAAATATGAAATCTTGTGGTCTATTATTATGATTTGATATATATAGGTTAAACCTATAACTCACCAACATTTTTGTTGACGTTTTAAGCATGTTTATTCTCAGGTGATTATTAAGAGCTTCCGCTGTCGCATACTTAAATAAGGACGAGATTTGGAGTCCATGCTTGTATGATATTAACATATTTGTATTGTAAACCATTATGTAATGGTCGTGTGTAAACAGGATATTTTAGATTATCATTATTTGATAATCTACGTAAAGCTTTTTAAAACCTTTATCTATGAAATAAAGGTTATGGTTTGTTTTAAAAATGAATGCAGTCTTTGAAAAACGTCTCATATAGAGGTCAAAACCTCGCAACGAAATCAATTAATATGGAACGTTTTTAATCAATAAGAACGGGACATTTCAGCAATACACAACAAAATCATCGTTGCCTTCGGGAAGTGACAAGATAGGAGCGGTGGTTAGCTTCATTTTCAAGATTTGAAATGCGGATTCTTGTTCGGTTGGCTAAATGAATTTCTTTCCCTTGTGAGTTAACGCGGTTAGAGGACGAGCAACCAAAGAGAAATTCTTGATGAATCTACGATAGTATCCGGCGAGGCCCAAAAATTGACGAATGTGAGTAGGAGTAGTAGGAGTCTCCCATTTACTAATGGCTTCGATTTTTGATGGATCGACTTTAATACCTTGATCACTTACAACATGACCAAGAAACTGAACTTCCTTCAACCAAAATTCACACTTGGAGAATTTGGCATAGAGTCGTTCTTGTCTTAAAAGTTCAAGCACAAGTCGGAGTTGTTCCTCGTGTTCTTCTTCGTTTTTAGAATAGACCAAAATATCATCGATGAACACGATAACGAATTTGTCAAGGTACGGTTTGCACACGCGGTTCATAAGATCCATGAACACTGCCGGTGCATTAGTGAGACCAAATGGCATGACAAGGAGTTCATAACTACCATAACGAGTCCAGAAAGCGGTTTTGGAGACGTCTTCCTCCTTAACCCTTAGTTGATGATAACCCGAACGGAGATCGATTTTTGAATATACACAAGACCCTTGTAATTGATCAAAGAGGTCATCGATGCGAGGAAGAGGATATTGGTTCTTAACCGTCAATTTATTTAGTTCACGATAATCAATACAAATTCATAGGGATCCATCTTTCTTCTTAACGAATAAAATCGAAGCGCCCCACGGTGAATGGCTAGGTTGTATAAAACCACGATCAAGTAGTTCTTGGATTTGACTTTGCAATTCTTGCATTTTGGATGGAGCGAGTCTATATGGTGCACGTGCTACGGGTGCGGCTCCCGGAATAAGATCGATTTGGAATTCTACCGGTCGATGAGGTGGAAGACCCGGCAATTCGTCGGGAAATACATCGAAAAAGTCACTAACAATTGGCACCTCATCGATATGCTTCTCATCGGACTCGACTTTCCTAACGCGGGCAAGGATCGCAAAACAACCCTTACGGAGTAGTTTTCTAACTTTAAGGCACGAAACAAGGTTGAGTCCGGTGCAACTCTGATCGCCATAAATAATCAAAGGTTCACCATTCTCGATAGAAATTCAGATTACGTTAAGATCACAAAGGATGTGAGATTTTGTCTTGGCTAACCAATTCATACCGATTATTACATCGAAGCTTCCTAGTTCCATGGGTATCAAGTCAATTTCAAACTCATTACCCAAAATGTTTAATGTGCACCCCCGGTAATATGTGTCGGCACTCAATAGTTTCCTGTTGGCCACTTCAATGGTATAAGTGGTATCTAATGGAAACGGTGGAGTGCTAAAAGAATGAGTCAAAGTCTTGGATACAAAGCATTTATCGGCACCCGAATCGAATAAACAAGTAACATAAGAGTTGTTGAGAAGAAACGTACCCGTGACCAAGTCATTGTCATCTCGGGCTTCCTCGGTGTTGATGTTGAAAGCTCGGCCGCGCGTATTGGGGTTATCTTTCCTCTTCGGGCATGCATTTCTATAATGGCCCATTTGGCCACATTCATAACAAGTGCCCGTTTTTGGTGCATTGGGCCCCTTTCGAGCGATGGGGGCAACACTTTTACACTCATTGGCCTTATGACCAACTCCTTGGCACCGGTGGCAAATTAACTTGCCACATTCACCAAAGTGATGTTTGTTGCATTTGTTGCAAAGAGGTAGGTTCCCGGCATAACCCTTCTTGCCGTCGGAGGTGTAAGGCTTCTTAGCAAAGTTGTTGTTGCTTGTTTGGGGGGCTTCCCATTTTCTTTTGTTGTTACCCGACTTATCCTCGGCTTTAGGTGCCGGCACTACAATTTCGTCCACCGTTTCTATCAATTTGCGGGCCATGTTCAAAGCTTCTTGATGATTAGTGGGTTTGGATGACATTACTCCGTGTTTGATGCTCTTTGGAAGACCATCCATGTAAAGTTCAACCCTTAAAGCTTCGGGGTTCACAAGATTTGGGCACATCAAGGCTAGTTCGGAAAATCGTTGATTATAAGCCTTGAGATCATCTCCGACCGCCTTTAAAGTTCTTAACTCTTGTTCGAGCCTTCGGGTTTCTTTACGAGGGAAATATTCGACAATCATCTTTTCCCTTAAGTCGGCCCAAGAGAGGGCGTGAGCTTCATCGGTACCCACCGATTGTACATAGGTGTTCCACCATGTGAGGGCGACACCGGCGAAAGTGTGAGTGGAGTATTTGGCCTTATCTTGGTCCCGGCAACCGCTTATGCTAAAGACGGCCTCCGTTTGTTCGAACCATCGAGTGAGAGTAACCGGTCCCCCGGTCCCATCAAAAGTATGAGGTTTGCACCCCATGAAAGCTTTATAGGAGCATCCCTCGCTTGAGTTATCGGCCCCTTGATTGTTGTTGTTGTGGTTGTTATTATTGTTGTTGTTGGAGGAGTGACCAGCCATGGCCGCATCCACGGCGGTGGCTATCATCCGTTGTAGAGCTTGTTCGGGAGTTTCATGGCGTGGCACACGACGAGGAGGCATTGTTCCTTCAAAACACAAGAATACCGTTGATTAGTATTTTTAATAATACTAATCATGATATGGAATAAAGATAGAGAAAAATTTTCTTGACTCGCCTTAAATTCTTTGTGTCATAATGTCGGAACGTTCATATGAGTCACCGTAATATAATCCCGGAAATTATATTACCCTAATTCATATGTGCATTCGACATTACTTCACTAAGTCAAGGTGGCGTGTCAATCAAATTAAACAACGTGAGATTAAGATGAAATAAAAGTAGATATGAGTAGAAACGTTCGAGTATGGATGCACAAGTAGTCAAGTAATTCCTACTTCAAGTCTATATGCCGGTTGTAGTCTAGACTCACTAATGTACCCTATGACTCGGGGTTGACACCAATGAACTCTAAATCCCTACAACCAACGCTCTGATACCATCTGTAGCGACCCGAACAAAGTCATCATTGACGGCGCCGTCTACTTAGGTCCCGTTACGTGATCATAAGTCTTTAAAACAACGTTTGACCAAAAGTATGTCGCATTCATTTCAAAAGTAAAGATGTTTCAAGGTTTACAAAGTAGTTCGACAACTAGTTACATTACAAAGTTTAAAGTACAATTTAAACATATGCGACACAATTTAAAAGTAGCCAAAAGACGCTCCACGTATGCATGTATACTCGACATCCAAGCAAGTATCAAGGTAATGAGCGGAAGCATGTATCAAAAAACGTTCAAGGACCTGAGAAAAACATAGAAATCTGTAAACGAAAACGTTGGTGAAATCATAGGTTTAAGTAAGTAAGTACAAGTGAACCACAAGATTTGCAACAATGATGTAATAGTAATACATTCCAAAAGTTTGTTTCACGAGCACCCAATTATCAATGCTTAACATTCCTTCCATAGAACCCCATCACAATAGTGTTAGAACATACACTGTTTCTCGAAAATATATTTCATTCGTAAACGGTAGCGAACCGTTTGAATGAGGGTTTGTCAAACCCATATGGCCATATAACATAAGTTCTCGCTTACACCCGGCAAGTGTAACTAATGATAATCGAATTGAGGATTTTTGTTCAAACTCGTATGTAG